>NW_024354502.1:17376929-17431929 GCF_902729225.1 Pteropus medius | reverse complement strand
ATGTTCCCTTGGAGTTTTTTGCTACTTGCCTAATTCCGAAGGACTAGTACGACATTTCAGAACACTGAAGGTATTTTTGAAACCCTGTCTAAGTCCATGCCTGCCACTGTGCAAAATTATCAGTTCATCCCCTCACCAAATGAATAGCAGCAGAAGTCCTGTTATTTCAGACACCAGAGAATGTTTCCACCATAGATAAAGGGGTAAGTATGTGTCATTCAATAAGGTTACATTTTTAAAAACCGAAAGGCAATTAAATTAATAAGCTCAGACATGGCAATATTTGGTGTTCTAGAAAGAACTATCTCTTTAAAGGTATTAGCATAAAGATAGCACATTTGTTTATTATGCTTCCAAATCAGCTGCTAGTATCTCTGCCACAGGTAACAATTGACTTTTCAGGCTTCAAGTTAATAGCCTTGTCTCTTGCTTGTAGGGATCAATATTAGTATTAATTAATCACCATTATCGGCACTAGGATCTGGTTCTATTTGTTGTTACATCAGCAAAATATCAATATAGAAAGTGGACTCTCTGATCGTCATGGCAACTTCATCTCTTGGGTCAAAGAAAGTTTATCTTATCTGTGCATAGAGAGTGGCAAACTGTTTAGGGATCTAGTTTGAACTCTAAGAACATTGATTTAGTTTTTGTTTGTGAATAGAGGCTGAATTCCAATCACAGGGGATAGGTAAGATTTAAATATTAATGCCGAGAGGCTTGTCTGAGAGGGTGTCATAACATTACTGTCAGACTGTCTTTTTGAGATGATGAAAAGGTAGAGAAGAATTGTTTAGTCAGGATTATTTAAAGCCTTAGTAATTTATACTTTTGACAAATACTTCTAAAAATGAATATATGATAATTACTAGGTAGAATTTGTTTTGGTTAAGATTTCAGATGATAAAATAAGAGCTATTGTTTTTTTCTCTTTTATCCCTTCTTTTCTGGTCTATTATTATAATAGCAACCGTTTTTAAAAAAGTACTTTTGAGGACCAGCTTTGCTTCAGGATGGGTGTGAGATAATTAGTCCCATGTCTGAGGATAGAGTTTTGCTGTAGATATTCAGGTTCAAGGAAGAAGTATTTATGGGAATATTTTAATATTAACAAATATTCATTGCTCATATGCAAAATCCTAAAACAATACCCTAAAAAGATAGATATCTTTGAAGACTGTTTGCAAAGATGATAAAAGATCATAACTTGCTGAAGCCGGGAAATAAAAGACATGCTATTTTATTACTATTCCTAAGATATAGTGATCACTTAAAATGAACATTCTTTTTTCTAAATCAGACCATTGGAAATTCATTTTATTCTTTTTAAAAGTTATGCTAAAGAGTAAAAACTGGATTTAGAAATAGTGCCTGAAATACTCTACTCTTCGGGTTGTGGGCAATAAATAAACTTAACATGTTTGTGTGTGGGGAAACTGTATATGTATCTCATGATTTTGGATACAAAATGAATGTCGAGTGCCTGATAACTGTAACCAATGCCATATAATTACTATTCATTCCAGGCATTGTCCATGTAATAGCTGAAAGTCACCTCTTTTTATAGTCTGCAAGGCAATGCTATTTATTATTTAATATTCCTGTAATACCTCACTGGTGTAAAACAAGGAATATGTTCATTAGAGGCACTAGTATAATATTTAGTATTGAATAGACCTCCATTTGATCTGGACATCTGCCACTGACAGCTTAGTTTTATTTATTTGTGAAAGTACACTCTTTTGAATTGCTAGAAGTTATTGAATGGTGTTAGTCTGATGTTTCCTTGTACATGGTTTGGCTTTTTGTATCATAAACAACTATCACAAACATATGTATATGTATATGATATAATAGCTTATATATAGGCTACTACAAATATATATAATTTTAATAGCCTATACAAAAGTTGTAATATGTAGCTTTTCTGCAGGCCATTAAAAAGTCAATCTAGAATTTTTTAAAAAAATTTAAAATGCATCTAAAAATTATCTCTAAATGGATATTTATTACATATATATTTAATGTTGTTTTTCAGTTGATTTCCTTCTTAGATAAATTTTTTTGAAGATATGAGTTTCTCTAATCTACATTTGGAAAACTTTGGTGAGCATCTCTTATTGAGACAATAAAAGAGAATTTTCAACCAGTAGACATCTATATAATGTCTGCATATATAAGATTGCTTTTAAGCTAGTTATTCGACATAGATTTTTCAGCCCTAATCTCTAAAATTCTTTTATTTATTACAAAATTTGCAAAAGTCTTTAAACATGAGTAGAACGAAGAATTAATTACACAATCTAGAGTTAAAGACAAATATTTGTCCTTAATGGCCTAGAACTTTAAATTTTATTAGTTGTTCCTTTGAAATATTAAACGATAGTATACTCTTTAAGAAGGACTTGAAATTGTCTCTGTTGTATATTCTGAAATTGCTCTGAGCCTACAATAAACTGGGGATTAGAAATTAAAGATAGCGAGTTGGTAAGTTTTCAAATTCCATTGAGGGCCAAATTCCTCTAAGTTAATGCAAAAAGTTACTAACAATCATATACTATTAAGTGGTTTTAAAAATAATAATAATAATAGCAAATAATAAATATACTCGCTGTTGTCCATTTCTCTCTTGCTTACTGCATTTAGATTACCTAATTCGAAAGAGTGGTTTTAAAAATTATCAGACAGTTCAATTCAAAGATCTGATTATTTATAATTTAATGATAAAAGTTTGTGTCTTAGATTAATTTTAGTATATTTGATATTAAAAAAATTTAAATGAATTTTTAAAAATATAAAAGAAAAAAAATTTTTCATATCACAAGTAGAAGCTTATTTAGTTTCCCATGTCTAGTGACTCCAAACTGTGAAGTGCCACGTATTCAGAGACGTCTTGCTTATTGTGTATGCTGAGAAGTTCAAACGCATTTTTTTATAAAACCCTGTGAATTCAGTGGGAATCTTTTAGAAAGAAGAGCAAATTATTTTTCTAGTTTCTCATTGTGTACAAATTAATTTGCATGGCATGCACTTTCATTCATGTCAAAATATCTGTAATACTTTGTGGTATTTTATAGCCCATACTTATATGATTAAATATGTATTTATGTGAATAAATTCTGTGGATAAATTTTATGCTGCTTTCAGAAGTCTTTCATAATATAGTTAAGTGAAGATTTTAATAAGAGATGGATAGCATATGGACAACATTGCCTATTAATGGAAATCTTATATTTATCATGAAAGTTGTTTTGATTTTAAGGAAAATCTAAAAATTTAAGTAATTGCTCCTGGCAAAAAAAGAAGACTAAGTTAAGCAAGTAGACAGCCATTTATGTTAACAAAGAGTACTTATATCCACAAAATATGTGTGTATTTGCTCATCTCACTTTTGTGTAAAAGTTATGTAACATATATTTACTTTGAATTAAAAAAATTCAAATTCATAATCCATGTCACAGTTGTCTCACCTCATTAGTTCATGTAGAGGACTATATTCTGTATACTCCTCAGTAGAGCAGTGGACCAGCTAACATGGATTCGCCAACAGCGCTGATGGTTTAAATTTTTTTTTCCCAAGACTCTAGTCAATATGAAAAGACAGAAAGCGTTTTAATTTCTGTTATTTTTCTTCATTTGGGATAAAACTGTCTGAATTTGTATTGTGCGCATTTATCAATTAGATCTTCTTTCTCTTCTTGAAGTAACATCCTAAAATTCTCGTTTTGATAACCTTTCTGCCTACATTGACATAAATAACCACATTTTCCATTGACACGTGGCTCGTACCTAAAAACTCCCACAGCCAAGAGCAGACTCAGTCTGCAGGGGAGACTGACCAACATGGGGCTTGTCTAAATCTGAAATATTCAAGAGTTCATTTGCAAATATATTAGGTAGCTGCTAAAAATATCACCCCACTTCTTAACAATGTGCATCTTGGACAAACAGGCGCATATTTTGTCATCAAGTTGCTTAAGCTTCTGAAGTCAGGGCTACAACTGGGTCAGATGATAAGATGAGCACAACAGAGAACCGAAGAGAGCGTCTGATAAAACCTGATTGATTGATGTCTGGCTTCCCCACCATCACAGGCAGTTGACAGTTAGTTTGGGATCAGATGATTTGGCTTTTGCGATAGAAGATGGGGCCTGGTAGGCAAGCCTGAAGGACAAAAAGGTCAGTTTCTGTGTAGTGTCAAGTAATGCCGAGCTCCCATAAGGTGGGACATTATTAATATTTCATTCTTTCTCTTTTAGGTCCAGGCCCTAACATTTGATAGTCATAAAGGCATGAAGATTCAGTCTACAAACAAATCTGTGACTACCTTCCTGTGGTTTTTTTTTTAATGCTTTTACATCATTTATGTCACAAGGGGAAAGGGCATATGCTTATTTAATAGTTATGTAATATTTTATGTGATACTTTGCAATTTATAATGTTTTTCACATATCTTATTATAATCTTGTGAGGTAAAAAAGAATCATAACATATAATCTGGCTAAGCTTAGTATTGAAAATTACTTTTTATGGAGGAATATAGATTTCTTGAGGGGGAAAATTGTGAAATAAATTGATATAAAGTTTTACATCTAGGTATTTGAGTATTATAGATTATGAGAAGCTTAGGTGAAAAAATATTCTAGTACATAGTTCAGCTATGTCTGAATTTAGGAACGCCTTGGTTGGCACGATGAGAGAATTTCATTTTTTAAGGTCTGTGGTTAGTGAATGATCGTGATGCAATTTGATGACCTTTAACCTTGCTGGTGATATGATTATCAGAATGTTTCTTTGTATTTTAATCATGGAAAATACCAAATTTTTGACACATATTAAAATCATCTTAAAAATATTTGAGTTAGATAGTTTATATGTTACTACAGGACAACATTGTAGATGACTTTTGAGTTTGAACATAATAGGATAAATATTCTTAGAAGAAGAACAGGAAGGAAAATGGAAAGAAAGAGAAAGAGGGAGGGATGGAAGGAAGAGGGGAAAGAAGAAAGGAAAGAAAGGAGAGACTGGAAGAGAAAGAAAGGGAGAAAGAAAACCAGAATAGCTAGTTTTACAATAAAATATTCTCCAGGGTTAGCAATGAAAGTTAGTACGATTGTTACAGTATTGGAATGGAGACAGCTTGAATTTGAATTTAGATTAGGAAAGTTTGATATTCTTTGGAAATCCTTTGGGATGTTTTGCTTTTCTCTGAGTTTTAAGGATCCAAAGGATAGTTGGGTCTCAGCTAATGCTATAGGCTTAATATCAGCAAGATGAATTCTGCAAGGTGCTGCATTGCTGATAGTATAAGTAGAATACTGTATGAAAGCACTTGCTCCAAAACCTGAAGTGGCGCTCGTAATAAGTGATCAGAGAAGGGGGCTGATGGTCATTTCAGCAGTGATTAATAATATTTCCAAGAAAGGTACCATAAGAAAACGACCTAGTTTTTCCACATACATTTATATGGAACAAAACTCTCTGTCTGTCTGTCTGTCTAATTTATTTCAGGAATAAGAAGGAATCTTTATAGGTAAGATGACAAAAACTTTTGCAGAAAAGATCTTTCAGGCAAAAGAGGCGCTTTGCTGGTCCTGCTCTGATGGTCATGTTACTAATGGGAGACCAGTAGTACCATTTACTTGTGGCAGCTAATAATGGCCAACACTTTTGTGGTATCAGGGAAAAGAGAACACATATGGATTTCTCTTGCACAGTTGCTGTCTAAGTCTGTGATATATTTCTCAGTTATTCAGTAAAAATGATGTTTCATTTGAAGGTGGTGTAAACAGTTGTCAAATACAAATTACTTTGATAGTGTTTTGAGGTTTTTCTGAGTATCCATGAACAGCTCTCTAAAGTTTATTAGCTTGCTTTTCTGTGTAGACACACGCACATGCACAGACACAATGCTATAAATTGTTTAATACTTCCTTTTCAACCCCTTTGTGCCTTTAATATTTCTTTCTTGTTTCTCTGTTTCTGTTATTCTACATGGTTTTGAACTGCTTTTTTTTTGCATATGGGTAAGGTACATTTGAAAAATATCTATACATTGAGGAAAATTAGAGTTGACAAATGAAAAAGATGTCACATCACACAAAAAATTAAGAACAACAGTCCCTATCAGTGAAAAACAACAATCAACTATTTGGTCAGCTAAACTGTAATTTCTTGATTAGTTCTATGGCTTTGGAAATTTTATTTAAGGAAGAGTATGAGTTTGAGATGGAGTGGCTGGATGATTAGTCTAACAGTCACTTTGATGTTTTTTTTTTTTGACTCTTGTTTGGGAAGTTTACATTTTGAACGAAGTGGAACCGTAGGGTTCGGATATGGGATATTACTAAGAAGGATCTTTTAGGATTTTTTTTTCTACACTGGCTAATACCAGTATTCTTTATATTGAAGAAATGATCTTTTAGGTATTACAAAAGGTGAAACAGATGTTGATTGTACGTTGTTCTTATTATCCTAAGAAAGAAAACTTCATTAACTATTAACAAATCAAGAATTTTTAGCCTGAGATTCTTAGGCTTTGAAGAGTTTTAGAGTATCCAGGCCATTTTATGCATTCAAGAATTTTTCTAGGAACAGGTTTTCATGAGATATTCATTGGGCCTCACTCCTATCAAAACTTCAAGACCACTCTAAAAAAACTTTCTGTGTAGGCATCTATACGATCACTTGTTTCATTTAAAACATTACGATATAAAATAGAAATAGTTTTATTTTTATTTGCCAAATTATTTTTTTCAAAAACATAAAAACAAAACTTAATGGCTTCTGTTTTAAATCGTCCAGTAGGTGTTCCTCACAATTAATAACTTTTTCATCATGGCCTACAGCATCCTCTATGATCTGTTCTTGCCGTCCCTTCTGATATGATCATCAATTATACCATTATGTTGTGCCACTTCCCTTCTCAATCCCTACCCAGGTTGGCCCCCATAAACCACCACATTCACTAAATTTCACTCTTACCTTCTTTTTGTTTCTTGAACATGCCAAGCTGCTCCTCTTCCTGTAATGTCATTTCCCTAGATTTCCTAGCTATTGCTAACTTCTTATCATTCACTTCTCGTGTCACCTGCCAACTCTTCAGAAAAGCTTCCCTTAGCCCCCTATTTAGAGTTTTCTGTCCCCTTACATGCCTCAATTTGCACGCTAGCCCATTATCCTATTTTATTTTCACTATAGTGACATTTTTCTGATATTATCTTTATGTATTTGTTAGTATATCTACCTGTTTGTTAAATGATTTCTCACTAGACTCTAAGCCTAACAGGTAGGACCTGGTCTTGTTGACTTCTGTATCTCCAGTTGTGAGAAGAGTACCTGGCATATAGTAAACACTCAAAGAATATTAGCTCAATGAATGAATGAACAATTTTAAAAAATGGACATCATTTCCTGTAGTATATCTTTTAACAAAGGTGGTTTTACAATTTTCCACCCAAGAAAAAAAGTTATCCTCATGCCTTAAATTCAAATTAAATGAACTCCTATTTCTTTATTCAAAAGTCATTAAACAGGCATATAGTAAGTACCAATTACATTTCCCATAATAAGCCGTAGGGAGGTAAGAATACGAAAATGAACAAACTATGGTCTCTACCCTCAGGTGGCACATTAGGAGAAAGGCATAATTACTGTACATTATGAAGGAGAAAGGCATAATTACTGTACATTATGATATATTCATAATAGATGGAGGTATAACATCATGTGGGCACAAAGATGCTTTGGTGAGTTGGGATAAGCCTCTCGGATGAGGTTTTACTTAAGCTAGGTTTTTTTTGAAGGGTGAGTAGGAGATCTATTCAGGACAAGAGGGAATTGCATCTTGGCATGATCATCAACTTGGCCAAGAGCAAAATGGCAATAAAGAACATGGCTTTTTCAAGGTCCAGTGAGTAGTTGTGACCAAAGTTGAAAACACGTGGAAAAGAGTCACAGAATGGAGCTTGAGAGATGATTTGGGATCAGAATTTTAAAGAGCTTTGTGTGCCAAGTTAAGGAACTTGAACTCATCCATTCATTGCAGATTTTTGAAAAACTAGAGCTTGATTAGTGTGTTTTGAATTTGTTTAATAATTAGATGGCTTTACCAAATTATAATTGAGTAATAGGAGAGGACAAGAAGCTTGTGAGCTGACAATGGGTTTTAGTCAACTTGCATTTTGTTAAATTTAACAATTATTATCTCTCATTCAACCTTAGACTATGTACTACTCTCTTTTATTTATTTTTTATTTTTTTATTTTTTAGGCGAGGCAACCCTTGGTTGACCTCAAAGATTGCAAGGGCCTTGTCAGCTTACGGTCCCTTATTTTTTTATTTTTACTTCTACAGCACCTGGTCTTCTTAGATGGTCTCCCATCCAAGTACTAACCAGGCCCAACTCTGCTTAGCTTCCGAGATCAGATGGGATCAGGCTTGTTCAGGGTAGCATGGCCGTAGACTACTCTCTAACTTTTAGATGTCGATTTAATAACACCATTGTAGCTCATGGATAAAACAATCGCTCAATGTTTTCAGTAGTTTAGTATGAATATTTTATTGAGGCGAGACAATATATGCAAAAATAAGTGAACAGACCAGTTTCAGTATCTTTTTAATTGAATCTGTGCTTAACTCATGAGATTATCTTTGGTAGTAGCTTACCATTCATTCAAACGCATTAGCCTAGTTTTATAACTGAAAATAGGGGAGGATAAATGTTCAGCATCAAGTAGGCAGAGTCATTTTAACTGGGATTGCCAAATCTTGCAGCCTCTTTGATAGACAACTTGGCATTTTATAGCAATTAAACTACCAGTATGCCTTTTGACTCAGCAATTCTACATATCCCATAGAAACTCTTATGTGTGTACTCATTCTAGTATGGTTTATAATAGCAAAAAAATAGAAGTTATCTAAATGTCCATTAATAGGAATGGGTTAAATAAAATTATGGTACAACTCTCAGTGTAATTCATGTTATAAAGAATAATGCAGATGTGTCCATCCTGAAATGAAAATATCTCAAAGACTTATAAAGTAAAAAAAAGTATTTCAGTATGACATCTCCCTACTTGCATTTAAAAAGATGAAAGAATGAATCGATACATATATGTTTTTTTTTTTTCATGAAAAATGTTTGAAAAAATTATTGAGGATGCTCTTCTCTGGGAATTAGGAGTGGGAGTTGGAGCAGGGCATAGGTTTCTTTATTTCCATACCGCTATCAGTGCTGTTACTAACAATAATACTGTAGCAGGGGGTAGAAAATAGTCAAGTATATATTGCTATTCTAATTAAATTTTAAATTGCTCACCTTCTGTTGGGAGTTGGGAAGAAAAGATAGGAGGTGGGAAAAATTGATAAACTATTTCATTATCTATCTAATTCAGATATTACTGTCAAAGAGAATAGCCATGTTGATATTTTTTTCTATTGTCCTTCTTAAACCTAATGTGAGACTATACCAAAGGTGAACACTCAAGTGAAGATTGAGCTCTTTTACTTTAGAGGAGATAGCATAGAGAGAGAGAGAAAAAAAAATACATTGCCTTTTAGTACTTCTCTATTCTCAGCATAGGTCATGGCTACATTATTAAAATCAGATTAAAAGTGTATGATAGTTTGGTTTTAGATAAAAGATCTATTTAAAATTTAATGTACTATTATAGGCCCTATTATTTAAAAAAAAAAAAGTTTATCTTCATGATGTTGTTTTTCTAAGTTCAGAAATTTTGTCCTGATCTTCCTGAAACTGGTCATCATTCACCCATATTCAGTGTTTTACCTTCTCAGTGATTTAAGATGCCTGCTATTTTTCTCCAGATTATTGCATGCATAAATATTTTTAATTGGTTCCAGGCCAAATATGTTGCTCTTTTTTGCACCTTATTAATGATTATGTATTTTTGAAAATCTTCCAAACTATCTCATGTGTTTTTGTGGGAAGCAGCAGCAGCAGTAGCAGAAGCAGAAGATGAACCTGTACATGGTATAGGCTAAAGCTTAGAGTATCAGTGGGGTTTAAGAAGGAGACTCTGAAAAAAACAAAACAAAACATGAAGGTCTTAATTCATAAATGCCACCATAAATTTTCTTTGGCATTTATTACAATGTGGAAAAGAAAATAAACTATGTTGAATTTTTGTCAAATAATTTTGAAGAAGTGGGCATAAAGTTAGGATAGAAACCACATATGGAATTGAGAGAAATTATAACCTGAAAATAAATGAAATATTTGTTTCTTTAATTGGAAGGAAACTAAAGCCTTAGAAAAGGTAACATCTTGCTAAGTTTGTCTTTTAATATTTTCAGCTTTGGTAGCACATATGACCAAAAGGTCAGTTTCATGCAGTTCATGCAGAGATTCTGAGTACCTAGGTGCGGTAGAAGATTTGATTTGTGTTTTTGTATTTTACATTCTCACTTTGACAAGGGGTGCTACTGAGCTACGTAGTCACATGGAGGTAAATCCATCTAATCCGTGGCAGTGAGCAGTGGCTTTGTGTAAAAAGAGAACTCGTTTGGAAAAAGAAGTTTGATTTCGCATCTTGAGATTTTTTCATCAGGAATTCTATTCCTAAGGATCCAGAGAAGTAAAAGGAAAACAAACCCAAAGTGGGTCTAGCCCCGCTGCTTCCATGTGGCCGATGTCCCAGCTGTCAAGTGTTGAAAAGCCACAAGTGGTTTTCATGATGATAAAGTTAGTGGTTGGTACTAAAAATAGACTTAGATCAAGGGCTGGTCGAAGAAGTTATTGAAGATGATCTGGTTAAAAATACCTCTGCCCAGAAGACTATATAACATTTCTAGGAAGACCAGTTTCTAGGGTGAGAAGTCATGAGAATTATCCATGTTACTAGGACTCATTTTCAGAATTACATGCCATACTACATGCAGTGTATCCAGATCAAATAGTATCCTGCTTCTCCTTAGCCACCCTGTGGAACTGGGTGGACTGAATATTCCAGGAAGTAGCTTTTCAAGCTATCTACTTGAAAATGGGCACGTAGGTAAACTTACATATTAACTTCAACACACGAAATGCAGTGGCTGCCTGTGGGATGGTACTTGAGTAGATGTGTGGCACAAAGCCATGTATCAACCTCTTTACTTAGAAGGGGATTGATGTATACAATCACTCTTGAGAGAGGGGTATGGCATACTGTTCCAGAACTTTGGAGTCTTATTTATACTAGGGTTCCAGTTCACCTCTGACATTTCCTTTTTGTGTATCCTTGAGCAAGTTACTTAATCTGTGACTCGGTTTCCTTCATCTGTTAAAAAACGGTTATTAAAGAAACCTCTACAAGGGCTACTGTGAGGATTAAATTGATTAATACATGCAAAGAGCTTAAAATAATACCAGGCATACACTAATAAAATACTTTTCTTTCTCATTGGCATTTTTCGAGGTAAAAATCCAGGAAAATAATTGTTCTCTTGTAGTGGCAAACGTCTCCAGGTATCTAAAATATGTTTAAAGGACTTTGGTTTGCATATTTTAATCGATGAATATTTAAATGAAGTATTTTATTTTTGTAAATACTGTTCCTAATTGAAGTAAAAAGATTGATCTTGTCGAATAGTCTAAATAATTGAAGCTTTTTGCTCAGACAACCCTAAAATAATTTTTAAAGTTTTCTTCTTCTTGAGGAAAAAAATATTTCAAGCATCAATGGGAAATGCTTTATAGAATATATTGATAGTAAAATATAATATGTTCATCACACATATATGGTTATCAACCAGTAAATATTTTTAAAATATGTGAAAACAGTTACAGATCATTTTGTCTAATTTTTTGGTATTAAATAACACAAGATGCCTTGGGTATAATAATTATTACTAGAAAATGTGAGTAATAAGGTTTTTTCTTTTCCCTGAGACAGTTCTGGAGTTAATACACAAAATGTATTTAGAAAGCTCTTGAGTGGAGTATCTGAAAAGGTCATTGAAGAAACCAATTGGTTAAAATGCATTTGGATGACCTGAACACATAGTTGTTGTGTCTCTAAATCCCAGACATACTTTATTAGGACAATCCAGCTGGTTTGCTATTTCTATCTCCTCATTATCAACACGTTATGGTATGGCCTCTTCCCCTTCTCTTCCAATGCCAAGAATTTGGCAGGGACACCATGTTAGCAAGTCAGAGACTGGGGGAGGGTAGGGGGAGAAACCAACGGCTTCACACTCCTGCAAGGGTAGGAAAATGTGTTGTCTAAACATTTTGCCCGTGGGTTAAGATTGATAATGGGTGCTTGAAGAATTTGAAGAAATGTTAAAATTTCATAGTTTATTTAACCAAAAACAACTCAACTGAATAGCATATACTATTTTATTATTATGTGAGTGACTCTACTAATGGACTAAGTAGATCCTCTTCTAATATGTCGGAGCATAAAGAAAACACACATGGAAATCCATTTTTGGTCATTGTTCACAGTTATATAAAAGTAGTGAAAAGTAGTGAAAAACAATCAGATTAAGGACTCACTTGAGAGTTTCATAGGATTTTAGATTTTGTGAGTTATTTAAACTCTTTGAAATTTATGACTTTCACAGAAATATGGATTTCTAAATTTCTAATTGTTACACAAATGATTATTTCTTCTGCGTATCATTTTGTGTGCTACAAATTCTCTTTTCACAGATACTTTTTTCTATAAAGAATGCTCTTCAAATTGTCCTGTTGACATTTATTGGGATAGCTTCATGAAATAGTCTCCGTACTTTGATAGAGTGTTTTAAAATTCATCTCAAATTGAGATTATTTACTTTTCAAAAACCATAAATTATGCTGTCAGAGCAACTTAAAGCTATTTTCTGTGATATTTCACATTATAATATATTAGGTTTTAATAAAGAAGGGTCACTTTACCTGTACGTGTAGTGATATTTATGATGAAATAAGTAAGTTATAATCTTTTCCCTTCGCATAGGAAGAAACTATGTTAGGCATATGTTTCATTCATAGATCTATTATTAATATATATTAAAATTCCTTTATCTGGTTCTTAGATATATCCCATACATAACTCAGACACCTTAATGATAGCAAGTATAAAGTTATCTATGTCAGTGGAAACTCAGTAATTTAGAAAACAATGCATAGAGACTTTTTAAAGTAAAATTTTTTTCTATTAGCAAATTAGGATATGATTTAATATTATTATATGATTAGTATCATATACTACTCTATGTGATACTTCTTATTTACTCTTTATTAGCATATTTAAAATACAGTAATGGATTTTCATGTTTTAAAAAAATTAAACTCATAACAAGGTGGGACTTCAGTAATCTGAGAAAGGAATAAAGACACGAGTGAAAGAATATCTATCTCCTAACTTTTTTAGAGAAAAACAGGTGGTTCACTAGTCCAGATTTGGGCCATCAGTATAGAAGTGAAGTAAAAACTCAACTTTCTCCTAAAACTTTGACTCTCCCAAGTTTTCATCACCCCAAGAGAAGTGAAAAAGCTGTCTCCATGAATTTGCTTGCATCTTATTTTACAGTTGTAGTAACACTTATTGAAACATTGAGATTTTCTTGTGGGTAGAAAAAATGAATGCAAATTAAAAGAGAAACGGTTTATTCACAAATTAAAGAAACGAATTGTTCCCTTCGGTGCCTCCTTAATTGATGAAGAGCAAATAAGTAGGGAAGTAGGGTACAGTTAACGAGACAAGCAGAGAAGGGCAGGCATATCTCACAGGACTGAGGTTAGAACCTCAGGCTTTCTAAGTGTGAGGGATTTGTAAATGAAGCTACTTTGTTACTGTCAGAATTAATATGTGGATAAAAATCTATGTTTTCAAAGCTCTTACAGCATTTTTTTTGTATTCCTTCTTTATTTTTAAAAGTAGTTTTATGTTATTTTTATACTATTAACATTCTACACTTATGACATTTCTGCCCTCTCACTACCAACACCAAACAATAGAACTGCTTCAATTAAGGAACAGAACATCAGCCCCTGGCATCTTATTCTGTTGTTCCATCTTTTTTGCTAGGGAGAATTCATTTGTTTCTTAATTAAGAAAAACACCAATAGCATGAAAAATCTGCTTATGGTACCTGAATGGTAATTAGGCAAAAGGTAAAAAAGAAACATGCACATACATTCCAATAGCAGCCAAAATGAACTTGAGCTGATAAAAATGAACTAAACTACCCTTGCATAAATGGAGGCTGAGAGAAGTGTACAGTCATTATGGCTAAGACAATATGCAAACTATCTTCAAAGAAATCAAATTGCTAGAGTGTTTTCATTTGCATGTATTAACTATTAACATAATGAGGAGAAGTGACATTGGACCCGGATTGTGTGTCTGTTCGGATTGATAACTCTACCGCATCTGCAAACAGACGCCCAAAAAATCATGCTGGTAGTTAGATCGGAGTTGAACTCTGCAGCGTGGGCTTAAATGAAACTAGAGCTTGACAAACCTGCTGAGTTCTGAATGGTTGACATCTCTCTCATTCACATTCTATGTCTGTCTGTCTCTCTTGCTCTCTGTGTTTCTATCCATCGCTCTCTCCCTCTTTCTCTCCCCCTCTTACCTTTATTTATTTAAACAAAACAAAACAAAACAAAACAATAATGATGTTTCAGTATGAACTTAATTTGAGCTTTAAAGGAGCAAAGTTATCATTTGAAACTTCTTGTTTTTCCCTAGTGTGACTTTTCACGGTATAAGAACTGATGCTAATAAAGGAGATCCGAAAGAACCATGGGGCTAACAAGATCTATAACAGGATTTGAAAATTTAGATTTTTTTTTGTTTATTTATTCTCAGCAAATATGTCTACAAATAAAGAAAACTGACATTTATTGATCTCTTATGTGCCATAAAACTGTACAAAGTGTTTTCCTTTAGAAAAATGGGGAATTTTTGAGTAAGCCGAAGGAGACATTGCGGTGAGAGACATAGCTAGCTTTTCAGATAACCTTGAGGACAATCACTGAACCTCTGGGGCTTAATTTCTCACCTGTAAAATGGGGCAATGTGACTACATGGCATTTCTTAATCCGAAAACTTTTAAGGACAATAGCTAATTTCAGTGATTTTAAAAGCCCAAGAGAAATTGGAAGGTCATTGCTCAGAAACTTGCTGAGAGCAACTAAAATGTTTTATATTTCCTTACGAGTCATGGGATTTATCACATAGTAGGAGGACATTTGCTAACCCATGCTGGTGAGAAACTCTGACAACTACGTAAGTCATTGACTAATTTTGAGAAGATAAAGCCAAAATACATTTCTAGATTTTAGAATTTATATATTTAATATTTCCAAAATCAGAATATAGCTTGCTTTAAAGCAATACATCCATTTAATGTTGTAGTAGCTTTTCTTTTTTTGAAAAATTTACCGATGTGTCTTGAAAATAATGAAGACTGCTAATTAAGAAATTTCATATCGCTTATTTTCTAGTTTAGTTTATTCTGTTAACAAATACGTATTATGATCTTTCTCTGAGTCCTCTTGGCACTGTTCTATGTATGGAGGTCAGTTGTGCCCTAGGAAGGTAAGTTCTCTGTTCTCCTCTACTTTACATTCTAGAAGTTGGCAACAGGCAACAAAAATAGTAACACAATGAACGCACAATGTAATTTCAGGCTGGGTTAAGTATTATGAAGAAAATCAAATAAGGTAATGGGACAAGATGACAGTTGAGGTCTTTAGAATTATCTGTTGGACAAACATTTCTTAAACTTGGTGCTGTTGATGAGCTATAAAATGAATATCTTTCCTTCTAAAATTGTTGGGAACCACTCTCAAGGATGAGGGGACAAATATCTCCCAAAGACTAGGATTTACCCAACTGCCCCACTGAAAGATGTTGCCATTTTCAATGGCGTAGAGGCCAGGAAAAATGTCGCGGACCATTAGACTTTATTGAACAAATTGTTTGAGGAGAAATATGTCAGAAATGGAGTTAGGTTCTAGGGATGATGTAGTAACAAAGGCAGACATAGAACATACCCTCAAAGGGCTTTCATTCTAGAAGAGAGACACGATTCTACCTAAAATAGTGACAAATGCTCTCAGGAAACTCAGTCCAGTGCCTTATGAGTTTTCAGACATGTTACTTATTTACATGGTATTTACATGAATATTTTCAACAAATGGGGATTGATGTAATCACTTTAATGATTGCATTATTGTGTCAATATTATGGGAGATAGTTTCTAATATAAAATATTGTATGAATATATGTTACATTAATACAGTTGATATTTCCTCATATGTGTGTATGTATATATAGTGGATATTTGTGGATATTTTAGTGGATATTTGTGACTGATTAGGTTAAGTGATAACTCTTGGAAATTCTGTCATTAACCATTATCACTGTTGTGTTGGAGTAGCAGCTGTGAAAATTTTAGGTTTGAAGTCATGTTAATGCCACTTAAATTTCAGTTTAATTCCATTTTGCATAACATGCATCGCTGCTTAATATAAGTTGACACGTGTGACCTCAGAACCCTGTAGAGATTGGGCGTGCCTTGGGACCATGAGACATTGGGAACATTCTGAAAAATTACAATTTTGTACTCTATGGAAAAGGATACATTGAGCTTTTGGGGGGAAGAATTTCTTCGCTGGTCGTTATGTGGGAAAAGCGCAGTGAAACGGCCCAGGCAATGCCGTCTTTGCTTGGGGAGAACATGGAAAAAACAAAACAAAAATCCCCCCCCACACACACCCCAGACTGCGGCTGCATAAAGGGTTTTATGCTTCTGAAGATTTTAATAAATGTTTTCTCAAGTGGGAATAGATGAGTTGACAGTACTCTTTGAAGACATCACCACACTTAATGACACCTTATTGCTCTGTTTTCATGAATATGGAGATTATGAAGAAATCTGTTTTATATTTAAGTGATAAGTTAACCTTTCTGCCACATATGTTGGTTATAATGTCGGAGTCTTCTTTGAGGAAGTTAAATTGATGATCTGTTCTAAATCATTCATTCAGATTCAGCCGAAGGGGGTTAAGAGCTAAGAGCAGGGGTTGTCATATTCTCTTAGAAATTACCTAGGAATGAGGTAGCACAGTAGAAGCCTGGAAGAATCTGTCTCTGGAAAAAAGCATAAAACTGAGTGCAGCTGGGCGATTTGAAAGAAGAAATGGACTCGGAGCAGAATTTGAGAAATGTTTCAGACATTTACATATTTATTAATAATAGAGCATTAATATTTTCATTTGGACTTGCCTGTTTACCTAAAGGAAATAAGCTGAATCAGAGAGCCCCAGGGAAAATGCTGAAGAACCCCTTAAACGGGAATGTTAATTTTTATAAATACTTTAATAGCAACAAAAAAACCCTAAAACAGGCCAAGAAAAGAAAAGAAAAAAAAAAGACTTGCTTTCTCTTTATCAGTTGCAGTTGTGTTGATTCTATTTGAAAGAAAAACAACCAATTTCATAGTTACCGTTAACTGTTTTTCTGGATATGAAAACAGCAGCATGTGGAGTAATGTATCTGGATTTCTTACTAATCTGTGTCCATCTCTGCCTCTCATGCTTAAACTGCTAGGTCTGGTACACAAACCAATAAAAATATATCAGTGATCTGGAGATAGATGCAAATGCTGAAGGTGGAGAGGGACACAATACATGTCTGAAAATCTTGAGTTATTTTTGTTTAAATGCGTTTAAGTATGTCTCTTAACGGGAAAGAAACACGAATTAACAGGATCAAGTTTCAAAACTCTGTGCAGGCTGGAACGTTGTCCTAAAACTGTTGGTGACGATTACACCCTAAATTTTGGTTAAAAAAAGTCAACTGTATAAGTACAGGACAAGAAAAATGAACTTTATATGGTACTAAAATTAAAAGTTGATAAGCATTTCAGTTAATTGTGAGTCTTCGATGGGAGTTGCAGTCCAGTACGATTTTGCAGTGTTAGGCAATTAACGAGAAGTCTTGCTGTGCTTTGTACTGGCCAGTCACATCTTGAGTATTATATTCAGTGTTCGTGTCCTCCTTAAAATTCAAGTCTGGAGGATGTTAACAGCCAGGCAATAGCTGAAGAAATTGGGGATGTTTAATAGGAAAGTAAAATTATAGGTTTCATATGAGAGCTATATGCAGATATCTGAGGAACTCATGTAGAAAAAGAATTAGCTTTCTTTGTAGCTCAGAAGAAATCATTTCAAAGGGCACTCTGGGTCTGCATTCCATCCACTGAGGGCAGATCTGGGCTCAGTATCAGTAGAGCAGTTAGAGTTGTTCAAAATGGAATGACCTTCATTGTAATGTAGAGAGCTACCTGTCACTGGAAGAATGCAAGTAACGGTTTCCTGGGTCATCACTCATTAGATTTATTATTCAACAGATCCTTGGAAGGCAGGAGGTGATGAGGATTAAGGAGTTAAGGAGTATAACGGGTAGTTTTCTGGGTGATTTCATAATCTAGATGGGCCTTAAAATATTTTGAGTCTCTCAGTGTAATTCTGGAAGGATTTACAGTAGTCTCCCCTTATCCGAAGTTTCACTTTCCTTAGTTTCAGTTACCTGCAGTCAACCACAGTCCAAAAATATTAAATGGAAAATCCCAGAAATAAACAGTTCATAGTTTTACGTTGTATGCTGTTCTGAGTAGCATGATGAAATCTCAAGCCATCCCGCTCCATCCCGCTCAGGGTGTGAGTCATTCTTTTGTCCAGAGTATACTGTATAAGTTACCTGTGTGTTAGTCACTTAGTAGCTATTTTGGTTTCAGAACAATTATCAAGACATTTTAAGAGAGAGAGAGAGAGAGAGAGAATGAAAGAGAGAGAGAGGAAGGGAGAGACCTCATTCACATAACATTTATTGCAGTATATTTTTATAGTTATTCTATTTCATTGTTAGTTTTTGTTAATCTTTACTATGTCTAATTTATAAATTAAATGTTATCGTATATCTGTATGTATAGGAGAAAACTTAGTATATACAGGGTTCAGTACTATCCATGGTATCAGGGATCTACCCGGGGTCTTGGAACACGTGCCCCGCACATTAGGGAGACTGCTGTGCTTGGTACCTATCAAGTCCTTCTCTTCATCATTGTTATTTTATCAGTAACAACTAACTCTCCTGAAGCTAAACAAACTGAAGCATAGGGTCCTCAGTATCCGAGGCCCTTTCTAAAGCCTTGGGAAGGACTCAATGTGTTCAGGTGATTAATATTTTTGTAAAATTTTCAAAATTAAGATAGTTTAACTACAAGTGATTAAGACTTAATTCTCTCCTCTTTGACTTTCCTTCTGCCACACTTTGGAATAGCTACAGGCATTATTGGGAACCTGGTAAGGGGAAGTCGAACTGGAAAAATAATCGTCTTATTTTTAATATTTGCAATTTACTGATATTTCTCTTTTTAAATAAATATTTCCCTTCAGACATACTTTGTATTTGTAATTTTGTATTCTTTTGCAGAGAGACTTGATTTTATAAGCTTCAGATCTTATAGTTCCTGGATCTCTTTTCTTTTTGCCCTTCTTAGATGTGGAATGATTCTAAGTGCCACAGATAGAAAGATGCATAAGCTATTGTCCTTTATATCAAGTTATGCACAATGTAGTGGAGGAATCTGATCGGTTTTATTATGGGTTCAACTATCTACTTTAAGAAGTAATTAATACTGATAAAATGCAGTATTTATACAACTTAACATGCATGAACATTTTTATTATTATATAAGAAATGATTAAACAATAGTAGGAAAGTTAGACCAACAGTGACTATGATCCCTCAAATCTAAGAAGATCATATTGTTGTATTACAATCCAATATGTTTATTATTCCCATGGCAACGGTAAAAGGGTTGTGCTATTGTGTACATCTTATTGATTAGGAAACTAATGTATATATGAAGATGTCAAAACATTTTTTATGCTTTAGGGATAAAAACCACTTTGACATCAAATCAAGTGAAGCCAGCTGATAAATTTTGAGACTCTCTATGAAAGAATTTTTTCTTTATCTCAATCAATAATAATAGGTTACCAAACATTATGCTTTCAGACAACCTGGAGCCTTTTCTATATCTTTTACAAACATCTCAGTGCTTTGTAGCTTTTTGCCAAAGTTCAGTTTTATTCTTCTGTCTATGTTTTGGAAAGCAGTCATGTTGAACATGATTCTGTGCTGACATCTGTAGCTTATTGGGGTTCTTCTTTTCAAAAAAAGTTCTTTGATTGAAAAGATAAGACAGTCAGGAGATGTGCCATGACTGTGAATTCCCTTATACTGTAGCCTCATTTCCTTCATCTGGGGAAACTCATGCTTCCTGAAGGGTATGGAAGCTCCTCCAGGTGCTTGGCTAGCTAGCAGGTGATCTTTTCATATCTCTTACAGAGCAGACTGGCTCAAGGGGAAAACAATGCTCTCCAACTTGTACAAACACAACTAGTGTGGAAAAAGTATCAGATCAAATCCTTCTCCCTTCATGTGCCTCCGTTGTTGAGATTGGTATAATAAAGAAATTGGAAATGCAGACTTTCTAACATTATAATCCCAGAAAGAGTTGTATATTTAAGCACATAGACCTGTTCTAATACTCAAATGGGATTTGACGATTCCATCATTTTCTAGAATGTACTGTCATCTTATCTACGTCTATTTAAAAGTCACTTTTATTATGCCTATGTATCATGTTTCTACATATTCTATTTCCTCTGATTTTAGAGTTTAATTTTTTTCAACAAATATTTGCTGAGCAACTACAGTACCTGAAATTGATGACTGTTTGAATGATTCTCTTGTACTTAAAGAAAAGCAGATTAAATACTGTTATGGTATAGGTAAGTAGGTAAGTGGGTAGATTTTGTTCTTGGTGTACTTGCTTTAAATGTTATATATGGAATTATGGAACTTAGTAGGAGGATAATACAATAAACTTTTATTTCTTTTATCAGCATATTCCCTGGGAATTAGTGATATGCAGTTATGATAAATATATGCATATTACATATTACTTCTGGGGAAGAGAAGAAAACTTTTGAGATGCCTCCTGTGTCCTAGGGACTCTGTTAGGCATTATATATACATTTAATTTAATTCGTTTATTTGTCTCCATTGTCCTATTTGATGTAGGACAGGTACAATTAATCCCATTTTGGAGATATTGTTCTGGGTGACACTAAAATTAACAGAGCCAATATTTGGACCAAGTTTGGGGAGCTCTTTTCATAGCCCCATTTTATCAGTGGAATGGATTATGCTGTGTATGGAATGGAGGAGTCTGATAATGAATACAACACAATGAAACTTCTGGAGGTGATGGATATGAATATTACTTTGATTGTGGTAATAGTTTCTACAGTTTTATGCATATTTCCAAATTATCCAAATTGTATACATTAACTATGTGCAGTTTTTTTTAATATATCAGTTATACCTCAGTAAAGCTGTTTAAAAATATGTACACAGACATGACAGGAAACATTTTACTATAAAATCAGGAAAAAAATAAAAAGTTAAACTTGTTTTAAAAAAAGCTGTAATCATGTAGGTGGAAGTGACAACTAATAGGTCTGGCACATAAACTCTCAGTAAATGTCAGTTTTGAACCGTGGTTCCTATCATCACGTGGCTTATAGCCTGAGGAAACCAGATTCAACTCTGCGTGTAATACAGAATGAAACATAGTACAGAATGGGAAGAGTGCCATACAGGTTTAAGTAAAGAGCTGTGGGGATTAAATCTGGGGCCTTTTGTTCACTTATTTGAGAAATTATGTTATTGGAAGTTTTAGACAATTTTAGATAATATAAAATCCCCTGGAAACCCTTAGGCCTCAGTTAGAAAAACTTATTGAAAGCCCGTTTACATCCTTTTGAGAAAGTATTCAATCTAAATGTGATTATCCTTTTAACATTAAAACTCCAAGTTATTAACGGTAAATCAGAAGACTATATGGAATATAAAACTTCGTCATCGATATCAATAAAAACCTCATTTTCTCAGAACTTATGAGATTTAGCTTAGAGTTGATATAGTCTTATTTTAATATATTATTTTATCACATAAAGTTAATAAGACATCCATAAACCTTACTATGAAAAATAAATGCGTACACAATGTGAGATGTGTGAAAACTCAGGCGAGGCATCAGTTCAGAGTATTGTTTCTCCTGTTTCCAAAAGATTATATTTCGAATATGATGAGTAAAGGTTCTAATATGTAGTAGTATGTAACAGGTACTGGGGAGGTTGAACAGCATACCAAACCAGCAGTGATACAAACAACCCCAAAGGTAGCATGTGACACACCTTACTTCATTTAGAGACGTAGCATATGTCAGAGTGCTTTGCCTTATTGTGCAGTTAGTTTCAGCAATTTCCATTCCATTATGTTCTCTCACAGTTTCTGTTTTATCCCCCTTCCGGCTTATTCAAGTGTTTAAATTTCAAATTAGTAGCTTGTCTTTATCATTCATTTTGGGATTGGGAAAACATATTACAGCCGTTGGACATGTTTACTATATTAAAAAAATAATAACAAAGAAAACAAAGATGATAAAGAAAAAAGAACATACTAAAGCTTATGTTTAAGTCACAGGCTAGTCTGATAAACTACCTCAATGCAGTATGATTGAACCACTTTTCTAAATTACTCTTATTCAGTCTTGAGAACATCAAGAAGACATTTGTGTGTGTGTGTGTGTGTGTTTTGTGTGTGTATATTTAAATGTTATATTTAAATATTTAAAATGTCGAGACAGGGTCAATGGATAGAAGTAAGTCCTAGCAGTTCTTTCTTTCTTTATACTTTTTGTTAGGTTTTTTGAAACTCTTACAGGTCACTTCATAGTCTGTGTGGATTGATGAATAATCATGTAGTAAGGGCCAAAAAAAACAGTGACAACAAAATGTAGTATCATTTATATTTATATAACGCCGAATATGCTATGCTTTACATTTTATATATTGTTTTTTTAATGAAGTCATTTGAATAAGAAGCCAAGATTTATAATCTACCATCTCATGATTTGAATTGCTTTTCTAGGAATTAAGGGGAAGAGTTCTGTATTATCTCCATAGTGTCTCATCAAGTGACACACATCAGATTTTCATCATGGCTAGCTGCGGTCAAAATGCTGATGTGTTTCTCTATGGCTTTTTCTGTATAAGCAAAGTGAAATGAAAAATCGAGGCTATTGCTTATATTATTCAGTTTTCCAAATACTTCATTGTTTTCTGTAGAGGAAATGTTTCTTATTCCAGTAAAGAAAAAAAATATTAATGATTGATGTGTGCTTTGACCACATGAAACTCAGGGGATGGAATTTGCCATTGATGTTTTTTGCATTTTAACTCCTGCTCATTACTTTTTTGCGTGCTGGGGGCAGTGCACAAAAGTAAACCAATAAAGGTGCTGATAGATGATCCACATATTCGACAATCCATTAAAGAACAGGAAGTCAGCATTCCCCTTTCTAATTATGTAAAAAGGTGACTGGGATTTTGAATTTCATGTATAAGTTTGAAAACTGGAATTGCTTGATTTTATTTGCAAATTATGAGGAAGAACAGCACACACTCTACTTGATCCAGTGTAGTGAATTCGCATATGATCAGCATAGATAAAGGAATGTTTCCTTTCTTACCTAAAAAGCAGCTTCAAAAGGTTTGTAAATATTTGTTTCTCAGGAATCCATTTATCTTCTTCTTCTGTTCCAAAATAACTGTGATGGGGTTACAGAAAAAGATGATAAATGAGCCCAAGGAGCCTGGGTTGAAACTGTCCCACTGTATAAGGCAGTACTATTATTTAGTAGACATGCGAAGTCTTCGAATGCATTACTATTAACTGATTAGGTACTGGATTTTTTTTAATGCCAGAAATTTGAAATGAGAATCAGTGAGTCATGGAGCTATTCTGGTTTTTATTTCTCTGTAGTTAGATTCATACGAAATTTCAATATAACAAGAAAGAAAAATAGCTGGACGACATTCTTTTTCAAAGGAATGGCCTGGACTTCAGCTGCTCGATCCCCATTCGGTAACGTGGTGTCTAATTGAATACAAACCTCGTAACAAAGACAGTGACAACAAAACCCATCCGCTCTTAGTTCTCCTTGTACACAGTGCAAGGTACAAACTGAAATGAATTGTGGGGTATTTTGATTAATTGAACTTAACTGACTGTTATCCAGAAACTGTTTTATTATAACCTTTACTGAAATTTTCAGCGAAGAGTTCACATTCACTTTAAAGTGAATGTAACAAAATATATAACTTAAGACCTTTTAGAAACTCTGCATCATCATTATAAATGGGAAAGGTCATTACCTATGTTGTATAAATCCAGAGGGGATGAAATAGAAATATAGAAGTCTATATTTGATGTATACTGACCCTAATATTTTATAAAAACAATATAAACAAAAGATATGCCCAACTACCCTAATACTTTTGTTCTAGTTTTCTGTAGTTTTACATTTATATTGTAATCCTAGTACAGATATAATTTTATCGTGCTTATAAGAAGAAATATTTCTCATATTTCTACATGGTCTTATTGATTTTCATTTTGCATTTCTGCTCTAGAGTCAGCTGATTTGATATAATTTATCTAATTCTATTTTAAGGTATTTGGCTTGTATCCAATTTATATAACTAACACTGAAATGACTACATTAGTGCATATCGTCATTTACTTCTTTAAAGTTTTTCTCAAAGGATAAATTTCAAGCAGTAAGATTAGTGGATTAACGGATGAATACTTTTTAAGAGGTTAGGATGCAGAAGGAAAGGATAAAGAAAAAAATGTTTTGATAGTTTTGGCATTAGACTTCTAGAGTTTTCACATCCTTAAAAGTCCCAGAATTTTTTGATTCTGAAATATCAACATAAGTTTTGGGGCAGGAAGCGATATGATCAAACAACAGTTTGTACAGAGGTGGAAGGCAGGCAGCCCATCGAGGCGTCTGTTAAAGCAGTTCAGGTGTGCGGTGTGTTTGAAAAAGGGGTGAAACATGGCAACCTGCTCCCATCCAGCATTCGTCCCGAGTGCTGTAGGATGAAGAGGAGACAGCAGGTTTCACTCTAAAGTTTACAAAATACCCGAGTAGTAAAAACATTCAGAGAAGACAGAATTTGATAAATAAAGGGATAGAGTATTGTAAATTTTAGACAGGAAGGCTTTACATGGACTGAACCTTCGGCTGAAAGTTGAAGAAAATGGAATTTATTGGAAGGAGGAAGGGAAAGATGGCTTTCTCAAGGTAGTAGGAGAGCCAGGAAAAACTTAGACAAATTCTAATTTCTTTTGGGTACTGAATAAGTTCTTACCTTAAAGAATAAGTTCTTACCTTATTGGATATTTTAGCATATTAGCACACTGTTTATTTATTTATTCATTCATTATTTATTTGTTGTTGACTTTTGAGGATACAAAGTCGAATCATTTCTCCTGATATAAAAACCACTATGTTTTCTTTCATTGGGATCTGGGCTGCTGTGAAATTGTTCTGTCTGTACATATTTAATGATTAAATTTGATTTATGGATAATATTGCTGATAATATTGCTACATAATGAAATCTGGAATATTTAATAAGAAAGATATTTCTTTATTCTCTAAACCAACTATTTGTCTTTTAAAAAATATATACTATTCAAAATTATTACTGTGAAAAAGTTGGGGTACTATTTTCCCTTTCGGATAAAATGGTTCAATTTTATAAAAAAGCAAAACTTACAGTATTTAATTAATGGAGAAATTATTTAGCCAAAATAATTGCCATTTCCTCAGGATCCAGCAGCTTCAGCATCCCTTTAGGAGGTTGTTAGAAATGCAAATGCTTGAATTGTATTCCAGGCATACTGATCTGAATCTTGAGCGGTTCGGGCTCAGGTATTTGTGTTTTAACAAGCCTTTCAGGTGGTTCTTCTGCACACTGAAGTGAGGAAGCTGGTAATTTGGAGTGACTTTTTAAACTAAACAATTATGGCCAACTGGCGCCTAGTCTCCTAAACTTTATACATCTCAAGTTTGAGATCAGGTCTCCTGTACATGATGGACACTGTTGTGCTAATTTTGTGCATTGCTGGATGGTTTAAATATTTCTTCATAAAGTGACATTTTAATTTTATGCCCATAGAAGAAGCTTAGTTGAACAACTTTTAAATATCTAAAATATATTTGCTTCTATTAATGGAGAAAAATAAAATGGAATAAATATTGCTAAGAGAGTCACTTAAAATGGGGTTCGGAAGTCACCAAGGAGGTGGGGACTATACAAGTCTCTGGTTTGAGCTCTAGGAACTGTTAAGTTGCTGACTTGTTGCTAACCTGAGCTCAAGGCCAAACGACAAACCACCTGGATCAGGGATTGATACATGGACATATATAGACTTTGCTTTCCCATCATCACGGTGACTGGAACGTGTGCGTTCTTCACTTGAAAGGAACCAGTCCATTTCAACAACCAGCATCCTCTATTTACGTGATAGACCTAACCCATCCTGACTGATGTAGCCAACATCATTTACATGAAGGTCATTAATAAGAAAAGCTATATGGTTTTGCCCTTAATGAAACCTGCCTTTCTTTGTTCTCCTCTGAGCACAGTTTAGGTTGCTACCTGAGTCTCTGCCCTGGATTGCAGTCCCTGCTTTGCTCAGAATGAATGCTTTTATTTTTTATTACAGCATAAACCTTTTTTTTCTTTTTTTGTGGTTAACATTTCTTTCATTGTATACTTTAAAATGTGTTTTTTCTACTTTGTAACAATATCAATTATAATTTATATAATTACTAGAACATATTTTTAAACCTCCTTCAGTGAACTTCTTTAAAGATAATTATTGGCAACACATGAGCCCATATCATTTCAGCACTAAGGATGAGCACGACTTTCAAACAAGTCCAGGCAGTACTCCTCTTTCTATATTTTGTTTTTCAGTTCTCTTGATGTGACTTTAAAAAACATCCAGAGTTCCCATTTCACCATCTTTCTTTTCCTTTTCGTTTTCTGGATACGCTGATATGATTGAGCAGATGAGAATAAGAGTCAGGATTTTGTCTTCTAGTTACCTTATCATAGTCTCCACAAATCTTGCCAATAAAAAGCAGAGTCCAAATTGTGGTTAAGATTTATTCCTGTACTAAATCTTATAGATTGCTTTTTTGCATATTAAAAAAACTTTAAATATTAATATTTAAACCTTTATGCCTGCCTACCTACCTACCTTCCTACCTACCTACCTACCCACCTACCTATCTTCCTACCTACCTACCTACCAAATTATATCAGTCAGTTACAGTTAGGGCAACTCATACAGATTATTTCACTCTGGAGAACAAGATTAATGTATCATTATGTAAAAACGGGATAAATGTATTGCATAGAGTTTGAGCTAAATAAACAGCTTGGGAACATAATTTACTTACCTAAGGAAATAGAGTAGGTATTCGTTGGGTTTTTGTTTTGAGTCACGTTACTATCTAAACAAACATGTAAATATTCAAACTTTATGGTTAATAATCTTTTACCTCTAAACTTTGGCCTTTCTCAAGGTGTTTTCTTGGACTATCAAAATTCTTCTTCTCAGAAGCTTTTCCTAATTCATCTGAAGGAACTCCTTTCTATACTACAAGGACATATATGGATGCATGGTGTGTGCGTGTACTTCTCTCTCACTCATAAATCCACTCTGGGCTCTGTTCAGATGCCGCCTTAGTAGAGAGGCCTTCCCTGACCATTCCATATAGGATAGGGCCTCCTTCCTTTGTCACTGGTGGTCACTTTATTCTATTTTTCTTTAAAGAGTTTATCATCATCTGAATTATTATACTCAGGTAAAGACTTTTTGTCAGATTGTTTTAAACAATCAATGCCCTGGAACCTGAACAGTCCCTGACATCAGAAATTATCTAGGATTAATTTTCTTTCCTCCTTTTTGGAGTGTACGTTCCGTTGGAGCTGGCACTCTGTCGATTTTGTTATGTGCTACCTCTCCAGAGCTGAGTACTGTGCTAACAGTAACCAATCAGCACTAGCTGGTGGGTAAGTAAATATGTAACTAGACAGAAGCAGAAACACATTTTAATGGGTTAATGAATTTGTGTTCCTCATTTACTTCTTACCCATCTTTATATTAAAGTCTTGCATTAAAACTCTCATGTCAGCTATCTTTATATTACTCATTAGGGGTTTATTTTAAAATTTTTAAAAGGACTGTAATTTTTATTAAGTGCTAAATTCTGAAACATTGTTTTCAGTTTCTAGTTTGAATTTCATTGGGACTTTTACTACAGTATTTCAAAGCATCAATTAACTGTGACTTAATTATACAGGTATCATGAAGAGTTGGGTTGTGGCAGTAGTCTAAACGAGTTTAACTACCCACTTCTAGGACTATTATTGTCCAGATGCGGTGGTACTTTCAGCAAAGAAATCCAAAACAGAAATCCAAAACAGTGGCGAGCTCTCATCTCAGGCTGCTTCAAGATGCAGCCAACCACTTATGAATGCTTACTTTTTTACAGGATGAAATGTGATTAAGATATGTTAAATGGAAATCCATACAAAACCAGTGAAATTGTTAAAATATTCAAATATGCCATATTGTAACAAGAAAACACTGTAATGCACCAAAATCAGCAGTAGAGCAGCTGTGTTTTAAAGGACAGTACTTTGAATGTCACTTGACAATTTGCTTTCAATTAGAAGTAATTTACAGGAAGATGCCCACAAGCTAATCTTTACAGGATAATTAAGTTCCATTTTCTTTACTTTTAATTAAAAAGCAGAAAAGATTTAGCTGATCCATAAAAAATGTTCTGTTTAAACATTCATCAGACTTCACACTCTTTTTTTGTTATTTGTTGTAGCAGATGTTATCAAAAGTGCAGTCTGCTCTGTTTTAAACCCTGAGTATTTGGAAAGTGAAACATGAGTTGCAATCGGCATGTACTGGTGAGGTATGATCATTTAACATCTGCATGTTCAAGAGAGTAAAACAGATACTAACTGTTCTATTCTTTAATTGTATTCCGTCTGATGCACTTAACCACATACATTAAAATGAGAAGCAGTGCAATTTTTGAATTTGGAACATTATACATAGTAGAATGTATGTATAATTCTTTACTTCAAATGTTTTAAAGTGTCTATATATTCAGATGTCATGTTATTTTATTGTAACTTTAATAATATAAAAATGGACACTATTTTCACATAGGAATTTACTCATTGAAAAGATGGGAGATTTAAAGTGATATTTTAAAGTCATTTAAACTTTATTCTCTGTATTAACACAGCTTTCAGCATCACTGCTATTTTTACTTGGCAAAATAAAGATGTTGCCAAGAACATTGGAGCTTTGGTTTTATAAATCACTATTGGCTAGTGCTATTTTTTTGTGAGCTGATGAAAGCTGAACAGATAGAAATTTGTCATGCTTACTCTCGTATTATACTATGCTAAGGAATTTAGTACTGAAAATTCTCCAAGAATTCTTTGGTCCAGTATTATGGTATTGGTCTTTTCTTCTTCTTTCTGACTATTAATCAATCTCTTCATGTTGGTAATGGTTTTATTTCTTTTAGAATATAGATCCATAACTTTAAAAAAAGTTTGGCCACTATAGAACAATATACATAATTTTTTTTTATAGTAATAATTCCATTTACTATGTCTTTTGTCAAACAGCCTTGATTTTCAATTTTCTGATTAGTGGGTACCTAAAGTTTAAAGATATTATTAAAGTTACCTGTTCTTACTTACTTTTATTTTTTAATTTTATTTTCTTCTGTTTAAATGAAAACTAGAAGTGACAGGAGAGATTGCTCTCAAGCCCATTCATTTATGTGCTTTTGCCATTTAGATTTGTGTATGTAGGGAATGTGCCTAAAGGCACTTTGACCAATACAGTTTAGGAGACTGCAAAATAAAATAAAGGAATGCAATTTATTTCAGCATATATTATAAATTTCAGGTAAGAGCTTAATTATAATAATCACAATGCATTCATTTAAATGGAGTATGTGTTGGAACATGTAAATATCGTCAGGTTCTGTAATGAACTGGCAAAAAAGTGTGCTTCTCTTATTGAAAGGATGACACTGGGGGAAGATAAAGCATGCCTCGTCTCCCTTTCTCTCCTCTCTCTTTGGTAATCACCACCTGGTTTGATTACATCTTTTTGAACTATGAAAGTTCGACCATAAACTCCGTACATGGAAGTTTTTATGAAAGGGAATCATAACAAACCGTGGTTGAACTTTCTGCTTTTAGGAGATTTTTACTTTTTCTTGTCATCCTGTAATTCAGACGTTCTTTAGTAAAGGATAAAGCAATTTTGTCATTGTTCAGGGGAGTGCGATGATTTCCCTCAGGTACTTGGTTTTTAAGTTTAGGACTACTTTAGAAGGGACAGATTCTTATATAGCTGTGGAGATTGGAGGAGTCACCAGCTGACTTTTGGTGTATTTACCTTGTCCATTGCACCTAACACATTGCCTTGTACATGATTGATCCTCATTAAATATTTATTAAATGACTGGTAGACAATAAAATTTAGACACAGCTACATGTGATTCATTACAGACATTTAGTGAATTCCTTCTCATTCCTTACTTTTCTTTTTTTTTTCAAGACAAAAATATCTGTGATCTAAGAAGCTATAAGCAAGTGTGCTGCTCTTCATCTCGTTCAGGCCCGTACTTCTTGTAAAGCTAGGTGCTGTGTATATTGACCTCATAAACTCTACAAATAGACTGATACATAAAATATCTAGATTTTTTATATATATACACAGAAATAACTTTCTATTCAGAGAGATAACAAAGACGGGATTTTTTTCTTTTCTATATTTAGCTTTTTTGTTTTTTTCTTTGAAGTTGTGGTTTACCTCTCTCTGCCCCCCACATTTGATTCCTGTAATATTTTTAGCATATACATATTTCTTTATCCAATATGTTTATACCTCTTGCATGTATTTTCTAGAAATGAGTCTTGAATTTGCTTTTTTCTTCCAGCTTCATCCTGCTTGTATTCTCTCCGCCCTCAAGTCTTCCAAAAATAATTGACAACGTATCCTCATTGCTTAAAATCTGCTAAGGCTCTCTATTACCTACTTCGAGTTCGGATTCTTCTGCCTTGGTTTTAGGAATTTATATAATTTGCATTACCTTTCTTTTCTCAAACTCTTTCTCCTAGTCTACTGGCCTCTGCTTCAGCGGCCAGTACTTCTCTTCCCAAACCCGCTCCCCAAACACACACGCTCGCTTCAAGGCCTCGTTTCTCGCCTTTGTTCATATAATGCCCTGCTTTCCCCCTTTGTCATCTAAATCTTCCACATTGGGAAGGTGTAGTGAAAGTCCCGTATCCTCCAAGAAGCTTTCCAGTATTCTTTAATCCGCAGTAATTACTCCTTTTTATATTTCTTTTGCAGAAAAAGTCAGTGTCAGACATTTTGACACTTATTTTCTAGATTTTTTCTACATGTGTATTAGCTTTGTCTCATTATGAAGAATGTTAAGTATTTTAAGGCCAGAAAAAGAGTTCTTATGCCTTTTTTGCTTTTTTTTGGTAAACCTTAAATCTCATAACATTGTGGTAAGCAGGTGGTAGGCATTTTATTTCATGTCTTGTCTGACTTTTAAAAACAGACTGTACATTAGAAATTCATAACTAGCTACAAAAAATTATTCAGGGAAATATTGAGTAATATTTTTTCATATATTTAGAAAAAATTTTTTTTAGATTTGGAAATTTTATATTTTATGTTTGTTTCTAGAAAGTTTCTGCCACTTGGAAAAAAAATAATTTTTTTTTACGAAATAATTACAAGTAGCCTGAAGATAGAGGTAATTCATCAGTTTTTAAGAAGTATCACTTTAGATCTCAATAACTCCTTTTAGAGCTAATACGTTAGTGAAAGGAAGGATGTGTAAGTCATCTACCTCCTTAGCCATACGGTGCCGCCCTGCCATTGCCTGTTTCCAAGTTCATTGGAGTCTTTACATATTTGTAATTACCCTTCTATAAATAGTTTGCAACTTGACCATAGCATTTTGCCACTCTATTAGAATGAGGCACAAGGTCCAAGTTAAAAGCAAAATCCTTAATGAATTTAACAAAATTAAGCAAAAAGCTTTAGGTTATAGGAGCAGAGTTAATGGATTCAGCTGTTCTTTACTTTGACTTCAACCAACAAATTTTACATTCGTTTTCCAGATGTAAACCTCATTCAATTAAAATGGACTAAAATTAATTTTATGAAGCTGTTATATCACCCTCAGAGATAATTGGAGATAACCTAGTGTGTCACAAAACTTAAGCTAGAAAATCAGCGTTTGTGGAGTTGGTTTTAGTATCTACAGTGCAAAAGGATTTCAGGATTCCCTTTTAATGCATATTTCTCAACTTTTGCTAGGGTTCTTTCCTGTGACTTAGCCGTGTCCAGAGATGGATTGTGATGGGGTCCTAGAATGCTGATGTGACCGGTCCCAGAACCAGAGACAATGTACAGCAATGCTACTCCAAGTTTTACTGGTACACGGACCAAAGCCATCAGCATCACCTAGAAACTGGTTAGCAAAACCAGTTCATGGGCTTCACCCCAGACCCACTGACACAGAATCTCTGTGTGTACAGTAACAACCTCTTCAGGTGTACTGGACACAAGATGAGGTTTAAGAGCGACTGGTCTGTGGAACCCCAGAGGTCAGCTCTTATCATCATCAGCCAAACCCGTCCTCCGTATGCCAATTGAACAAGCTATATCTAATGATTTCTGATCTCTCATCCATCATCATAAAATGCAGATAGACAATTTAAATCAAGATTTTCCCCCTAATATTGGTCATTTGACAGTTTTCATCTGTATTCTGAACACATTCATCTGAACTGATTAAAATGTAAACAAAAGAGCTAGATTACTAGGCTGGGCAATGGAAATTCCATAGCCTTTCTAAGAACAAATGTGTGCTTTATTCAGCTCTGTGTCCTTCCAATCTAGCAGAGAATGAAAGCAACTTATGCTGGCCCTCTTTTGGCACTTAGGTTTGTTTCATTTTGGCACATGGCTGTGTTCTTTCATCATCCAGGAAATTATCTGCAGAATGAGTCAAATTTCAGATTACTTGGACAATTTGATCAGGCTGATGTTTTCCTAAAGGACAGAGGTTGTTAATCTTCATACTAAGACATTGTTTTTATGTATTTAGATACTAAATAATAAGTGACACAGAGTTCTATATTAGTTATAATACAAGATTTTAAAGATAATTTGAACATTTCTTGAAATCCTAAAGTTTTCAGTTTGCTACATATATCATGCTAGTCATATATTGAGCTCTCTAGCAACATCACATAAATGATATCATTAATTAGCGTCATTTAAAAATATGGATTACATCAACTTTAGTAGTTATGTAAATTATTTTTGAAAAATAAATTTTCAGAACAATGCTTTATAGAAATTGCAGGTTTGACTGTAATAGATTCTATGTATATGAATCTGCATAATATTTTTGGAGTGTATAAAGATAATTGTAGAGTATGTAAAGATATTTTTTAGCTTCGTCAATTTAGTATAGCTTACTTAGTTCTGAGACTCAGTTATAACGTTCAAGGCGTCTAGAAGTAAAGTAATATTGAATAGGAACTGATAAGCATTTATTTAGGTAGGAGTCAAATTTGCCCTACCAAATTTTTTCCTCTGTCATCTAAAGCTGTATAAGACTGTGAAGTGACAATAATTATACCGGATCTGGGCTAACTGACCTTTACATTGTGCTACTAAGTCTGTATTTTACATCTAACTGATTGTATTGAATTTGTGTTATGTCTGATACCTACTGAAAAGTTATAATGCCCTAAAGGGTTATTATCATTAGCGATACCAAGACCCTGTGATGACAGCAGGCTCTTCATTTAGAAGGACTCACATTTTAGCCTACTCTGTTTATTGCTGCATTCTGTTTATTATTTTCATTTAATTGCATTGACTATTTTTATGCCTCTTTATTTCAGAATGCTAGGTTCTTGGAGGGTGAAGAAAGCATACCGTGTAAATAGAAAACAGTTCCTTTCCTCAAAAGGGTCTTCCCCGTGAGAGCACTAGTGTGGGGGGAAGACTGAGTGTGCCCAAATTAGGAAGTAGCTGTCTCAGTTATGCCATTTGTAATATTGGCATCTTTGTGCTGTTCAGTTTAAATGTGATACACTTTGTTGACTGACTCTCAGAATTTTGGTGCAGTTCCCTGGATTGGAAGTCAGGAGGCTGATCCCCAGATCTGGGGTCACAAATAGTTTGTTTTGCTTTGTATACTTCTGGCATAACTGTTGTATTTATTATCTCACAGTATTTCCAAAGATAGCCAGCTCTGTTTAGAGCTTTGGAGGGCACTAAGACACCTTTTGTGGGAGAAAGAACTCTTGGCCAGTATTTTTCCCTTGTTTGTTTACTTTGTTAAAGGATTTATGAAAGTGCTCGAGGATGAATGCGTATCTCCAATCACATTTATATGGGTCCAGAACTTTGACAATCAGGTTTCTTGGATACTGCATATTTACTGAAATATTTTTTAGGAAGATATCTTTCAGAGTTTTAAGTCCTTAATGAACTTTTAAATTATTGTCTCCCTTTCATCTATGATGCTAGTGATGTCTTATGGATTTCTTTTTTTTTTTTTGTCTGTGTATTTGTATTCAACTTGCCAGATACATAGGAAACATTTAAATTTGTTCATTGCAGGTGGCCACACGACCAAATGTACATTTTAAAAGGTCATTCGTTATGGTGACTATAAGGCGGAAGCATTGCCAAATTATTTGATATTAAAACATTTGTATAACATGTCCTTTTTGAACTTTTCTTTTCTTTTTTTTAATAAAGAAAACTAACATTTATTGGATGCCCATTATGTCCCAGGTATTGTGCTACATGCTTTAATTTAGATTATCTTATGTCCTCACAATGACACTTCCAGTTAGGCTCAGAGGAGTAGAGAACATGTCTGAGATTCAAACCCAGCTCTAACTCCCAAGGCCACAGTGTTTCTGCCACGGCACGCTGCCTCTTGCCACGAGGCCATCTGCTAACGTTTTGTGGAAGGTGAAGGAATAAATGACATTTAGTTCCTGTTTCTGAGATATTTACAAAGCAGTGGAACAGACAGATAGCTGAAGTGGAAACAGAACATAGGGAATGCTAAGCCGTGTGGCCCATGTGCTCCGAGAGTGGACGGAGGAGGAAGATCCTTTGTCTAAAATCCTCTAATTTTCTCAAAATTAATTTAAATAATTGATGTATCATCATTGCTCAGTGTGTTGTTTACAGCCCATCTTCTCCACCTGCATATTCTTGAAAATTGATTAAAAAAATTTATTTTTCAGAAATAAAAAGAAGGCTATGTTAAGGGGAAAAGACAGGCATAATCAGTACCAGTTCCTACATAGTGGTTTTAGCTTCCATCCAGAATTCTGATACTAAATGGAGGTTTTTATTTGTATATGTACTATTTACTCACATGTTGGGGACACTTAAAATGCAATTCTTTCCTGCTGTAGATGAGCCACATTTTATTAAGACAATCTTTAAGGTATTAGTAGTATGAGAACATTATTTCCCATATTTAAAACTCATTTGGAGTTTTCTAACTCAAAGGTTAAATTGATAGTTGCTAGATAAAGACATCTATAAAATAATCATTTAATGTATTTATGAAAAATAGCTTTTCATTTTGGTGTAACATATACTTACAAATTTTTATAATGTTATGACATATTGTCCAGATTGGTTGATTGGGGGAGGGGAGAACTAATGTAATTCAGACAAGCAGTAATTACTAGGTCAAGAAATAGGGCAATTAAACAATGATTCATGGCTAGTAGGAGTGAGACATTTACATTCTGAAAATTAATTATGAGACTTTTTATTTAAATTATAATCAGGAAGAAAAGTCTAGGGAAAAGAATGAGGTTCAGGGAAATTTTATTTGTTCTCATCTTGAGTACAAATTAGTAAAGATCTTAGATTCAACTAATGTGTCAGAGTCTGTTAAAGAGATTGGAAAACCCTATTTCACTGTGTCAAAACTGCCTGAAATTTTAACCTCCAAGCTTGTATATAATCAAATGTAGAGCTTGTGTCTGTCTTGATAAATCTTATCATCTAATTATCTATCTATCTATCGATCTATCGATCTATCGATCTATCGATCTATCATCAATCTATCTTTCTATATCTATCATCTATCTATCAATTTCTATCTATGATGCAAAAATGCAAAAGATGTGGATATTTAATTTTACAGGGTTGTCCTCCGACCTACAAACTATAAAAAATAATTTTTTTTTTTTAATGTTCACTTAGCAGCTCTCTCCATCTGGCAGTGTACTTGTTGTATAGTGCATCCTGAGAAGCTAGCTGTAACTAAAGGTCCTGTGTCTCGCTCACACCCTCAGTCTTTGGCCTTCTTGGGCACTGATCACCACTGTCGCTGCTGGACTTCCGTTTAGTCCTTCTCTTTCTGTTCGTTGGCTCCTTCCCCCTCACTTTCCCATTAAACTTTTCTGTTTTGGGCCCCAGTATCTCAACTTGCTCTCAGCTTTTAAACTTCTTTAGTACTTACTCTGATGAGCCCAGCCTAGTTCATGAGCATGAGTGTTCGTGTAAGGAGGGTCCTGGCCTGCATTTCCTGTTTATTAGGCATTAGGGCATTTGGCAAGCTTGCGATGTGAGCTTTGGCAATCTCATAACTCATAGGATGAAGGTAATATATGGTCATTTTACGTCCAGTGATAGATGAGTGGGAGATCATTGGCTTTCCAATTTGCAGATGTGCTCTTGCCACAGCTAATATTAGAAATCTCATTTGATTTTGGGATGGTGATATAAAAGGCAGAGTTTTAGATCTGAGGCTTAGAAATCCCAGACTTAAATATCTCAGAACATATTTGTTGGAACTAGATAAAACTTATTCCAGTAGATGGTGAACCTTTCGTAGAGTCGCAAGTTTAAAGAATGGAGTAAATTCCATGATTAGGTATTCGATTTCAATATGTAAAATAGGCGATTAAATATAATGCACAATCTCTGAAGTAGTTTGTAGAAGTGACTGACCAATGTAAGTAACAGAATTTGTGATGAAAAGGATTCTCTTTGCCATAAAAGCACTTTAGCTTTCGGTTTTTGTTGTTGTTGTTTGTTTGTTTATTTAGCAAAATATAGTGGGGGAAGCCCCCAAATCAAACCATATTGCTTAAAGGTGGCAAAAAATTATTTCTCTTGTAATTCAGAGTGGCCTCTGCATGAGAAGGGCTGATGTACTCGGCCACATGCCCTCCTCAGGCCTCTGGCTCTGGCATCTGTGTGCACAGCAAGTCTGGGGCATCTCAGTTTCATTTGGGAATTTGTAAATGTAGGTGCTTTTCAAGAGAATAACTTACTTTCATTCCTCCCTCCATTTAGTTTTCCATGCTGTTCAGAATCCTCAGAGTTTTCCAAAATGATTGGTGAATTAATGATAGGCAAGCAATGATTCCAGCCTCTGTTAAAGCTTAGGTATTGATTTGGTCCCATCTTTATGTATTTATCGTTTTAGTTAACTCACTCTGGCTGATAGATTAGTTGTTAAAATGCAAGTGCCTGTTCTATATCCCATACTATAATATCTCAAAATGAATAACCATGCTAGTTCCGAACACAGAATGACATATTGACTTGTGAAAAGACTGAATTGACATCAATGGCCTTTTAATTGTGTATGGAAGTTATGGCACTTTAATTCAGTCAGCAGGCATGCTCTGGAATACCGAGTTACTTCTCAGAATTTCCGTCTCTGGTCTAGGGTAGTTTTCTTATTAGGTAGTGACATCCTTAGGAGTAAAGATTTATAGATACTGATCGAGTAATCACTGGAGAGGCATCTTTTAACATAACCATTTGTTTAGTTCCTTCAAATGCAGCTAATTCATTATTAAAGAGCTATTACGAAGAAATATTAAATCTCTTCATGGAAGATAAGTTTGATAGACATATCATAAGGAGAGTATTTTTATATTACGTCTCTATAAGAAAGAAAAGTTGGATAAACACATGATAAGGAGAATTAATAAGATGAGAGGTAATTGCTATTGTTACTAGTGCTTATTATTAAAGCTATCTAAATTAATCTAACACCATATGATTTTTACCTGCTGGTCCATATACTCTTATCGCTTTGAGCCTGATCACACTACCATAGGTGTCATAGGCATTCAAAAGTTAAATTAAAATATTGATGCTTGATGCTAAGTACTCAATTTTATACTAAGCAAGTGGGAGCACAGTTTTTTTCTTTATTTTCTTTTTGATTTATTTCATTATGAAACCAAATACTTAATTAAGAATACGACAACTCTCTTCCTCCCCAGTTTATTTTCTTTCAACTTTCATTATTAAAATGACAGCATTTGCCCTATCTAGAAGAATGTTGAATGTATAGCTCTTCTTTTTCTATTTTTTTACCATTGCTCTCCATAAATTTCAAGGTGGAGGAAAAGAAGAGAAGGTTTGGTTGAAATAAGAGTACGTGGGGGTGAGGCTTGAGTTGTGCTCTGTCAAGGAAGGAAACATTTCTCGAGGAAGGAAGTGTGCTGAGGGAACTTGGGCCACAGCTTTGGGTTCTGGAAGAAGAAATTGGCAGCAGTAACTCTCATTACCCATAATTCTGAGAATGGTCTTCCTCAAGCCTCAGCTGGATGGGCCTTCTATTTTTATTCTATTAACAGAAATGGAAAACTTGGAGAATGCAAATGCTGGATGAACATATCATGTCTAATTTCAGTATGTCTAATTAAAGTATCATTAGTAGGTCAACCACAAGGATATAAATGCCTGATGTCAGATTTTCTAATGCTCTGATCAGATACAGAGATAGAGATAAAGAGAGCTGGAGACTCCAGGGCCACCTAAGTGAAGAGAGTGATCACTACAGTAGAAGGAAGCTAAATACACTGTCCGGGGCACTGTTATATTGGCACAGCCCATCAAAGTCCCTGGCATATAACAGCTGTTCCACAGAAATATGTCCCAGCATTGTCTTGGACTGGTTACTCCTATTATCTTTCTTTAGCTTAAGGCAATGTGTAGCTTTGACCTAGGAACTTTTTGAAGTGAGTGGCTGTGAGTCCCAGTGGTTCTGTTTCATTTGATTTACAAAGTACTTTTCAACATTAACTTTGTAATGAAGGAGCTTTATTCCCAGAAGATGTTTTAGCCAGGGGTATACATGTCATGATTTATGACTAAGGCAAATAATAAAATATATAAAACCACACATGATATGGCCATTAAGTTATTTCTAGATAACTTTGCTCCTAAGTCAAACTGGCTATGTTTTTCCATGTCTGTGTCTGATAAGTAGATTTATCTCAACATCAGGTTTTCACAAGATTAATAATCCCTCTTTGTTAAGAGGGTCTGTTTTAAAATTGAAGACAATTATCCTGATGTGAATTATAGGAACATGTGCTAAATAATATTATGCTTTCATATATTTAAAGCATATCTAATATTAAAAGTATACTTTTGATCACGTATCTTACTGAAATGGGAGGTGTACTCAGTAAGAAAAAAATTAGTACTCTAAAAAGATAATTTTCTTTAGCTTGAGTAATACTATGGTCTCAAAAGTTTAACCTGAATTACTAGCGTCTATAAATCCATCTTCTTAATTAAATGGGGCCTTTGGCCATTGAACACCAGTGTATGGACAGAGTTAGTTACAAGATGTCATTATGAGACTGGCCTGGCCACATAATCCATTAGAGGTAGGATTCAGTTATATTGGTAGCAGCAAAGTGATTTTTATGGTTGCAAGAATCTTTTCTTTGTTCTGTCAGCATCAATTATTTCAGTCCTAATAAAAAACTAAAACAGAGGTCAAGTTTATGATCTGTGCTTTGAATAGATAATTTGTAACATTTCTGTCCAATAAGCCAAGAGTTTTTCTTTCTGGAAAGGACCTATACTATCAAGTTGGTCTAACTACCTCAGTATAAGGCTAAGGAGAGAGTTAGAGTGATGTCATGGCTTTATAATGTTAGAAAATTTCACTGAAAGGCATGCGTAGACATTAAAATAATATGTGTTTATACTAGTATGCATATATGTAATTATGATGCTAATAGTGAGTGTTACATATTTCTTTCAGGAATTTTATCAGTGCGTATCAATTATACTTCAAATTTTGGAGAAGTAATTTAGAGTAATGTGGTTAAAATGTTTGGCAATAAGTGAAGGAAATCCAGGTACCGATTCAAAACCTTGGTCCACCTTTTAGGAGAAGCACCAGTAACTACTGAAAAACAGCTCCTTGAAACGACAGACAATGCAAAATAAATCAAGTGCAAAACTGGAATAGCGTAATGGGGGGGATAATAGAACTTGTTTCGCGATGTCGTACACATCGTGAGAGGACGACAAGAGGTAGCACGTGTAAAATGCTTATTACCTAAGTGCCTAATAAATGCCAGTTGTGGTTCTTTCCAATGAATAGACATTTTTATAAGGAGGTAAATATCAGTTCAGAATAAAGATGAATTTTCTAAAAATTCTTATGTTTCCAATTGCTATTTGATGAATTTGGAAGAGTTCAAGCAATATTTAGTTGATCATCCTTAAGAGATGTTGTAAAGAGGAAAGCATTGGATGGTAGTTTGGGCTACATGACGCTTATGTACTTTTTTAGATATTCTGTCTAATGGCAGGGACTTTATCTCAGCGATTTACGTTATACTGTAGACAATACAGCTCTGTGGAAACCTGAGAAAGGAAGGGGCTATTACAGCAGGAGTGTCTTCAGTAGACACTGGTTGGTGGAATTAATAAAACTAGTCCAATAGCAAGTCCACCACATCTGCTTTTTTGATAATAGTACTTACCGAGCACTCACTCTGTGCCAGGCATGTTAGAAAGTTTTTATATGAATTTTTTTAACATGTAGAGTAGGATCTCTGTTTTACAGATGAGGAAACTAAGGCAGAGAAAGGTAAAGTGACTTGTTCAAGGTCACATTGGTGGTAGAGTACAGATCTGGGATTTGAATCCAAGTTGTCTAACTCCACAGCTGAAGCTCTTCATGACATGTGTGACATTGTGTGTCACACAGCAGCCATTGTCCTGATACATCTTTACCGTGAGGGTGCCATCACTCTATAACAGTTAGGTCTTTAATATATTGGGTACTGTTGACATATTAGGTATGAATTTTACAAATCATGAAGCCCCAGAATTCAAGATGTTATGTAGAGCTTCCTGAAGCCCCAGAAATGTTGCACCTCCATTTAATACTGTTGTGTGTGTGCGTGCAAGAACATGTCCACACACAATGATATTGTTTAAAAATACTGAACAGGTCAAACAAGACTTATGGCAAGAAGGAGATGGGAAATTCAGTAGTAGTCTCTCTGTCATGTAAATCCCAAAAGCTGAATTTTTCAGGGATTGGTACATTCTGATAATAGACATCTAGGTCGCTAAATAAAGTAGACCTACAACTTGACTTTCCCAGGTTGTAATGCGCCTCTTTAGTAATAATGGAGGATGGCGATATTTATACTGTCCATATCCATGAACAGAAAGGGATTTTCGGAAGAGTCTGTAAACCTTAGAAGAAGGAAACCAGGTAAGTTGGGTTAGAGATCATCTAAGGGCATAGATTCTTTAGAGTGATCAAAAGGTCATGAAGGAAAACAGCCCAAGACCCCTGCAATGGTTATACAAATTCAAATTGAGGTAATTTGTAAATTAACAGGAATGTTAAATTATTGGGTTATTGCTGGAGTTAGGAAATTAAAATATAGATTATTTGTATATGCTGTGAGAGAAAGAAGGGGATATGGTCTTATATAAGAATGGAATAATAGTGAATTAGATGGTTAACTGGAGGAAAAAGTGCTACTAAGGACATTGTTAGGATATTTGGCAAAATTTGAATATGGACTGTATATTTATAATTACATAGTTGTGTCTATCAATATTAATCATCCCTAAGTGAGATTAGTGAAATATTCTGTGGCTGCATAAGAGAATGTCCTTTTTCTTAAAAGATACATACTGAATACTCATGATAAAGGACCTTAATGCTTGCAACTACTTTTAAATGGTTCAGCAAAATGGTAACAGTGATATTATTACCAAGAAAGAGACATAATGCAAATGTGACAAAATATTAGCATTTGTTATTCTAGGTGAAGGATGTATGCTTTGTTTATTACATTACTATTGTAACTTTTGAAGGTTGAAAATATACCAAATAAAAGGTAGAAAAATAGATGCACCCAACAAATAAAAGTAATGGTACTACCAGTAGTAATAATAATGATAATAACAATAATTGCGTACTGAGCTTTCTAGATAAATAGAAGTCTGACATGCAAAATATCCAAAGGTCAGAATAACTATGATGGAGACACCAGAATAGGATGTTTACCATCGTGTTACAAGATTAATTTAAATATGCCCACATTAGTGTATGCCTAATAGTGACAGAAAACTCTTCTCAAAAATTTCCTTGAAGGGCAGTGAATTTTGCAAATTACCAAACATGTTCTTGAACTATGTTAGAGATAATATTGTGATGCAGAAAGAAGAGAAAGTAAATAGAAAAAGAAAGCTCTTCTAAATTTTATGCATGAGGAGTATGACATATTAGGAATTGTAATTGGAAGAAAAGAAGGTTGATGATAATGATCCAAACAAAGTAATTTAAAACATTATGTAAAAGAAAGAGACTTCAGAAAATGAAGAGGGAAACAGGGGAAAATGTTTTAGGTATGAACACTATTCAAAATCCAGGAGAACTGAAAAAAGCGGTGTAGATGATAGAGGCTCTGTTCAACCCTCTGGCGACCAAATCAAAGTTGTGATGAAAACAAGGAGCAGCAGCAAGGAAAAATCACCTAGGATCTTGATAAACGAACCATACAACTAGGGAGAAATCCAGGAAAGCACCCTGCAACGGCAGAAGGTAGGATGGAGCGAGGACCGGGGGTTGCCCAGTCCTGAGTGGCTGAGTGAGATGGAGGCTACGGCAGAGGCAGACGCCTCTTAAAGGGGCTGCGTCCATGAGTGGATTTTTGCTGTGACGGACCTGCTTGCTCAGAGCACTAGTGCTCTATTGGCTGTGTGCAGGGGGCACCAGGGACTTACAGGGAGTTATTGTCAGAGTGAGGGTCGAGGAGAGACTCACTCTGTACAGAAGTGCCAGCAGTATCCATTGACCCTGTTGAGCCCTCCCCTCTCCCAGTGCACCAGACACAGAGCCTCCATAGCTGTGACATCATCAAACTGGATAACAGAGGTCGTTCCGCCCAGAGGATACCCTGAAACCCCTCCTCCCCCAACCCAGGCCCCATCCAGGTATATCCTCAGCGAGTCAGGTACACCTTGCTGAACAGCACTTAGACTCACACTGGAGGCAGCTGGCCCCGGTATCTGGTGTGGCCTTTTAAGGCAACTATAAACACAGCATCTGTGGATTGCTTGCTGAATCTTGACAGGTGGCCTTGGAAGGGTAGAGGCTTGGGTTAAATTTGGCCTGCAGCTGAACCCCGCCTCAGGACTGTGCCACTGGACACCTACTTCGCAAATCCACGCCAATAAGACCGGGAGACTTAGGAGCTTTGCTTAGTGCATAGAAACAGACACGGAAAGGCAGCCAAAATAAGAAGACAAGCAGAAATCATGTGAGAGAACAGAACAGAGATCCAGATATAACGGAGTCAAGTAATCTAACTTTATAGCACTGGTTATAAAGATGCTCAATGAACTTTTGGGAAATGTAGAGAACTCCAACAAAGGGATAAAAATGAAGACGGAGATCATAAGAGGGAACCAGTCTGAAATGGAGAACACATTATCTGAGATGAGAAGTATATTAAATGGAATAAACAAAGGAATAAACAAAGTGAATAAAGAAGAGGATCACATGCCCTATCTAGAGAACAGGAAAGCCAATCAGGACACTCAATCAGAATGGTAAGAAAAAGAAGCCAAGACTATAAAGATAATTTAAGGAGCATATGGGATACTATTAAGGCTCCAAATATTCGTCTCATTGGCGTATGTGAAGAAGATCAAGATGTTGAACAGCTATTTGAAGAAATAATGATGTAGAACTTTCCTAACCTGGTGAAGGAAATGGACATAAAACCCCAGGAAGCTCAGAAGATTCCCAAAACCAGGGATCTAAAGAGGCCCACACCAATACACATCATAATTAAAATGCCAAAGGTTAAATACAAAGAAAAAAATTTAAAGGCAGAAAGAGAAAAACAAATAATTACATGTAAGGAAACACCCATACGACTGGCAGCTGATTTCTCAGGAGAGACTATGCAGGACAGAGGGGCTTGGCAAAAAATATTCAAAAGAATGAAGACTCAGGATGTACAACCAAGAATAATTTAACCAGCAAAGGACAGATAAAGAGCTTCCCAGACAAAATAAACTAAAGGAATTTATCACCGCCAAGCCATAATTACAGGAAATGTTGGAGGGACTTCTTCAAGAAGAAAAAAACATGTATCAAAAACAGGAATAAAGAATGGTAACAACTACATTCCTATCAACAAGTACCTTAAATGGAAAAGAATTAAGTGCTCCAACCAAAAGAAAGAGTGGCTAAAAGGATAAGAAAACAAGACCCCCACATATGAAAAGGAAGGGGATAGAAAAAGATGATGAACCTAGAAGGTATTTAAGTTAGAGAAAGATAAATACTATATGATTTCACTCATATGTGGAAGTTAATGAATAAAAAGAACAAACTAATCAAAAACAGACTCACAGATATAGTGGACAATTTGGTGATGGACAGAGGGGAGGGGAATTTGGGGGGCTGGGACAATAGGGTGAAGGGTTAAAGAAGTACAAATTAGTAGCGGCCGGATGGTCACAGGGATGGGAAGCATGGCATAGGGAATGCAGTTAGCATTAATACAATGGCTATGTGGAGGGTCGGGAGGGAGCTATTGGTGGGATCATTTTACTAAGAATATAGATGTCTAACCAATGTACTGTATATTTGAAACTAATTAAAAAGTAATAATAATAATGAAAAAATCCATAGATCATCTTCTACTTCATATACATAATTAGGCCACTGTGTGCTGTGATCAGCATAGTCAGCGGTCCCCAACCTTTTTGGCACCAGGGACAAGTGCTGCTATGAGAATCTAATACCTAATGATCTGAGGTGGAGCTGAGGCAGTGATGCTAGCGCTGGGCGGCTGCAAACATAGATGAGGCTTTGCTTGTTTGCTCTCCTGCCGCTCACCTATTGCTGTACGGTCTGGTTCCTAATAGACCATGGACCTGTACCAGTTCACAACCTAGGGCTGAGGGGCCCCTGTTTTAGATCTCATATTCTTCATCTTTAAGCCTTTGGGAAGCAGGAAGTCCATTACTACTCTTGATGGCCAGAAGATCCATTAGTGTCAAATTGTCTTGGTCTCCTTTTCTCACTCTATGATTCCTGTGGGTCTTTTTCTTACCTCCTTAAAACAAAAAGCGAAGGATCTGCAAAGGGTCAAAGCAACCCATATTCTGTTTTTACTTCCTAACTCAGCCAACCTCTCACTGAACCCTCATTCATATTTTCACAACTTCCTTTCACATCAAATATCCTAGAGGTGTTGAGCTCTTTCTGTCAGACCTTGCGTTCTAAGCCCATTTATAACCCATCTTCAATTTTATTTTCCCTTCTCTCTTTTTCTTAAATCTCAATTTAAGTACCAAGATGTTTTTCCCTTAAAATCTCAAGTCATGTCTTAAAAATATCTGATGAAGAGTAGCCCAGATGTCACAGGGCAGTGGCTTCTGCCAGCCCTATAATTATTATTATTACATACTAGATAGGCAGAGGAAGGAAAATCTCATGTGGATAAATATAGTGCTTTAAAAATATAAATAAAGAATGCTAAAAAAAATAAAAGATAGATTATTTGACAGAAAATCTGTAGAGGATTAGTGCCTGATTTACATGTTCAAGTCAGAGAATAGCAACAACTACAAAACAAGAGAAATAAAGAATGGAAACTATGTATTTTTTCTTTAAAAACCCAAGAAAATGATAAAGTAGAACATTGTCCCTTTATCAGATGGGAAAGGAAAGCTCTTAACTGATGACATACAAAAGGCAGAGACTTTTAATAAGCATTTTCTTTACCTCTGTCTTCAAGCAAAAAGGTCATCTTTGATCTAATCACTGGAATAGCCAACACCTGGGCTGGGAGGGCAGAAAGTCATGATAAAGGATGGAATGAACTAGAGATTGTGCAATAAAATAAAATAAAAGGTTGTTCAAATGCTAGGGTTGGCAAACTTTAATATATAAATGGAATTCTTTTAAGTGTAAGGAGTCAGTTCTCTTTCTCTTTTGGGGCTTTTCATTCATATGATACATGTAATTTTTTTAAATTAAGTAATAAATAGCAGATTTGTACGTGAAGAACCTAGAGGAAATCAGATGAGAATATGACATCTGCTCTCAAAAAATCCACACCCGATAGATGAGTCTTAGGTGAGACTTTCTAATGAAATGACAAAGTGATTTATTTATAAAATTATTCATAAAAGATGCACAGCTTGCTAAATAAAGTCTTCATGAGTCCAGAGACACTATCAATGGTTTTAAGCAACCTCAGGGAAATTTTATCATGTTACTTAAATATAAGTTTTAAAGTAGAATTTTTTTTTTAATGGAAGTGTAAGAGGATGTTATGAGAACAACAGTGACGGTTTGGTCACGTGGACAAGCACAGGAACACAGTAGCTTTACAGTCCAGGAGGCAGTGGCATGAAGTGGAAGACCACCCAGAATGGTAACTAGTTAACAGCTGAATCAAAGTGCAAAATAAAATCCTAAATCTGCCAATAATATTCTTTATAGAGTGGTTCGAGTTTATGGGAGTGAAGACAAGATGGTTCAGAAATTCTAACTTCATAGGTAGAATGAGGCTCTGTCCCTAGTCTGCTACCCAGGGACTTCTCTGTTAGAACCCAGGCTATCAATCGTTTGCATTTAGTTGCTGGCATGTGTAGTGTATCTTGATTTTGATTAAGTATTCTGATAAAGTGTCCCATGAATACTTTGTTAGTATTTTATGGTGAGGAATTTGGATATAATATTATTTGATGTTTGTCCAAGGGACATAAAATCATGAGATTTTTCCTAATCTATTACAGAAAAATTGATCTGTTACCTCTTAAACCTAAATCTGAATTGTAGGATTTATCATACTTCGGCAAGGGGAAGGATTTGCTGGAGAAAATTCTAAGAGGGTCCTCCACTGATGCCAAAAGCCCTGGGACTACTGACTACTTCTATAGGGTAAGTGCAGGATAGAGTAGAGGAGAGAGACAAGGGGAGAAAAGAGTCACCTGGAACTTCTACCTGCAGGAAAGATTTTCATCAGGAAAAGATAGGAAAGGGAAGGAGAATGGGAGATGCTTCTATAATTGAAACTTGTGGTCTCTTACCAGTGTGGTGACAAGCGGGGAAGAAGCCAAGGAGAGAATCATTCCTCTCCATATGACCTTTGAGTAACCAGTGATTCTACCCACTGGTAACTATGACAGAATCAGTATCCTGGAATATAACCAAGCAGATCTCTTCCTCTGGCCAGGTAGGGTAGTCCAGATGGGAGTTTGTAAAAAGGCAGATAGGCTTAAATACTTTTTACTATATCATTAATTAGTCTCTTTAATGTGCACAGAAATAAAAACTTGAAGAATATTGGCCCATAATCATAGCCCCAGATAACTTCGGAGGTCAACCATTCTTTTCTTCTCTAGACCCCACTCCATCTTGTCTGAGACTTTGCTCCTGTAGTTTATCTATTCTTTCTTCTCTAACATTTCTCTGTAAATACAAGATTATTCCTATATGAATAAAAATACGTTTTTTCATCATCGATCACAAAATTCTCCGTGATTCCATATACCACGGAATCTATGACTTGTTCTCGGCAGAAAGTCTTGAAATTGTTGTCTCTAGCTTTGTTTCTGTTGTTTCGTTTCCTATTCGCTACTCAGCTCCATCTCAGTTGAAATCTCTTTCTGCAGGATTTAACTCCCAGTTGTTAAGGTTACCCATGACTGAGACTTTCAGGTAGTGCAATATGACCTTTCCTTCTCTCCTTCACTCTTAGCATCATTCAGCAACACTGACTGCTCCCTCCTTCTCGAAGTACTTTCTTCTCGACTTCAGTAACACTATCCTGGTTTTTGTCCTTTCTCATTGGCTGCTCCTTCTCAGTTTCCTTGATTAATTTCTCCTCTGTTCGATATCTAAGATTTGAGGTCTTGAAAACTCTCTCATACTCTCTTCTCCTATAAGGCTTCGCTTTCTTTCTAGGTGATGGCCTTTTAGTTCTATAGCTTTAAATACCATCTGCATATGAAAAGCTCACAAATCTTTATTTTCAGATCTGACTTCTACCTGGAACTTCAGACTCATATTTCCAACTCTTCTTTCAAGCTTCTCATGGACATCTAATCAGCATCTTAAATTTAAGAACAGCTCTTCATCATTTGTTACCAAAATCTATTCCTACCCAATTGTTCTTTCTCAGTTGGTTTCATCAAAACACATCCAACTGATTTAAGTTAAGAAAGCTAGGACTTAGCATTTATTGTTCTTTTTTTTTTTGTATCCTCTCATATCTAATCCACAATAAGTTCTATCAACTCAATCTTTAAAACGTCCACTGAATTCATCCACTTTTCTCCTCCAGATCACAATCCTCTCTTGTCTGGATTATTGCTGCCGGACTTAGGTCTCTCTGAATTTCACTCTTACTGCCTTATAATCCATTCGGTGTGCAGGAGCCAGAGTATTCTTTTAGAACATAATTTATGTCATTTCCTTGACCTGCCTAAAAATTGTCAATTGTTTCCCATTGCGGTTGGAATAAAATATACATTCTTTGCTCTAGTTGGGAAACTCTTGCTTACCTCTCTGTTCTCATCTTCCACCACGGTGCCCCCATCTCCCTAATCCAGCTGTGCCACTGTTTCGCCAACATCCCACATTCATTCCAACGATAGGGCTTTTCTTGCCGCCTTGAGCGTTCTGCCCCTCTTCACTGTATGGTTGTCCTGTCTAGTCACTTAGGTCCCATCTGAAATGTTACCCCTTTCAAAGAGAGTTTCCCTGACTTCCCACATAAAGTAAGCACACTGTGATGATGGCCCGTTGCTGTATTTTGCTTATCTCCATAGCAATTGTGGCATCATTGTTTATAACTATAATTTTATTTGTTTATGTAGTTTCCTCATTTATTTGTTGCTTGGTTTACTTTCTCTGCTTGTTTTTACCTCTTGCTAGAGTATAAACCCATGGAGAGCAGGGACTTTGTCAGTCCTGAGAGAGTACCTGATGTATAATTGGTTGCTAGAGATATTTGTCGAATAGAAATATGAATGAATGGGTGGATGCAGATCTAGATATCTTTGACATAGATTCTTAGGGGCATTTTAGACTGTGCATGCCTCCCTTTTAACCACAGTGTGATTTTCCTTAGGTTTGAACACTGTTAAGAGTGAGTGTTTAATGTCCCTTTGTTACCCTTGGATGAGTACGCAAAAGGTGTGCTTGCCAAATTTGTGATTGTGGGAAACCAGGGAAGGATAACTGCTAGGGTGGATGCAAAAACAAAACTAGGGCTCCAAATGATTGCCACAATGCATATTATATGTTAATATAACACTTTTTTTTTTTAATATTGCTATAGTCTGGGATATTGGATAGAATACCAAGATGAAAATAAGAAAATGAAATGCAAAGAGTTTTGCATTTAGAGTTAAAAGGTGAGCTATCAAAGGCTAGGTCAATGGAAATGTAATAATAATGCATGTGAAAAAGAACTGGTGGTGAACTGAGAATTAGGGAGGTATGGGTCCCCAAGGAACGCAATAGATGTCCTCAGTCTCTATCTGTAATCGTATACTTTAATGCATAGTAGAGAGAAAGATGAGCCCCCCCCGCCCTTTATTTTCGTGAGAACTCCCGTTATATTTCCAGCATGGAGCCACCTCTGTCCAGACTGAACTCTCAGAAGATTTTTTTCTCCATCTCTAAAGATAACTTCTATTTACTGCTTTCCTTTAATATTTGTGTATGTGTCTTAATCTGTCTTCCTAGACTGTAAACTCCTCAAGAAATGACACTGTGTTTTGATTTGTTGTAATTACTCCTTGCCACATGATTTCTTAGAAATAGTTGGGGGACGCTCAGTAAATATTTGCTTTGTGAGTGAATGAATAAGTAGCAAACAAAACTAGATCATTTGAATATATACACTTTTTAATATTAATGAAAATATAAGAGCATCATCCTTATAGAAACAAAAACTATTGGGAAGGTTTTATTTAATATGTATTTCTGGGTTTGGGGAGGATGGTAGCCTCTATAATTATTAGTGAATGAAATAAAGAGGAAGGAAAGATATTTCTGAAATATGGTACTATTCTAGTTGTTTTAAAATTAATAAATTTTAAGATTTTTTATTTAAAAGCCTTAAATTTACTAAGGCTAGATGGAGCTAGGTAGGTAAGAAGGATAGAAAAATAGATATTAACATATGTGACATATTTGGTAAATAATTATATTATTTCCTTGTGATCTAGGATTACTTTATGTTTTTTAAATTGAATGCTAACAGTTAAAATTTCAAAAAACTTTTGTTCATATTAATTTTTTAATGCCTCGTAATTTCCACATTTGGCCAGTTTTATTTAATGGTGTAATTTAATTATAGTTTATTATTCCACTGTGATTTATAATTTTATATTTATCAGTGCATGTACATCAAATTATAAAATAAATCAAATTCCCACTGAGGGTATCAAAAAGAAAACACTCTTTAGTATTGGGAATGCAGTTAGAGTCACTTCACTCTTGAATTTGTGTGAGATGCTTGTGGACTTTAAAGGAGATGTTTAAAACTTTCCAGTGAACCAGCAAACCAATGGCCAAAATTTAATTAAAAATTTGCATTGATTGTAGTAAGGACAAAAATTGACCATAAACACATGGTGTAGGCTAGCATTAATTTTCTCTTTGACTACTTGATACAGTGATATAATTTTATTTTACTATATAAGATGAAGAATGAGAAAATAAAACACTGTCACAGCACAGCAAGCTCATGAGGACGGGGATTTGGTTTTTATTCATTATTGTATTCCTAGGGCCAGCAGTGCCTGCATGTACAGTAAGCAGTAATTACAAAGCGCTCCTTTACATAGAAATTCAGATATAATGTGAATGCAGAATAACTTTCATCCTCCACTTGGTCCCCATTCTTATCTCATTAGCTTTGTGACAATGAGATTGAATCTCTGGTACCCCACTTACAGATTTTGACAGGTGTTTCCATTAGTTGAGAACCATAAATTATTTGTTGAGGAAGAATCGAGTTAGTTGAAACAATTATTGAGTATTTGGTATGTTTCTAACACATAGAGTGATGTCAAAAATATTGAAGACCCAGCTTATAGCTTCCGATATAAGTAAAGTGGAGTTGAATTCCTGTTTGTAACTATATTTTAATTCTGTGGAAATGATGACCCCACAAATATTCTTCGTATATTTAGAAATGAAAAGCCGTCTCTGATATCGGGGAGCTGGCATGGCATGCACAGTCGGGAGGTGGTGGTTTCCTGTTCAGCATAACATTCTATAGACCGTTGACTTCAGGGAAGGGTCTTTGTGATCTTGATGGACTAGACAAAACAAGACCACTACATACTTGTACTTGAACTCAGGCAAAGACATGGACATTTTGTTGAAGATAAAGCATGACTAAATATTCCATTTTTACAAAAAACAATTACAGCTTTAACCTCACTCTATTCTTCTTACCTTCTAGGTGAGAATTTTTAAGATACACAATCAGAGAATGACTTCTGCTTCCTGACAACATCCATCCAATGCAGAGCAAGGACCCTTTTTTTTTTTCACTTTCTCCCAAATGACCTAACACAAGTCTAAAATCTTTAAATTATTTCTAAAACATTTGCTGAGACTCCCCACAGCTTCCTGGTTGCAGTGAGTCAGTGAACCCATATTTGTTCAACGACAGGTGTGTGACTGTAGTGAGAGCCTAAAGACTAAAGGGTGTGTTAAAAGGTAAACATTGTGTTTGCTTTTTTACATTTATGTCATATTTTTTTCCCAAAGAAAGTCTCTGAAAGGTAATAAAAGTTTGAGTTAGAGAAAAACTAAATCTTTAAATGGATGCATAATAGTCTGTACGATCAACCGGCATTACCGGCACATGGTGTATTTCCACACTGTTTTTGAAAGACTAAACTATCAACATAACATATAACTTGAAATTCCAAACACTCCATGATTGTTAGTCTTTCTGTTAAGGAGTTTGCCATAAATTCAAATATATCAATCTGAGGGACTAACAAGCCACCACTGAACAAATCACTGCAAAAAATATATTAAACATTCTAACATATTTATCTGAAATAGCTGCTCCTGATCTTCCATAAGATAAGGAATTTGCAGACTCTTGGAATTTTTATAAGATTTTATTTTAAATAAGTACAGGCTTAATGCATCTGTTACTTCTACCATTTTAAAAAGTTAACATCATCCTTTTATTTTTCTCTGGTCAGTAGAATAATTTTCCTATATTATCTTTCTATGCATATAATGCACTCTGAAGAGTACTTAAAGTTTTATTTAATTATCAGATAATCATTAGATAATGTGAAAAGGAATGAAAAATATTTGCGTTATGACTGCAAATCGCAGTTGCTCTTTTGTGTCCAATACAATGTTTTATTGTATTTTAAATATAAATTTTTAGAAAATATTAAAATGTAGAACTATTTATTAGTAAACACTTTAGTCAGTGTTATTTTCTTATTCTTATGTTGTGAAGTTTACCTTCCGGAAGAGTATTTAAAAAAATAGAAAATGTTGTTTTAACCTTTATAACACAGTGGCATATACTGTTTGCATATATGCTTACTATACTTCGAAATATGAAATGTAAAAAAAAAAGTGTAAAATGGAAGTGAAGATATTCCAGGGAAATTTTAAAGAATGGGGTAAAAATAGATATCTTCTGAATTTGGGGGGACGGCTTCAAATATTTGTGATTTTACAGTAGAAAGATGCTATTAGAGACCACATATGATTTCACCTATGAAGCACAGAGGAAAGTTGGATATAACTTATTTAGTGAAACTTAAGACCTCTGAGAAACTTAAGAAAGTTTAGTAATAAGAAGGGTACGTGGAAGAGAGTAAAAAGAAGCATTGATAGGGAATATTTCTGCCTCGTTTTTGATAATCTTTCCTGACAGTGATATGATGAGCAAAACATAAAATGTATAGAATACAATAAAAGATTTTGGGAAAATCTAACAGCTTATTTGGAAATTGTACTAGAACACATTAAATACTTAGGAATCAATAGTTATTTAAATGAATAGGTACTTGATGAAAAGGAAAATAGGTGGTTAGGAAAGAGGAATATAGGTAGGCTAGAGTGGTCAGGGAGGACATCATGACCTGAGGTTGGGCTTGGACTGAGCTTTAAAGAACAGACAGGATTCTAGGAGATGGTGAAAGTGTTAAGGGGATGCAGGTCATATGGTTATTATCATCATGATGATTGGTATCATCACCATTAACAAACACGTTAATATATGCTTTCTGCAAGGTATTATACTAGGTACTGTGGAAGAGAGAAACAGGCATAAACGTCTATCTACGCAGAATTCACAAATTCATGAGGTGCTTGCTGAGTTTACTTTAGAAACGTTTTTAATAAAATGGTAGAAACCATACGGAATTACAGGATGAAATGGGTCATCATGACTGTCAATCAGCAGAATTCTTGGTGGAATGACAAATATATCTGACCTGATATGGAATTTTTTGTTCTTATATTTTAATGTATTTATATAAAAGGGAAGAAATGTGATCTCAAATAACCCTTCACTCATGGTTTTCTCATATCTAAAATAAAGATGCTAAAGGACTGGATCTTTGAGGACCTTTCCACATAATTACATAGTTCTTTGTTCTAAGTTTATCAGTATGCAACATGTGACACAAAAGTTACCTATTATATTTCAGTCTTAGTGGTGTTGGTTGTATAAAAACTAGGTGTTACTCATATAAATTTCTGCATGCTATTTTAGCCTTATTTACAGTTAAAAAAAATAGCTTGAATGGAAAATTGGAATAGACCTTTTGGAGCTCCCGATGGATCAGCCAGCAGCAATAGGAGTTGTGCCTACTAGTCAGAATTTCGAAAAAGCTGAGAACCAGTACCAGTATATTATATGATTTTTAAAAACTGCTCTTAAGTCAGTCTGCTCTTCTCTTCAGTCTGCCCACTCCTCTGTCTTGTTTAAAAATCTGCTAAAGGGTTGATAGGAAGAAAAGAAAGCTTCAAATATGGACCTCATTACACTGGACAACTACAGAATTGCATTAACTGAAGCATGCTTAGGAAAGTTGCTAATTTTCTGTGGTAGGATATATTGGGAAAAGTTACCCAGCTTTTACTATTCCCTTTACTCACAATACTGGCGACTTCTTGACTGCCCCACCCCGCTTCTGTCAGCCTTCCACATTTTTTGCCACATATCACAAAGACAGAAAGAGTGAAGGTGCCAGTTCTTGCCTTTTGAGTTGCAAAAGCCAAGACTGCAGCATAGATGAGTTTGTGAAGACCCAAGCAAAGCTTTCTCCAAGTTTGCCACTCAAGATAAAATAAGAATTCTCCAGATGGAAGAGAAGAGACGGGCGACTAAACCACGAACTCAGTAAGAGAGCAAACCACTCCTTCCCCTTCTCTTATTCAGTCGCATAAGGTGGATCTTCAGTTAAGTCCCCCACTGGGTTAATTAGTAGGATACCAGATGCAGGATACCAGGATACCAGGTAGGATACCAGGGCCTGTGTCCCTTCTCCTAGTTAGAGCTGGGGAAGTCAGGAAGACCC
>NW_024354502.1:17351187-17376918 GCF_902729225.1 Pteropus medius | reverse complement strand
GTTCTTTGTTCTAAGTTTATCAGTATGCAACATGTGACACAAAAGTTACCTATTATATTTCAGTCTTAGTGGTGTTGGTTGTATAAAAACTAGGTGTTACTCATATAAATTTCTGCATGCTATTTTAGCCTTATTTACAGTTAAAAAAAATAGCTTGAATGGAAAATTGGAATAGACCTTTTGGAGCTCCCGATGGATCAGCCAGCAGCAATAGGAGTTGTGCCTACTAGTCAGAATTTCGAAAAAGCTGAGTACCAGTACCAGTATATTATATGATTTTTAAAAACTGCTCTTAAGTCAGTCTGCTCTTCTCTTCAGTCTGCCCACTCCTCTGTCTTGTTTAAAAATCTGCTAAAGGGTTGATAGGAAGAAAAGAAAGCTTCAAATATGGACCTCATTACACTGGACAACTACAGAATTGCATTAACTGAAGCATGCTTAGGAAAGTTGCTAATTTTCTGTGGTAGGATATATTGGGAAAAGTTACCCAGCTTTTACTATTCCCTTTACTCACAATACTGGCGACTTCTTGACTGCCCCACCCCGCTTCTGTCAGCCTTCCACATTTTTTGCCACATATCACAAAGACAGAAAGAGTGAAGGTGCCAGTTCTTGCCTTTTGAGTTGCAAAAGCCAAGACTGCAGCATAGATGAGTTTGTGAAGACCCAAGCAAAGCTTTCTCCAAGTTTGCCACTCAAGATAAAATAAGAATTCTCCAGATGGAAGAGAAGAGACGGGCGACTAAACCACGAACTCAGTAAGAGAGCAAACCACTCCTTCCCCTTCTCTTATTCAGTCGCATAAGGTGGATCTTCAGTTAAGTCCCCCACTGGGTTAATTAGTAGGATACCAGATGCAGGATACCAGGATACCAGGTAGGATACCAGGGCCTGTGTCCCTTCTCCTAGTTAGAGCTGGGGAAGTCAGGAAGACCCGGAGACAGATGGGCCTGGGGCAGCCTCCCTGTTTTCCGATGCCATCACACTGCAAGAGAAGCATGATGATCTCCATGTACCTGATGAGGTGCAAGTAGCTGGAAACGTTTACCTGTTCGGATCAAGAGCTTTAAACCAGAAGAAAGAGAAAATCGAAAGGATGCCAGCGTGGATAGATGACACTTAGGACAAGATGCATCCTCCCCCTCTAACGCCTCCTACTCCTCCTGAGGCCTGGTCACAAATATCCACCCTGGGTCTTAAGCTAACCCTGAATTGATTAACTTTAAATTTCTGTCACCTGGGAGGTTGTGATTTATAAAATAAATTTAGTTATTAAGTAATAAACATAATAGCAAAGACTTATATAGTGCTTACTGTGTGCCAGATACTAAGCACTTTGCTATAGTACTAGTTAAAGACTCACGCAACCATACAGGTAGTTATTATGAGTTATTTATCATTTTATTAATGATAAATCTGAGGCCCGGAGAGGTTTAGAGTTTTCCCCAATGTTACACTGCTAGTAAGTGACAAAGACAGGATTCAAATCCAGGCAGTCTGCATCGGATTATACTAAACAACTTCTCAAAGAAGTGTAAAAGAATAAAGTTATATTTCTGGAAAGAATGAGTCTGTGTCCATTATTTCATATACATTATGCTAACTTGGGAGGGATCTTGTGAAAAGCAAGTTCTGACATTCATTTCCGTACATACTCTGGCCATGTTGTTGAGGATGTTGTTAATTATATCACGCAGTGCCCTCTCTGGAAGACTGTGGAAGTAATTTTTCTCCATTCCCAGTACCAGAAATATCTGGGCTTCACCTGAGCAACCACTTTGTATTTTGTCAAAAAAATCAATTGTATAATCTTATTTCTCTGTTTTTATTGGCTGTTTTTATGTAGCTTAGAGCCAAACGTCAGGCTTGCTATTGGCGAGTTTCTATAAATTCATGACCTGTGTTGTGTATGCTCACTATGCTGTACTATCTCAACATGCCCTTTGCTTTTTTTTTTTTTTTTTACCTATTTTAATTTACTTTATCTGTCGGTAATGTACATATCTTAGTGAAACACCTTAAATCCTTTATGAGAAAGGCAGCCTGTAAATACATGCAAATATTATTTTTCTTAGCTTTCAAATGACATCACTCTTAGATCTTCCTTGGTCAGCAGAAGGACCCCAATGTTTACTTTATAGCAGTAATGCCATTCCTTCATTGGCACATTTCATCCATGGAGGACAGAAAGGATAAGCTCTGAAGGGCAGAGTGTACTTTCTGTTTCCTCTCTCCATTTTTAAGACCTGGTCTATGGTGCCGGGAACATTTCCACATGGGGAAGAGTAGTGCAGTAGCTAAGCGTATGTGCTCTGACATTAGAACTGGTTCATATCCAGGTTTTACTACCCACTGGCAAGTGACCTTGGACAAGTTACTTCCCTGTGCCTCAGTGTTCTCATCTGTAAAGCAGGGCTAAAATAGTAACCCACATTCACATGCTTATTGTGAACATTAAAATAAAACATTTATTGCCTTTGATCAGCGCTTATGGCCAATAAGCGGGTCAAGAAAACTAGAGAATTAAAAAGAGAATCTTCTGAATTTTGGTAAGCCCAATAGGATGTTCTTGATGTTATTTATGTAGGGCCATCGAAAAGCATTAAAAAATATATATATGTATGTGTGTGTGTGTGTATATATATGTATACATATGTATATACATACACACACACACACACACACACACATATATATATGGAGAGAGGAAGAGAGAGATTGCATTTACCATAATTTATAGGTATCCTTCCCTTCACAAGGTTGAAGCATGCATTTTTTTTTTTTAAATTTTCACATGTTCTTTTAAACATTAAAATTACAGGTCAAGAAGGGATCTTGAGTCCATCAGCACAGGTAAAGCCAGTAACCCCACTCAAACTGTGATTTAAAGACCATTAGAGAAGGAAGAGAACTTGTGTTCTACCTGTGAAAACTAATGTAAGAAATACCTTTTCTCTATCAAGAGTTTTTTTTCTCGTGTAGTGATGTAGTCTTATAAAATACTTGTTAAGCTTTTACTTGTCTAGGTCATAGAAAAATATGAACACATAAATATTTTTGAGCACATCAAATTCATTCATGACATCTTTTAAGAAACTATTGAGCAGATGAAAGATATGATACGTGATAAACATCCCTGCCCTCATGGAGTTTACAGCTTGGTAATGTAGATAGATATATAACATTCCATGGCAAAATATGCATGTGCATGCATGCACACACACATGAATTGCAGTACTGTGAAATCACTGCCTATTTTCATAGGGTATCATGGAAACAACTGATTTAATTTGTGAGAATAAAAGAAGAATAATAAGAAGGAAGGAAGTGGGAGAAGTGAAGGGAGAGGGGGAGGGAGTGGGCAAGAGAAAGAAGCAACATGGGAGATGGCATTATGGAGATGGCTTGCAATATAAGTCTTGGAAAATGGAAGACATTTGCAGTGTTAGCATGTGGGACAGAGAATTCGAGATTGGAGAATTGAATATGTAAGGGAATTGAAGCCTTTTGGGGAGCGATGGACATGGCATAACATAGCCATTGAAAAAGAAGTGAGTTCTGACTACCTGCAGAGAGCAGAAAACCATTGAAGAGTTTTCAGCATTGAGATAAACATGATCAGATTTGCCATTGAGATAACCATGATCAGATTTGCCCATTAGCAGTGCAAAATATATCTTGAAAGGGAGTGAGGGTGGAGGAAGAAGAACTATTGTCAGAGGGAAAGGAGAGGTGAAAGCATGGTCATTAGGGACTGTTTCTCATCTCTGGCTGGGGGAAGGTCATGGCTTCTTGCTATTGATAATATTTAGAATGCATTGTTGTCCATTTCCATTGCCTGTGTGCCCAATTCCTTGGAATAAATTTCCTTTACTTAACTCAGTCGTTTTTGTTTCCTGGCTTGACCCTGGCCACCACACCTAAGCAGTAACCTAGGGGAGAGGTGTTGAGAGCCCTACCAAGAAGAGACAGTGCACATGTAGAGGGGAGAGCTAATTTAGAAAATGGAATTACAGAATTTGGTGATAGGTATGTGTGTGGGCATGGGGGAAGGGAAAATTTGGTATATTCTGCCCCTGTTGGCTGGCCTACTTATAGTAGAAGTGATGCTGTTATAAAAAACAGGCATTGTGGGAAGAGTAGGACATTGGCAGAGATCTATGATGACCACTGAATGGATGATACTGAGTGAGATGTACATGGGCATCTGGGGCTCAATTTTCATATTTGAAATTTATCAGCATATAGAGGGAGTGTAACAGTATTTATGGGTGCTAGAAGCTCCCCGGGCTATACACTTCATTCTTCTCCAGTAGGAAGAAGACAGCATCTTTTCCCAATGATGTCCAAGACTGACATAGGTCAAATGCCCACCTCCAAACTCTACTACTGTGACTAGGGAAGGTAAGATCACCAGAGAAAGGATATAGAATAAGAAAAGAGACCAAGGAGCGAACTTCATAGAAGTACTAATATAAAGGGGAAAAGTGGATAAAAAGGAAATTCAGGGAGGATAGTGTCAGAAAAGCCAAGAATTTCAATAAAGATCGAAATTTGGAAAATACTACATGAATTCATTGACCAATTAAGGGTACGTGCAAAGTTTCTTTATTTCTCTCTTCAAAATAGCATTCTGATAATTACTGTTCTCATATTACAATGAACAGATTAAGGAGAAGAGAGATAGAATCAGTTTTCCAATTTTACCCAGTTGGTATGTTGTGAAGATAAGATTTGAACCCAGTTCTAACTAATTTCCAAAGCACATGGTGCCTTGTAAATGATTTTGAATGCCAGTCTAACAGATCTGTATGTATTTATATAGGTAATGAGAAACTACTCAAAGTTCTGGACATGGGAAATAAACGATCAAACCTGTGTTTAAGAAGAATAATTTAAGAGCAATATGTAATGGAAATTACAAAAAAAAGAGAGCCTGTAGAAAGGTGAGGAGTAATGAGTCTGGCTTAGTTTGTAGGGTTGTGGAGATTCAGGGGAACCAGGTGGGGGGGGGGGAGTTGGGGGTGAGAAACAAACAATAAACCAGGATGCCCAGTTAAATACGAATTTTTAGTATAAGTATGTACAGTGCAATTTTGGGACATATTTATATGGTAAAAATGTGTTATTTACCTGAAATTCACATTTCACTGATATTCTATATTTTATCTGAGAACCTATAATACTGCAATTCAGTTCTTGTGCTAACAACCTGGAGTTAGTGTAGACTCCACGGGTTAAGGGCAACAAGACTGCCCTCCCTTCAGATGGCAGCTGCATGTTCTTGGGTCCCTAGGCCATCTACATTTTGGACATACTGGCTATAAATTTGGAGCTTCCCACAAGCCACTCATATTGATAATTCACTAGAACAACCCACAGAACTCAGGAAAGCACTATACCCATGATTATACTTTTATTATAAAGTACACATCAGTATCAGCCAAATGACATATATAAAGCAAGGTCTGGGAGGGTCCTGAAAGTAGAGCTTCTCTGTCCTCTCCCCATGGAATCAGAATGCACCACCCTCCTGGCACAGTTATGTGTTCACTAACTAGGAAGCTCACCTGAGCCTTGTGCCCAGAGTTTTGGTTGGACTTTTCCTACATAGCACGATTGACTGAATCTCTGACCATGTGAGTGATCTGTCTGGGCTCCCAAGAGGTCAGGGGCCCACTGTAAATAACAAAGACACTCCCATCACTTAGGAAATTCTGAGGGCTTAGAATTCCCTTCCAGGGGCCCTGGACAAAAACTAAATAAATTCTTTATTGTACAACACAGACCTAGTGTGGTCATGGTAATGGATAGATGAGGAAGGAATTATACCAGGGAGAATTCTAAAATAATGTTAGTTTTAAAATCGTGGGCGATTGGAAATATATGAGGAAATGCAGATTGGGATGGGAGAGGGAGAGTAGATAATGAGCTAATTTTAGATGCAAGGAGCTGAAGTTCCTGATGGAAGGTCATGGTGTGAATTTGGAGTAGAAGTGCAGAAACGCGTATCTGGAGTTGAAAAGAATTGTCAGGATTACATAGTGAGAGTCAGTACTCCTTAGCATGTATGAGATTTTTATAGCTCTGAAATGTAATAATACTGCTGTGGAAAAAGATGTAGAGGAAAAAAGCAAAAGCCCAAGTGTTATAGGGGGTAAAATAGAAATCACAAACAAAATAAAAATAGGTTCATTGCATCCTAAATTTTCTAAATTTTCATAGACTAATTTGATAAGGTTTTTTCCATATGAAATGACCTCAGTTGTTTCTTACAATGGTATTTGTGTCAAAGCATTTATACTTTTATTCTGTAACTTATTTCTACCTATTTTTTCCTGAATGTTTAATAGTGAAATTCATTTACTATAATTCTAAACCTTAATTGGATTTTTTGCCCAAATTTGTATAAATTCAAAGTACTCAATGAATTGTTAAAATATTAAAATAATATTACATGGATTTTCAGCAAATTTAAAAGTACCTTGAAAAAGAAGGTATAAAGCCTAGAATTTGGTATTTTTAATATTTTAAAATTAATATATTTTGCCTCAGTCTGGCTTTGAAGATAACCTAGGCTTTACAAAGTTTAACTCTTCTTGAAGACAGAAAGATTAAAACAGAATTAGTCAGTGATTTTATTTATTTATCTTAAACTTATTCTTTAATTACAAAATGGCTTACAACTAGTAATAGTAAATTAGCCAAAGTAATTATAGTTTTCAAGTGACTGAATTGAAAATAATTTTAGTGTTTCCACATAATATTATAAAGACCATCTGTAAAGCCACATTATAGCACATATATTTGTAAAATACCGCATTCCTTTCTGTAGCTTTCTGCTATAACATATTAACATTTCACAAAAATTAAGTGCCAACTGTTTCAAAACACAACTCTGAATACTGTGGAACATGCAAAAATGAATGATATATAATCTGATGGAGAGAAGAATACCTACAAAAATACTAACATTTGTGTTTAATTATTGTAATTTTGGTTGAAAACTGCTTTGCTATAATCTCATCAGCAGCACTTTTTTATCTGCTGCATAATTAATAACACAAATTAAAAAGAGGATCAGTAGGCATATTTTTGAAACATGTAAACAAATTGCTTCACCTCCTTGAATGTCAATCCTCAATCTATAACTGAGAGTTTGGACTAACTTTTCTAGCCCTGTTTTGCAGCTGTTGTTTGTGGTGTTAAATAGATTTTATTACCTTAAATATAAGTTCTGTTTCATGCCATAACACTGAGAATCAATGATGGACAGGGTTGCTTTTTCATCCAGCATATGGTCTAAAAACATAGACCGAGATATGGGAGTCCTGCTTCCAACTAATGCAAAGTCTGATTTATAAAATACTTTGAAAAATATTTTTATTGCTTTCAAGGTATACAGTTAAAAGAGAGGCTAGCATAGAAGGCAGCCTAATAAAAATGACTGAGGCATGTGCTCTACTGAAACGATTATTATTGAAAGTTTCAGATGTGAAATATATCACTAAAGTGGGTAAACTTTTTCTCTTAAAAGAATTAAAGATGCTCTTATAGTATCTATGTTACTGTAGGTAAACAATATTTGAAAGAAGGCTTCTTATGTAAGGCAAAGACAAAATTTCAGCCCTAGCAGTTTTCACATTATGAGAAATCAGCTTCTTGCTCTTATATCAAGGCAATACCCTCTTCATTGTGGACAGTCTTGGAAGAAATTCATTCTGTGCAAGGAAAATTTTGGTGAGCATTTTTTCACTGCCTATGTTTATTGAGATTTTGGATGTTGATTCACAAAATGGTAATTAAAAGTGCCAGTATTCTTGCGAAAGTTACAATAATTAAAAGTACCTTGGGTTTATGTGATAATTTGGGAAGTTACTTGTTTGCATTTTGAATTTTTAGAAAATTAGACCTAAAATGCCTCTGACCAGCAGTGTAGGAGTTTGGATCAGAGCAAAACAAACCTGGGCATCTCCAGGAGCATTCTGCTGCCTTTGTTCAGGACAAGATGTTTCTTACGATGTGTCTGTTTACTGACATGATAACTCTATGGACATGTGTGCTTGTCCTCTTGTATTTATTTCATTAGGGAGTTTGCTACTCTGTAGAAATTTATCACTCTTCTCTTGTTATTTCATTGAGGGAATAAGCTACTCTTTAGCTTAGTTGCAAAAGAGTTACTCTTTTAAGAGTAGCTGGAAATTGAGAGTTAAAATGTTATTAAAAGTTCCCAGTACAGCACTTTACAGAATTTGATTCAGATGTTTTATAGTCTCCGAGGGCTGAGTAGGTGCAGTGTTTCAGATAATAGTTTTAAACTAAAAAGCTGTCTCTTCTGGGATGCATGTTATTATGCTCCTTTGTAAAAACGGGTAAATACCAAACCGAAGTGGTGCACACACGCCTTGGAGTGCGGCTCTGGCCACAGAATCCCCGTTAGCATTAGCTTGGCACTGCTTCTTGTCTCGCAGACAGTGGAGAACATGCCTTTTCCACCCTTGAGGCAATAAAATAAATTAAAGGGTGCGGCATTAAACGAGTTGAATTTTGAGTAGTATTTTTCATGCCTCCACCATTTTAAAATCAGTTTATCCTTATGAAGCAGCATTTGGAATCATAAAACAAGGGACCCCTCTGTTTGTGCCAGGATGCAGCTTCTTTTGATTTTTCTGGAATGGGGTGTGTGTGTGTGTGTGTGTGTGTGTGTGTGTGTAACAACCTTTTCTGGTTCTTTTCCCGTTGTGGTCTCTGGGTAGTATCTGTGACTGGAACTTTGTAATTCAGTATAAATAACAAATAAATGAGCACTATGGAAGGTAAGACATCTTTAGTTTGTTTCTACTGGGTCTGGGCCAGGCTATTACAGTCTCTACATATCTCCATGACACAGAAGCAAGAGTTGTTGCAAAGAATGTCCCCAGGGCCCAACCAAATCCTTCCTCTGCAAAAGCTGCCCTGCTCTGTCTATGTTCATTATGTTTGTGCTTCCTTCAATTTTGCACTTTCTCTCAGTATTTCCTAAAGAGACTGGAGAGCTTTCCTTTAATCTCAAACGGAAGTTTATTTTTGTTTTTATGGAACAAAGGTTTATCTTTAGTGTTAGCATGTATCCCCTCTAATTAGAAATCCTTATGTATACTCATAAATTAGAAGAGAATACTTTAATTCTTAGTGCATTTGAACACTGATAACCCCAGAGATGGTAGGATCCACGTTTTATCAAATCCTCTTTAACTATGAAAAATGTGGACCCTCACCCACCACCTAGAGCAAAATCTGAAGGCCCTGGAACTCTTAAAGGAAGACTTCCTAGCCGAGCCTCTTATTTTTAGATGTGTGATATTTTATTTCAAGACATCAGGATTAGGATGGTTTTCGCATATTGATCTTCCTTCTTTATTCCCCTCATTCAATGGTTTTATTGTTTTTATTTTTCCAAAACCATGCTACAATGATTGATAAATGTAATTCATACATAATATATTGACAGAGTTTAGACCTTTATATCAGGCATCATGCTAAATTCATTACATACTGGAGTACTTATAACTACTATGAGATATTATCCCACTTTATAGATGAGAAATGGAGACAGAATTTCTGAGGAGGCGCACTCAAAGTCAGTCAGCTCAAGAGCCAAGGTTTAAATGGAAGAGTGTCAACTGACTACTCAACTCAGTTATAGGCTGTAACCAAATAATTATTTTCCAAGTGATGCTTATGTTAGGACTTCTGAGACTAATGCTTTAAAGTGCCTGTTTTTTTTTTTTGTTTGTTTTTTGTTGTTTGTTTCTCTATACCTTAGAATGTTTAAGCTTATGACTTTTTATTGGTGTACATTGGTGTACATTTTTATATGATTTTTCTGGTGTCTAAAAATACCATATTTCTATATTTTTATGATAGCCTATCTACTTATGCTCACTTGTCTCTCCCAGAACCAGCATCTATCAGGTCAAGTTACCCTATGATATGAAACAAAGAAAGAATGAAAGAGGGATATGTGTTGGGGGGGCAGAGAGGGAGAGAGGGAGAATGTTCATGTGCATTTCCCTTAGATATGGGTGAATGAGCAGACGTTGACTGTATAAATGCTTTTCCGTTGCATCTGTTGAGTTCTTCTAGGCTGCCTATCAAGAATGTAAGGGTTTCATGTTTCATATAGTGTGACTACGCTTCATTCATTCTCTGTCCTGGTGTGAGTGAACACTCTATTCTTACTTAGTCTGAGTTCCTGAAATGAGGAAAGGTTAGATCCTTATTTTTAACATATTCATGCCCTGAGATTTCCATGTTGCATTTGCAGGTGTGGGAATGAAGAACAGGCTAAGGGCTCTTTGAAGGCAAGAAACGTTCAATGTGGAAAAGACCCCTCTTAGATAACAGAAGTGAGGAATGCAGACTGGTTCAGACATCAGGAAAATACATTCTTCATCTGCTGATTTGAGGAGGGCATAACTATCTTCAGTTAGTGTGTATCCATAATGCTTACTTTTGGTGTTGCATCAAGGACAATGAGAAAGGTTCCTGATAATATTTGCTTGCATTAGAACAGCCCGTTAGAGGTCTAACAAAATGCAGATAGTGCTGGGCCAGAAAATAAAGCTAATAAAAGCTAATTATTGTTTCAATGGCTATAGGAATATCGAGTTTGTTCATATGATACAAAAAAAGTCCTTGTGCTCTGTTAAGTAATCTGTATTATTAATTACGCAGCTTTTCAATGTTGCCAGTAACATCATAACAAGGTAATTTTCTATTGAAATTCCAAGTAAAGTAAATGTTGATGTTAATTACACAATACTCAAGAAATAACACAAAGGAACCCCCAAATAATATAATTTTGTCTTGATTTGAGCTCTGAACAAATACACTGCTCTAACCAGTCACTCAGACCACCACCCCATCATCGGCTCCACTTCTGCCATTTCCTTGGTCGTATTTTCTTACACTCTTGTTCCATCTCTTTCTATCATGTCTTATCTCTTTCTATTCCTCCCTTTTACCAGCATAGCGATCATTACTGTCAGGTATTGATGTCATAGTAAAGATATATATCAAAATGAAAAAAGTTACTGATATAAAAAGGAGCCGCTTTAATCTGATTCGATGTATCAGATTTTGTAATTATGTAACTTAAGTAACATAACCTTATCTAGAAATGCTAAATAAATATTCTGGAACCCACAGGATGAAAAAAAACAACAATTAACATTTATTACTTTAAGGCAAGTCAGTTTTGCTGTAATGTTTTTTGTTGACCATTGTTGAAAATTACTTTTTATGTTTCTCTGTATATTTGTTCATAATCACTATTAATTTTAATGCTATAGTATAAGATTATGATATTTTGTACTTTTTATGATTGTTCTTTCATATTAAAAGCTATCTTTAAATGATAGTGTTTAACTTTTACTCTCAGAGGTACATGAAATGGCTGGCATTTTGTCACAGGCAAGTCTGTTCTAGGGAAGTAAAGACCTTTTTTCTAACCACTATCTTCTTTTAAAATTTTCTGTAGTTTGTTGTACCATATAAGAGAATCATACTTTGTGACTTGTGATATATCAACATAACAAACTGAGCTTAAGAATTATCTTTTCTTTCCTCAGAAAAGTTGGTTTCCCCAACTTTTTTCCAGTCTCTAGGAAAGAAAAAATCAGACATGAGTATGTTTAGGTGATGGAAGGACCAAGTGTGGTGGCTGTATTTACTTAAAGCACTGTTGAGACGTAATGAGAAGTTTAATCAGCCACATCATATCCTCATGGGTCACAAATATGATTTGTTAACATATAAAGGAAATGTTAGATATAACCCCCCAAAATATCTGCTGTATAAATTATGTATTTCTTAATAATTTTAAAATTGATAAGCAGGCAGGGTGAAAAAATACAGACTTCCCAAATTATAGGATACAAAGCCCAATCAAAAGAGTTCATGAAATTTACTTAGAGCTTTCATTCACACAAAATAATTAAGCATAGTTCTGGCAAACTTAGTTATTTGGCTTTCTAATCTAAAGCTGGTTAGAGCTATTCATATAAGTATCATATTGCTTAATTGTTTTCATTGAATATATATTGAATATTTGCCTGTGTCAGCAGTCTTATAGTAGTTTTTTTAAAGATATGGATTTACAGTTTTTGAAACCATATTGTGTTGGCATTTAGATTGTTTCCAAAACTTCTCTCTTACAATAAACTTTGTGGTGAACTTTGCTGAGCATTGATTTTTGTCATCTTTTCCACTTATTTCTGAGTATAAAGACCATGAAGTTGAATTAATGACTCAGAATCTGAACTGTTTAAAGCTTTGGAAACATATTACCAAAGAATTCTAATCATGACTATATAGTATTTCATTTTGAATACATACATAATAATAATAGTTAATATTTTTGAGTGTTTATTGTCAAGTACTGTTGTAAGAACGTCATACTTGTTAACTCATTTTATCTTAAAAATGATATGAGGTAAGACTGTTGTCATTCCTATATTGCAGATGAAAAAAAAGGCACAGGAAAACAAAAAGACTTACTGAAGGTCAAACAAGCAATATTTTGGAGGCAGGAATTAAACCAAACACTCTCGGTTAATAGCTAGCATTTACTAATATTCAATAATAGACGAACAGGTTTACTGAACTCCTGAGTTAAGAGACTTAAATTACATTGTTTGACCCTCTTAACAGTCTGTGCTGTATGCTTACTTATTGTCTTAGTTTTATAGATTAAAAACAAAAACAAAAACTGGAACTTTGATTAGATATCTTGCCCAAGTCACATCACCAGTAATTGGTAAAGTGGTTTTAAGCTCCAGTGCCCAAACTGTGAATCTCTATACTTTTAAACTATCTGGAATATTTTTGGTTTTATCAGTATTAAAAATGACATTTACATGAACATGTTTTGGATTATTTAATTAGTAGAGATTTCTGGATACAGAGATCCTGCAACAAAGCTTGAGAATAATCCTAGGTCTGTCTATGCATCAGTGGTGAATTTCTCTGCAAATCTATGGCACTACTTTATGTAAGAGAACTAGTTTCTCCAGAGCCAGCACAAGAAAAACGTGCTGAGTTAGAGGCAGAGGGGCTAGTGAAGAGGCAGCGAAGCCCTTTGCAAGGAGGGGACATCAGAGCTCAAACCTTATGGATGACCCGAATCAGAGAGGTAGAGTGTTCCAGGCAGAGAGAAGAACAAATGCATAGACTCTGAATTGAGAATGAGCCTTGGCTTTTGAAAGAATTAAAGAGGGCTTGTGTTCCAAGATCTAGAGAGGGAGGGAGAGAGGGAGAGAGGAGTTCAAGTTTATCTCAAAGAACTTAGTAAATCCAGCTTCCAACTGGCCCTTTTGTAAGATTTTGCAGGACATGATATAGATTTTGAACTTCATTCAGATAGAAGACATAAAAGCAGAGGAATAACAAGATGTAATTTATACCCCCCTGACAAGGAAAGGACTGTAGGAAAGGTTGGAGTAGTTTCCTGGAGATTAGAAGGCTGGCGACTGCATTAGCCTGGTGAAAGATAAAGGTGGCTTGACCTAGGGACACAGAAGTGGAGATGGTATGAAGCAGTCAGTTTGGGTTATGTTTTGGAGGTTATGTTTTATTGATAGATTTGATGCGTAAGTGAGGGAAAGAGAGGCATCAGTTATGACTCCTCACTTTGAGGCTTGAGAAAACTTTTAAACAATGGTTTAATTACTGTTGTCCCACTAGACCTAACCACCATGAGGGTAGGAACCTTGTCACTTTTATTCACCATGTGTACCCACAACCTAGCATAAGGCCTGGTGGTCACTGAAAAGGTGTCCCAAAATATTATTGAATAATTTGATAATTGTTATAAAGCATTAACATATTATCTAAATTATTTGTTGAAAGTATTTTCCTTTACTGTAGTGTTTTTATATATCTTTTGATACTTTGACATATAAAACTCTAAGTAGATTTATGCTACCTTATTTATTTTTTTATGTAGACTTAAGTCCATTTATTTATTGCTTTGTGATTTCTTTTATTGTGCCTAAAGTATTATTCCCCACACAAAGGTTTGATTAATAATCAATTCTGCTTCTTATGGTCATTATTTTTTGTTTACTTCTTAAAAAAACAACCTAAAATTTATTTTTTTAATTATGTGAGATAAGGGCCTAAACTGATTTTTCTTTCTAAACTGCTAACTAGTTATCAACTTAATTAATTCATTCATTAATTCTTCTCTTTCTGTCGAATAATGTTTTATTAAATGTTTGCAAATGAGAATCTGTTGCTCAATGTTTTAGTACCATGATCATTACTAGATGATATTTTTGTTGTTCTGATTTTATCTCATCTTTGGAAGATATGTACTTTTGATATATATTTGGGTTGGACTATAATATTTGTTTGCAGCTCTTAACCATTTATCCCTCCACATGTTCAAGAGATGCATTCCATTATGGTAGCCACTAGCTACATATGACTATCTAAATATAAACTTATGTTAATTAATATTAAGTAAAATTTAAAGTTCTGTTTCTCAATCACATTAGCCCTTTTCAAGGGTTCAAAATAGTTACATGGATGAGTGGCTACCATATCAGATAGGGCAGAATTACAGAACATTTTCATCATCACAGAAAGTTCTATTGACATTGCTCTCTAGAGTGATATTTTCAAATTTTCCAAAGATTTTAAAAATAGAATGCCATTATACATTTAAACTACTTTGAGAACTATTGGCATCTTTATAATATTTGGTTTCTACTACAAGGAGTATATTATGCAGCCACATTTATAAAACAAGTTATTTTTTCTCATTAAATTTTGTGATTTTTCCAATATCATTAGTGTTTGTAGATGATTTTAATCCTGAGTTTTTAACTTTTAAAATTATATGTTTTTAATTTGCCCTTTAAGTATTTTTCAATTTAGATGTTTTACTTTAATTTTTAAAACTATAGTAAGCTTTTCTAAGAGAAATGTTGCATTTTATTATATTCTTCAAGTTTATTACTATAATGGTCTGCTTGATTTTAAAAAAAATTGTTTTATTGTCTTTTTCTCTTCTAATTTTATTTACTTATGTTCACTAGTTAATAAATTCCTAAAGGTTATTACTTTTTAAAAGGAAGTATCAAGTTTTATTCAGTATTCCCTCACTTTTCATAAATCTCTGGGCCAGTCTCCTCTGAGACATTTTGATGCTTTAAGATGATTTTCTGTGTTCCTATCGTTACCTTCCACATGTATTTCATCATTTGCCTTCAGGAAGTCTTACGTGCATCACTGTGGAGTTTTAATCGGTCATTTTGCTGCCTCTCCTAAGCACTCTGAAATCGAAAACTAGTTATAGAAAGAGCTAGCATTTGAACACAAAACTACCAAAACCACATAACTTGTACTTTTAAAAAGTTATTTTTAAGAAAATTTCTGTTATTTTCACATTACACATAATTTCTAATTGTATTTCTTTGTAATGTATCTACTTTTTAGAAGCTATTGGAATACCTAATATTTGGCTCGGGTTTGTAAATGTTTTATGAATTCTTGTAAAGATTTAATTTTTGTTTTTAGGAAACAAAATGATTTCTAACATCTAATTTTGTGCATATAAGTTGTATTTTGTTAGTTATATTGTCCAACTTCTCTGTTTATATTTTTATGTCTCAATGTATGGCATTATAATAATGGTTTGTTTATATTTTCCACTCAATGGTATTGCTATTGATTTTTTAAAATTAATATCCTATAACTTTAATTTCTAATTTCTTAAAACTTATATGATACAAATATTGTCAGCATGCTTGTATTTTCCGTTATGTTGACTGATGTTTACCTATGTTTTCATGTGGAAACGTTTTTAACATTTTTAAATGTTCAGTGAAAAAATTAATATGTTTTTGTTTTTTATTCCAATTTGAAACTTGTTTAGTTACTGTCATATTAGATATTGCATTCTGTTTTTGTGATCCTAATGATTATATTTTAACGTTGTGTTTTTTAAATATATTATTACTGCTTGGTTTTAATATCTTTAAACATATAGAAGGTAGAAATTCTAGTAAATGTTATGTTAAAGTATTACCTGATTTTTAAAAAATATATATTTTTATTATCAAACCAAAATAATTTAACTCTCTTTTAGAGAAGAATAAAGATTAGGTGATTTGACTTTTTTTCAACCCCACTTCCCTGTTCTCTATTCATCTAATCTATGTTTGATGTTTGATAATCTTGTTAAAATTTAATTCTTTTAATATATAGTCTTATATTCTATTTTATTAGTTTACTTCAAATAAGCATTTAGATTCATTAGACACAAACTTCATTTATTTGTAATTTGACATTTTTAAAAGTATCTTTTTATATTTAGCGAATTTCAGCGTTCCCTGAAAATTATTTTTAAGCACAGTTTTGCCATTCTTAATTGTTAATAATTCATCTCTGTGAAATTGGGAGAACATCTTTTAATGAGGTCTGCAGAAATCATATCTTATGACATAGTTTCCAAGCCTGGCAGATCTGACACTGTTTGGTCAACATCACATATAAATTTTAGAGTCAACTGAATGTAATGTTCTTTAACAGCTTTCCTTTTTGCTGTTTGCCATTTATTTATTTATATATTTACTTGTTTATTTGTTTATTTATTTGTGATCTACTTTAGTAGAGTGCTAACTTTGGAGAGAGAAGGTTGACTTGGGATAAAAAAGGATGATTCTTTACTAATGCTCTTTGAAAATATAACAAGGATGAACTTGATATTGATCTGGGTTATTTTTCTTAATCTCAAATGTGGGGACTTTCTTCAGTCTAGAAATTCTTAATATGCATACATTTTTAATATTACACATAATACCCATTCATCATTTTTTTCTGTTTACTTAAATTTAGGACTATCTGTTATTAGTGGGTTGCATCTCTATAACCAGTCTTCTCTAGTCTTCCTCTCCCACCTCTCATTTTTTCAACCTGTTTTTATCATTCTCTGAATTCTCTTGTGGTTTCTCATCATTTGTCATCAGCATCACTAATTCATATTTTCTGGACCATCAAGTGTGCTGTGCATTATTGCTTATCATCGTACTTTCTATTTTTGTTATTGTGATTTTATTGCAACAGCCTTTTCTTATTATATATTTAGCTTATTTTAAAAATGCCTTTAAAATCTTACTGAAAAAACGAAGCATATTTTAAAAATTATTATTACATTTTACAAATAAATATTTCTGGGGAGACAGGGAAGGCTTTCCTTTCTTAGTCATTAGCATATTTATCTTGTGTTCCAATTTCTCCCCCATCTCTAACCCCCAGCACCTGGGGAGAGGGCCTTAATTTATTTTTGTAAACATACTGAAATAGCCGAGCTAGCCAGGCTATAAAGCAGAAGATCAATACGATTTAAGATTTCTGTTGTCTTTCTCAGCTTTGTCCAGTTGCTGGTTCTTTCTCCTTCTCAGAGGTGAAGATGGCAAAACCAGGATCACAGAATTGGGTGTCGTAAATGGTTCTTGGCAAAGTGCCAAGATACTCAGTTCATGACGTTTTCTCCTTATCAGCGAGAGTTCCTAGTGAGATTTGTGATTTCCCTGGCATTGCAAAAGAACCAAAATTGAGATCCATGTGGGAGGCTAGTCATTCTAAGGGACTTTTGTGGTTATTGATAAAATGCAGATTTGGCCATAGGCCCTAGGCTCTTATCACAAATAATAGAAAATGATAAGAGTCCAGAGAAGAAATCTAAATGGTGTAGGAAGCTGAAGGATAAGCAGGTTCTTTCCACAATCGGAAATATGTTCTTTCTTGTTCCTTGTGTACTGTTGTTGCATCAGCCAATTTCATGGGGGTTTTAAAGGAGTGGCTCTGTGTCTTCATTCTCTCATATTCTTAGAAATGCAGTTCTATATTGTAGAAAATAGATTTCATTATCTAACCTATTCATTCCAGAAAGTTTTTTTTTTTTTAACTAAACAGATGAATTCCCTGTTTTTCCCTCTTTGTTTTAAATTTAGTTAAGCTTTAGGTTGCTAACGATCCATCCCATTTTTTTGTCTTATTTCTAGGTGATCCGAGATACACAAGATTTTACTATGTTTTGCATATAGTAATAAGACTGGTTCCTATTAAGATATGTATACTGTGCTCACACAGTATAAATCTGATTTTTTTAAAGAGTTTTTGAAATTTTCAGTAGCTGTATTTGGAATCCTGGAAGATTTCTTGAAAACATTTTAGATCCTCAACTCATCAAGAGCTTATAAAAATAGCAGATCAACCTGACCAGCACCCCCCTCGCATCCCTCACTGTAACTCTTCATAGGAGGCCGCGTACTGTGAAAACAAAACCAAAACTTAAGAAAAAGGTAATGATTTCCACAGGCTAATTTATAACTGCCTCATCTGTGTCATAGTTAAATCTCGAAAGAGCTCTGGGAAGAATGATGTACTGGAATCTCCCCACGTCTTCCCCAGGAGCCGAATCTCCATATGGTACATGAATAATTCTCAAGTGCAATGGAGAAAATAAATGGCCCAACCGACATTGTGTGTCTCTTTAGATGTGGAAAGGAGGCCTCATAGAAAATGATGCTATGGAACTCGTGAGTCAGATTTGCATCAGTGTGTACACCGTAGCCCCAGAGTAGGGCGGGGCGTTCTTCAGCAAAGTAGAACTGAAATGTAGAGGAAGAAAATGACCTCTTGGGTTTCCTGATGAGAGATGGTGGTCCACTCTTATCTTGCCCCTCATACTTTTGTAGGAAGGTCATAACTTGTATTTGCTTCACTCTGTCCTTCCTACAAGTTTGGAACACAGGTCATTGTGTACCAATGTGTGGTCTGTATGAGAATAACTTGGGGTACAGGATTCCTGGGTCTTATCCCAGAGCTGCTGAATCTTTAGGACTGGGACTTGAAAGTCTGCATTTTATCAAACTTTCAGTGTAAGTCTTAATTAACACTAAATTTGATGCTCATTAAAATAGAGACCGTGGATAAGACTGTAGACAAAGGGGAAATGGCAGACCCAAAGGCAGGCATTCATTTTCTCTGGGAATGAAAAAGGAATCAGTATATTTTCACAAACTTTTTCTTTTCTTTTTTTTTTTTAACTTCTTTGATACTTAAGACCAATGTTAGCCTGAGTCCAAGATAGAATGCTGGAGTAGGGAAGATGGTGCTGGGTGGCAGAATACTTTTTTTCTTTTTGCTGTCAGAAAGCATAGGGTAATAATAGCTAAAAGGAAGAATCAGACTGAATGCTTTAGTTAACGGTTAATGATGTCCATTAATTGATTTAATTTCTTGCATTTGCTACTAGGATTTGTTTATATTTTTCCAAGCCGAGAGTAAAATATTTCAGGTACATAAAAGCAGAGAGCGGGGGCTGACAGAATAATTTTCTAAACAATGGCAGGAAAATATTTGAACCAGGAAGAGATTATCATAAAAATCATTCACATATTTTGCTTCACGCTGTATACACTATACTGGCTCTAAGTAGTAATGGCTCAGTAGAAAAAATAACGATAAAAGCAAACTGAAAACAATCTATAAAAAGACGAATTTATGTTTAAGGCAGAGCTTCATTTGAAAACAGAAAAACAGATATGTCTAGATTTTTCGAATTAGATGTATTTATTTATGAAAGTCAGCATGGATTTAAGAGCAATGTGAATTAAATATTCTTAAGGTGCAAATTCTCTTGTATTTGTTTCCATGCATTGAATATTAGGTAAATCCTGATGAGTCTGATATTCTCGTTTTCTATTTGGAAGGAAGGGATATGTATTTCTTTGTTTCAAATGAGAGGGTGATTGGGGCGAGACTCTTTCTAGGTTTTCATTAAGTGTAGCTATGTCAACAACACCAAAATAAGAACTTTATAATTTACCATCTTCAATAGTTAGGAAATGCATTTTTACTCTCATAACTTAAAGGAGAAAATGAAATTCTGTTTTACTTGAAAAGAAGATACCAAGCCTGTTTTTATTCCCACATATCATGCCATATAGACACTGATGCCAGAAGCGCATAGGAATGTGTCTCATGGAGGCTGTCGCAGGGTTTATGATGCAGATACTGCAGTGCTGCGAGCCAGCAGAGGAGAGTTTATTTATGTGAGCTCTCCACCTTTTGGCTTACCCTATAACTTCTGCCTGTAAAGGTGCTTGCTTTTATTCTATTGTAGGCTTTGTTGCCAAAAGGCAGAGGCTATTTCCTTTTTTAAGAGTGCCCTTAGATGCTTCCTCCAGGTTGTGACTGCCGGAGCAGTTTGTGGATAAGGCAGCTTTGTTATCACTGGCACCCTACCGCTCTCCTAATTCTCCGGAGAGTAAGTGTTCTTAAAAATATAGCTGTATCGAGTGCCTCTGTGTCTTTAGACACTCTTTTAATGTGCTAGTATAAAGTAAAAGTCTTTTTGAAGATATGTTTTATGGGGAAGTGCTTTCTGGGGCCTCTTGAGATGTTCGCAAGTGCTGAATCAAGGTACCTTTATGGTGGTTTAATGGCAACATAGAACACTTGTTATGAAGTTTCCTTTTGATGCGTATCCCAGGGCAAGTCACAATTAGAGGGGAGTGAACATGTTGATTTTGTTTTTACTTCTACTCGCAAAGCCCCCTTCGTCTCGTTAGGGTTTTGCAACTATAGATCTGCTGGAGGTTTTATTCATGCCCTCAAAGATGAAAGCGATCTGCCAGAATGGAAATTTGGAAAATTACACGTACACCTGTGAAATTAGGCAAATTCTTATAAAGTTTGTATTCCAACCAATACGCGGGATCCACAACAGTGCTTTGTTTTGAGTGAGGACTTTTTTTTCTGGCTGTGCAAAGAACATCTGTGCAGGACTGTACAGGCTCAGGGAGAATATTCATCATTATTTACTGTGTCAGACCCAAACAGAGGGCCAAATTGGCGGCATTCCAGGAGCAGGAGGCCACACCTATTTGTGAAAAATGGAACAGATTTCCGTAGTTGCCCTCACCTTGACTGTTGGGTTCAAGGTGGTGGGGCTAGGACATGCAGTTTTGTGAGCCTCACCTGTGGGTTAACAATGCAGGTTGGCCATGGTGCTGTGCCATAAAATCCCACAGGCCACACTCGGTTTGAGGACTGGCCTGATTATAATGAGGGGTTGGAGTGAGGGACGGTGAGCAGAGGAACGTGTGATCTAGCTGAGACCACTTACTTCACACCGATGGCCACTGATGGATTGGCCTGCTCTGTCTGGCTGGTCAGGGTACCCTTCCCTGTCTCATGAAATACTAGACTCTCAAAAGAGGAGGATGAGAATGCTGTGTTGTTTGAAACTCCTGGTCTTCAAGAGACTCAAATAGCAGACTGTAATTTTTAAAAATTGAGATGTTGCCCCATTTATATAAAAACTTTCCTTCTATACTGTAGCCAGACACTTGTGAGGGTTCTATAGTAAAACAGCTCCCTGGTCCATCATTTGCTCATCTAGGACGTCTGGAAGGATATGGAAAAGTAACATTTGGAGTCAACCTGAAGTGGCTACAATCTATTCCATGCCATTCCATAATCGTCTGAAACAATGTGATTTGTGGGCTCGCTGGACTTTCTGGCATTATATGGAATGATTAACCAGCACTAAATAACCTTAACCACCTGCCACTGATAGGGAGTGATTACATCGAGTTTCCCAGGTGAAAAGTAGTTCGATCACAGACCATCAGTAGCAGCACACAAGGCGTCTAACCATAATTTATGCATGGAGCCTATAGTAACTACAAAATATTGTAGTTTCTCATAAGTGACCATATGAATATAATTTATACTATTACAAAGTAACTTCTACATAGCATTTATATTCCTGCACAATTGTTCTTGAGCGTGTGTCAGAATCATCTGCAGAATTTGTTAAAACACAGATTGGTGGGCCCTGCCCTCACTGGTTTTGAAATGAGATCTGTAGTGACTTGGATAATGAATTTTGAATGTCTAATAAAGTTCTCAGGTGATGCTAATGCTGCTGGTCCAGAGAACCACTATTTGCTGACGAACTGCTTGTAATCAGCTAATGAAGTCAGGCATCATTTCTAGAGCAGCTATTTTAAAAATTATTTTTAAAAGAAGTTTCAATCAATAATTAACTGCACAGTAAAGAATCATTTTAATAAGGCAGGGTTAGAAAGGATGTTATTTAAAATGAAAAATTAGAAAATGGAAATTGATCTAGTTGACGAGATGAGGGTGAGATTAAAATTTTATTAGTTAAGAAGGAAAAGAAAGTTTATATAGAGTGATGAAAGCATGATGCAAATATTTTTGTTGATTTTTTCCTCTAAATTTTTCCCCAAAATCTTTGCAGTAAATCGATAATTTTCCTTCATGTAGCTGTATATATAATGATTGTTTTCATATGAGACAAATATATTATATATGAGACAAAGAAATCTATACTGATTTTTTTAAGGACCGTGCTTGATTTATCTTTGCCTTATGAAATTGTATTAGAAAGTTAGTCATCAGAGTCCTTTGCCTAGTAGTCATTGTTTGGCTAGTGCTTTTGTTATTGTTGTTGACTTTTTAAAAAAACAACAAATACATTTTGATTTGCTCTGGAAAAAGAAATTTGTATTTATTCTAGAGTCTAAAGGCTACATCTACATATTTTTTGTTTTTCTGTTTTTATATATCTCTACTCAGATAAAATAATTCTACAAATCACATCCTTTTTACTTATACTAATTTAACTTTGTTATATAACTCTGTAGGATATTATCAACTAATTCACAGAATTCAGTTTGGTTAGATAAAAATACTAGTTATATTTTGATAGTGCTTTTAAATTTGTAAACAAAAAGTTTTTTCTGGTGTAAGTCTATAACGTTATAAGCTTTGACTAATTTACTTAATAAATATTTCTTAGCCACATATCATTTTTAAGAAGTTCCATGGATAGGTTCAAATCCTTTCCTTTCTTACTCATAGTGCCTTTAAAAATCTAATGTACTGTAATCATATTCTGGGTAACACCTGATGTTTTGGTTGTGACAGCAGTATTCACTTGGGAGAAGGAGAATGCTGCTCGCGTAATTCCACATCCCTGAATGATCTTCTGGCAGGCCGAGGGTAAATGGTGCCAGCTTCAAATAACCAGGAAAGGGCCATGAGTTTCACACCGTTGCATGGAATAAACTTTCTCCAACAATACAAATACTAATAATTTAAAGCTATATGTCTACACTTAAAAAAAAAATGTCCCAGTATAATCCCTCCTTGATTTGGTCTTCCACTTTATTACAGTTAAAGTCAACTGAAAAATTCTCATTGGAGTAAGTATTAAATGTCATGGCTAATTGCAAGATACTGTACTTGCTGCTTCCAGTTACAAATGTAGGTAAAATGGAATTATAACAGAGGAAATAATAAAGATGCAAAAAAACTAGAATAAGCCTTTTCTGACCTCCCCATGTTAAAATGGAGTATTTAAAAAAAAAAAAAAAAGTCATGCCTAGTATGCATCACGTTTGTCTCCTTAGCTAGAGTATCCACTTCGATTGGGGTGGGGTGTACATCTCGTACACTGCTATTATTCTGGTACCTAACAGAATGCCTGACAGGTTCTTCACACTCAATAAATACTGATTAAATGAATAAGAAAGTGAATGGATGAATAAATGAATACATGAAAGTCTCATAAAGAGAACAAAATAACATACAAACCTTGCATCTTTTGTACTTATTACCAGCAAATAGATAGCATTTTATTATTGAAATACATCATCATCATTTAAAATATATAGTATTAGTAATGAATATACTTTCATATTTCTTCATGATAGGGTTACCATCTTCAGCAAACCAAGACTAGCTTTATGGGGGCTCTGGACTGAGACCCTGATTTTAAAATATTCGAATTTCGGTGTCATCTCTGTCACTAACTTTTGGGATCTATGCACAAGTCATTTACTAATGAACTGAATTTTTTCAATGCCTGAGATACTTTCTCAGAGTAAATTAGTCATTAGAGATTCTAGTTCAAATTTGTCTGTATTTCCTCAATTGACTTTATTTTCCCTGTGATATCAGTGTTTAATCTGCTGTGTAAGATTAGTTGCTGTTTGCTAGGTTTGTGTATGTTCTAAGCAAAATCGTTATTTTCTTATTAGCATTATTCATTTAATTTGAAGGTTTCCTAAGCAAAGCGTTTCAGGGGGAAAAAAAAACATTTAACGAATTTAAAATGTTTTCACATTTATATATAAGAAGTGTTATTACTGCCATCTATATAAAAATGGCCAAAAACCTTGTAGCAAAGAATATTTCTCTATTTTAATAAAATCAAAGAGTTCATTTTTCCCCCTAAAGAAACAATTTGAATAAAACCTCACCCCCTTCCCTTCATTTTACAATGGAGTATGGTCAAATTCAGACCTCCATTAAAAATTCTCTAATATCTTTTTTACATTAACATTTCAAAACTCAATTTAAGTATTCACAGATCTCATTTTTAATAAACTTAACAAAATTCAGGTAATTTCCTTCAACTTTCTAGATTGAAGGACAGCAGTTGGTACAGATATAAAAAAGATGTACAGCTATGAGCAAAGCCCAAAATCAATTATATATAAGAAATAACATAACACATGGAAAGAAATTAATCAAAAAGTAGAATTTCTACTATATGCTTCTCTGGTCTACTACCTGCAGGCAACAAACGCAAATGAAAAAAAAAATCAACATTCTTCTGGCAGATAAGAGAAAAATTAATAAAAATGTTTCTTTCCTACCAGATCCCCTGATGCAACTATTGTTAAAAGTGAGTGACTGCAGGAAGAACTTGCTTGTTTAAAATACTGTTTTTTTAGACTACGGAAATAAGGGTGTTTTTTTTTTTTCTTGCTGTTAAGCTCAATTACATGAGTTAGTATGGATTTGCACTGTCCAAAGAGCATCCTTCTTCCTTGCCCCTTCTCATTAAATGGCTCTGTGGGATATGCATGAGACAAATAGAATAGGAGCCAAGTGAGAAGCATTTTGAGGTGTGCCTACAGGGTAATGATGATTCATAAAGAAGTCTGAATGTAGCGGCTGAGAACTCTAAGAGAATAACTACTGAGAGCCACAAAATATGCCCCAGATGAAATTAGTTAAAAGATATTAGTACTCTAAAAATAGAAATGTTCCTGCTCCATAATGAGATGGGAAGGGGCTCCTTTTTGTGGATTTCTGCTTTTTTAATTTAGAGTTGAGTTTTTATTTTCCATTTCTATTTGAACAAAAAGTATGAAACTAAAAATCTTTCCTATTAGAAGGGCTTTATATTTTGTATTTTATGAACGCCATCCAAAATTAACAAAGAAATATGAGGCTAGAATACAGAGTATTACGTAACAAGACACCCAATTTAAATGTCAGTTCAGTGCCTCATTTCTACCACATATAGAAAAATGTAACATAAGTTTAGAATAGAAAGTTCTATTTTAATTTCTTTTACCTATCTACCTAGCATACCTGTATAGAGTTTTGTCGTATTTGTGTATTACATGTGAAATGTGAACCAGAATTTGTCTATCCCTAGTTTATTTTATCATATTTACCTTCTGAAAGGTAGCATCCCATGATAAATGTGGCTCAATTGTTAGTAATAATTAAAGCATGGTATACGCTTAATTGTCAGACTTGGAGATCTCTGTTGTTTTGTATGTAGTAGAAGGTTTTACATGCCTCCTAATTCCTTTGTCTGAGTAGACCTTTTGCAAAAGACTT
>NW_024354502.1:17081930-17351176 GCF_902729225.1 Pteropus medius | reverse complement strand
GATCTAGTTGACGAGATGAGGGTGAGTTAAGAAGGAAAAGAAAGTTTATATAGAGTGATGAAAGCATGATGCAAATATTTTTGTTGATTTTTTCCTCTAAATTTTTCCCCAAAATCTTTGCAGTAAATCGATAATTTTCCTTCATGTAGCTGTATATATAATGATTGTTTTCATATGAGACAAATATATTATATATGAGACAAAGAAATCTATACTGATTTTTTTAAGGACCGTGCTTGATTTATCTTTGCCTTATGAAATTGTATTAGAAAGTTAGTCATCAGAGTCCTTTGCCTAGTAGTCATTGTTTGGCTAGTGCTTTTGTTATTGTTGTTGACTTTTTAAAAAACAACAAATACATTTTGATTTGCTCTGGAAAAAGAAATTTGTATTTATTCTAGAGTCTAAAGGCTACATCTACATATTTTTTGTTTTTCTGTTTTTATATATCTCTACTCAGATAAAATAATTCTACAAATCACATCCTTTTTACTTATACTAATTTAACTTTGTTATATAACTCTGTAGGATATTATCAACTAATTCACAGAATTCAGTTTGGTTAGATAAAAATACTAGTTATATTTTGATAGTGCTTTTAAATTTGTAAACAAAAAGTTTTTTCTGGTGTAAGTCTATAACGTTATAAGCTTTGACTAATTTACTTAATAAATATTTCTTAGCCACATATCATTTTTAAGAAGTTCCATGGATAGGTTCAAATCCTTTCCTTTCTTACTCATAGTGCCTTTAAAAATCTAATGTACTGTAATCATATTCTGGGTAACACCTGATGTTTTGGTTGTGACAGCAGTATTCACTTGGGAGAAGGAGAATGCTGCTCGCGTAATTCCACATCCCTGAATGATCTTCTGGCAGGCCGAGGGTAAATGGTGCCAGCTTCAAATAACCAGGAAAGGGCCATGAGTTTCACACCGTTGCATGGAATAAACTTTCTCCAACAATACAAATACTAATAATTTAAAGCTATATGTCTACACTTAAAAAAAAAATGTCCCAGTATAATCCCTCCTTGATTTGGTCTTCCACTTTATTACAGTTAAAGTCAACTGAAAAATTCTCATTGGAGTAAGTATTAAATGTCATGGCTAATTGCAAGATACTGTACTTGCTGCTTCCAGTTACAAATGTAGGTAAAATGGAATTATAACAGAGGAAATAATAAAGATGCAAAAAAACTAGAATAAGCCTTTTCTGACCTCCCCATGTTAAAATGGAGTATTTAAAAAAAAAAAAAAAAGTCATGCCTAGTATGCATCACGTTTGTCTCCTTAGCTAGAGTATCCACTTCGATTGGGGTGGGGTGTACATCTCGTACACTGCTATTATTCTGGTACCTAACAGAATGCCTGCCAGGTTCTTCACACTCAATAAATACTGATTAAATGAATAAGAAAGTGAATGGATGAATAAATGAATACATGAAAGTCTCATAAAGAGAACAAAATAACATACAAACCTTGCATCTTTTGTACTTATTACCAGCAAATAGATAGCATTTTATTATTGAAATACATCATCATCATTTAAAATATATAGTATTAGTAATGAATATACTTTCATATTTCTTCATGATAGGGTTACCATCTTCAGCAAACCAAGACTAGCTTTATGGGGGCTCTGGACTGAGACCCTGATTTTAAAATATTCGAATTTCAGTGTCATCTCTGTCACTAACTTTTGGGATCTATGCACAAGTCATTTACTAATGAACTGAATTTTTTCAATGCCTGAGATACTTTCTCAGAGTAAATTAGTCATTAGAGATTCTAGTTCAAATTTGTCTGTATTTCCTCAATTGACTTTATTTTCCCTGTGATATCAGTGTTTAATCTGCTGTGTAAGATTAGTTGCTGTTTGCTAGGTTTGTGTATGTTCTAAGCAAAATCGTTATTTTCTTATTAGCATTATTCATTTAATTTGAAGGTTTCCTAAGCAAAGCGTTTCAGGGGGAAAAAAAAACATTTAACGAATTTAAAATGTTTTCACATTTATATATAAGAAGTGTTATTACTGCCATCTATATAAAAATGGCCAAAAACCTTGTAGCAAAGAATATTTCTCTATTTTAATAAAATCAAAGAGTTCATTTTTCCCCCTAAAGAAACAATTTGAATAAAACCTCACCCCCTTCCCTTCATTTTACAATGGAGTATGGTCAAATTCAGACCTCCATTAAAAATTCTCTAATATCTTTTTTACATTAACATTTCAAAACTCAATTTAAGTATTCACAGATCTCATTTTTAATAAACTTAACAAAATTCAGGTAATTTCCTTCAACTTTCTAGATTGAAGGACAGCAGTTGGTACAGATATAAAAAAGATGTACAGCTATGAGCAAAGCCCAAAATCAATTATATATAAGAAATAACATAACACATGGAAAGAAATTAATCAAAAAGTAGAATTTCTACTATATGCTTCTCTGGTCTACTACCTGCAGGCAACAAACGCAAATGAAAAAAAAAATCAACATTCTTCTGGCAGATAAGAGAAAAATTAATAAAAATGTTTCTTTCCTACCAGATCCCCTGATGCAACTATTGTTAAAAGTGAGTGACTGCAGGAAGAACTTGCTTGTTTAAAATACTGTTTTTTTAGACTACGGAAATAAGGGTGTTTTTTTTTTTTCTTGCTGTTAAGCTCAATTACATGAGTTAGTATGGATTTGCACTGTCCAAAGAGCATCCTTCTTCCTTGCCCCTTCTCATTAAATGGCTCTGTGGGATATGCATGAGACAAATAGAATAGGAGCCAAGTGAGAAGCATTTTGAGGTGTGCCTACAGGGTAATGATGATTCATAAAGAAGTCTGAATGTAGCGGCTGAGAACTCTAAGAGAATAACTACTGAGAGCCACAAAATATGCCCCAGATGAAATTAGTTAAAAGATATTAGTACTCTAAAAATAGAAATGTTCCTGCTCCATAATGAGATGGGAAGGGGCTCCTTTTTGTGGATTTCTGCTTTTTTAATTTAGAGTTGAGTTTTTATTTTCCATTTCTATTTGAACAAAAAGTATGAAACTAAAAATCTTTCCTATTAGAAGGGCTTTATATTTTGTATTTTATGAACGCCATCCAAAATTAACAAAGAAATATGAGGCTAGAATACAGAGTATTACGTAACAAGACACCCAATTTAAATGTCAGTTCAGTGCCTCATTTCTACCACATATAGAAAAATGTAACATAAGTTTAGAATAGAAAGTTCTATTTTAATTTCTTTTACCTATCTACCTAGCATACCTGTATAGAGTTTTGTCGTATTTGTGTATTACATGTGAAATGTGAACCAGAATTTGTCTATCCCTAGTTTATTTTATCATATTTACCTTCTGAAAGGTAGCATCCCATGATAAATGTGGCTCAATTGTTAGTAATAATTAAAGCATGGTATACGCTTAATTGTCAGACTTGGAGATCTCTGTTGTTTTGTATGTAGTAGAAGGTTTTACATGCCTCCTAATTCCTTTGTCTGAGTAGACCTTTTGCAAAAGACTTTAAAGGAGCACAGAACAGGAGCTGGTAACTTGGGGACAATGCCACCATTTTCATTTTCATTAATTCATTAAGATTTTGAGAAATTTATTCTATTGATATATATTCTTTGTTCTGTGTGTGAGTAAAGTGATATAAAGTTTGTGATGGAAGTATTAATTTTAATAATACAATCTGATGTAAAAATGACTTGAAATGGCACAGATTAAGAAGCACCAGAATAAGAAGGTTTGGAAATATTTGTGTGTTTGGGGGGGAAATTCACCTCGCAGAATTTCTGAGCACGCTGTGATAGATTGTTGTAATTATTGGGAATGATAATATTTTAATGTGACTTTTTCCTACCTGTCAGTTGCAATCAAGGCTGCCCAGAATTCTGAAACAGTCTCATTTTGCTAGGTGGCTAGTCTTGTGCAGCCACTAGAATGCTTAGAATATTAATGCACGGAGAGGAGATTGAATACTCTCTATAGTGGCATTATGACAAAGTGTTTTGTTTTAATTAAAAGGCATGTAAAACCTAAACAAAATATTTATAATAAATTAATGCCTATGAGTACTCAAGAGAAAGGACCCCTTTTGGGGGATATTGCATCGGAACCATAGAATTTGACATTTTTTTCCTTTCTTCATACTTGACACTGTATATTAATTTCTGTAGAATTTAATTTCTTTTTTGGATGCCTCATTTTGAAGTGCTTTGAATTTATATGAACAAAGATAATCTGATATTTAGGTGAGGGTGGGTTGAGTTTATTGTAAGTTACCTGGGGAGGAAGTTATTTATTAAGACAACATAGATTGAAAGACACATATTTTTGATTAAATACTTGTTTGTCCTTTTCGTTTCTTGCATTTCCTCATTGTATTGCTTACTTCAGTACCCTTCCTTCTGAATTCTTATATATCTTTTATATTTTTTCCCTGAAGTTTTCTTTGTCACCGTCTAGCTCTTACTCCAGTGAGTGACTAGGGATGGGTGTCAAGGACTTCTTTAAACACTTGAAATTGTAGCACTGATTTTTCTCATAAATTCATTTATCTGGGAAGTAAGTACTCCTCAAACTGCTTCTTAACCACACAAATCCATTTTTAAAATTTTTATTTTTTGCAATTATCATGCTACCAATCTATACATTAGGATTGCTTAATCTCTAACTTCCCATTTGTCCTTTGTTCAACTCCAGATCACTGAAACAACCATCACATGAAAAACTCTCTCACACTTGGGCTCAGCTTTTACAGGATAGTTGTTGATACTGGCTAAATGAAAAGCTACCCCATACCCTGGACGGCCATCAGCGTTGTCCAGTGTTGTCAATCTGCATAACCCTTTTGCTTCAGCTTTATTGCTGGAGGGTGAAGGCAGCTATGGTCAATTTAGATGGTTCCAGGGAACCCAGTTGTCTCCTTTTTTGAAAATGGAAACATTCCTTTGCACGCACCAGAATGTCCCAATAATATCTATTATTCATCCAGTATAAAATATGAAAGGATACATACTCATTCTGAGAACTGATTAACAGCTTTATGGGCCCAGCATATATCACTGTCGTATTCATAGCTTTTCGGCTGTACAGCTAAGTTTTAGCATTTTAAAATGAGGAAAATATTTATATTTATAAACATTAAGACCATTAATTCTGGCTAGTGTGTTTGAATATCTGTAAATCAGAGGCAGTTGAAGAGCTGAAATTCAGATTTCCTTAACTTGCCTGCCAAGTGTCCTCAATCACAAGTAATTTTCTCCATGAGGGCACATGGAACTCAGTCGTGAGCCTTTTCTGAGTAGATATTATTATTTGTGTCAAATTATGTGTGGTGATTTTTCTGAAGTGGACTTCTGTGCCCACTAATCCATACACAGAAGTTTCCTTCATTCCCCCCTTCATTGGTGCTATTAATTGTACTTGTGCTTCAAGTGTCTCTTACATTTTTAAAATGTTAGTTTATGGCCATGGATTATCTGTAAGGTTTTCCTATAAAAGAAACATGCAGTATAGAGAGTAGAATGAGACCTGATCTTAAACCATAAATACTATTCATTTTAAGAGAATCTTTTTTTTTTCTAGAGACTGATTTGATGGCTAAAGGAACATTAGTAATTTCATATATAAATCTGATGCTTGCTTTGGGAGAAATACAAGTTGGCCATTCAGTAACCATCCCGTGGTTTGTTCTAAATATTGACGTTGAGATCTCGTGTATTTTGAACAGTTAGCTCAAAAGAATTTTTCACCTTTCATTTTGATTTTTGTAGTTTGTTTTTGAAAATAAGTGCTTCTTTTGAAATTGTATGCTTGGACTTGCAAATGGATAAGCAGCACAGAATAAAACAGTCCCTGGGAATATAGAATACTATATTATCAATTAAGATTTTATCCTAATTTTTGATAAATAAAAGTTTTAGATATGTATAATGTGGATGGCTTGGTTAGAGGCTTATTAAGCATAGATCAATGCTTTGTGGTTTTGTTCCCTTTTAAATTTTCACATGAGCTTTTTTCATTTTTTAATAAAACTATTAAATTTGAATTTGATATACTGTGGGAGCCGATTTAAGTCATTGAGTATTTTAAATAATTGTTCAGTTTCATATTATCTTTAATAAAAAATCCTTCTAAGAATGGTAGTATACATGCTCAGAATTTCATTTTTTAAAAAGAAAGCGTTTTTATTAGTATTAATTTTATTCTTATAATATGCATTCCTTCTCTTTATAATATAGACTTTTATAATTGAAGAGCATCCAGAAATAAAAAAGGAATTCACTAAAATATATGAACTATTAAAAATATTTATTTTACAGTTAGACACCTTTTTTTGTCAGCAAAACTTGAGTATATATTCCAAAAGAAGTATATGTTATCATTTCTGTTATAACTAATATTAGGGCCATTTCTTTACAGATTGACTTTGTATGGATATGAAGAATATAAATAATTAAATATTAATAATTGATCATTTTAGTTTTGGTAAAGTCTACAAGATGATCTTTCTGATTTTTTGGGAGGTGTCTAATTTTTGTAGTATATATTCTCATTACGAAGAACAGCAAGAGAATTCTCAATTTTTAAGGACTATATCTTTAAGCATCTATGAATAAATGGTTAATATTAATTAATCATTTCTGAAGATTTTTGTGTTTATGAGTTATCTATATTTTATAGTTTTATTTATGAAGGAATATGTTCATAACTACCAAAGAATGCTTTGCATAATAGTATGGCATATTAATAAGATGTACTTTAAAATTTTTGAGTTTTTACTTCAACATTTTACTTATTAGCTTGTAACTTATTCTGGTTAATTAACCTTGTGAGCTTTGCTTGTTAGATCTATAAAATAAAAATAAGAATAATTCCCATACCTACCTTGCTGGGTTATTTTAAAGATTACATAAGAAAGTGCTTTGCAAATCCTACATGAAACACAAATGAGACAGCTTTACATGTCTTCTTTTAACCAAAATTGTTATAATTATTTTGAAAAAAGAGATGGAAAATATTCTATTACTCATTAGACTCAGAATTAATAATTAGAATTATCAGATAAATGTTTAATGATTATAATATTTTACATTTTTACTTTTATATCTTGCCTATCTTGCTACTTGACATTTGTTTTAAAAGATAAAAGACTATAGTTTTAAGCTCAAAAGAATGAATAAGAAATAAAAACTAACATCAGATCCATAACTTTTGAATGTGGTTTGTACAAAAGTCCATTTTTTTAAAGCTTTCACCTTGAGTACAAGAAAACACTTTACTAGAGTATCTAGAATTAGGACATCCTTTCTTCCTTAATATTTGTTATTTTGAAGAAACAAAGGAAAAATATAAATTTAAAAAGGACAAAGAAAGTCCATAAGAAATTTTTTGCTTGGATGTCCATTAATTAAATCCATGCAACTAATTCTGTCCGTGAAAAAGTGTCACGGATTCAGCCGTTTGGAAACTTTCTTTTGAGAAAACATCAGATGTACACTGCTGTATGCACCTATCTCTGTTTGCTTACACATATATAAAAATTATAATATATGCACTATTTAAATTATATACAAGATTTGTCCTTTGGTCTTGAAATTTTCCGAGCACATTGCTAAGAAGTAAAAGACAGAGACCGCCTAAGCCTTTTAAGTATGTCGCCTGTCTGATGAGAATGCTGACATGGGTGACAATTAGTGCAAATTACCATAATTGTATTCTTTGGATAAGATGCCACATTGCTTCTTTAGGAGCAAATGCAGGCTTCTGCTTAGTAAAAGGCGTCAGAGACTTTGATTCTTCAGGGCAGTCAGAAGTTGACCGCCAGCCGTGTGGCATTCCCATGCCGTCCTCTTCCGGTCCGCCAGAATGACTGCAGCCCTCCCCCTTCCCTTTCAGTAAAATAGGCCATTTAACCCAGTGCACCTCACTCTCATTCACTCTAAGGAAGTTGTATTTTTATACTGAAAAAGTATCACATAAATACAAATTACATTTTTTCATTAGAAAACTACTTTTCGTTTCAGGAAAAATTCAATTAATTATGAATAGGGTTATGCTTTCATCAGGGGGAGAAATGTGTAATTTTTCTTCAAGCCTCAAACACATATAATGAAATCTTTTCTTGGAATCCACTCTTTAGGATGGATTTTTAAAAGTATAGACTTTATTAAAATCTCAGTTCAATTAAAACGCATTGAATTACTTTAAATCTTTATTGAAATCTTAGGTAAAATTGTACAATGGTGTAAAAGAGACTTGTACTCTTTACCAGGTAGTTAATTCTAACAAATGAACATGAAGTGCACAGTTTTGCTCTTCGGGGAGAATAAAAAAAAAAAAAATCAGCTTTGGGCTTGGAGTTGGGGAGTGGGGCAGGCCTGGAGGTGGAGGTGGCTTTCTGTGTAACTTCAGGCACTGGTTTCCTTCCGCTTCTCAACGTGGGTCAGTGTTACTTGTCAATGTGAATGTGGCATTATCTTGCGCGAGTACCCCTGGCAGTACCATTTGGTCTCTTCATAGAATACGTTTTCCTCACGACCTTAATCCAAAAGATGCTCTTTCAGGATTTGATGTACCATCTTCTTTGGATGTTTTTGGTACAGTGTCCCTGATTCTTTTTCAAGGGCCACTAGAAGATGCCATTGAAGAGGAAGAAGAGTGTCCATCGGAGGGAACGGACATCATTTCAAAGGGGGACTTCTCGTTGGAGGAAAGCTTTTCCACAGAATTTGGGCCTGAAAATCTGAGCTGTGAAGAAGTGGAATACTTTTGTAACAAAGGTAATCATTAATGGTTGGTTGCAATACGTGAATGAGTCCATTTACTCAGATGAGTTTGTAATGTTTAAAAAACGCACTGATATAAAGGAAGAAATGTGCTCGAATTGCTAATACATAGTTCAACAGCCTGAAAATATGTTCAGGAATTTTTAAACGTAAAATATTTCTAAGAATAAAAGAAGTAATTCCAATTTAATAAGTCCTATTGTATATTTAAACAAATAGCTTCCTGTTGATTGGCCAATTAACTGTGAAACATTTTCATGTCGATGGACCAGTTATGAACATTTTGTCTTGATTGATTAACTATAATATTTAATGTTTATAAGTTATTTATTTTTTCAACAAATATTTATTGAATGTCAGTTGTTCGTAAGGCACTGAACGAGGCATGGAGTATAAGCAGTGAGTGAATGGGGCAGGGTCCCTGCCCAGGGTCCTGGCTCACTCCTTTTGAGGACTGAATGCCTTAGGTGTTTGACATTCAACACAGAGGGTGGTGCTTTTTTAGATATTGTCAAATAAGAAAATACACACTCTTCCTCCATTTTAAGTACTCTTTTGACAAATTAACATTAGAACGAAAGAACTTGAGACAGTATGTCTCATCTTATTTCCAGCCTTGACTTGGAGCCAGTGGCCCCTGCCAGCAATTAGGTCCTCACTGAGCATGCACACACTCATTCGCTTGCTTTTTTTTCGAAAGTGAGTTTAAGGTTTCTCATGGTTCTTTTTTATTTTTAATTTTCATTTGATTGTTTTGTCTCTACAAATGAGGGAGTCTTCTCTTGCCTCCTGCACCCAGGTATGGTTTCACAAGTGTTTGGATCACTTCCTTGTTTTAGAACAGCTCCCTTTGCCATGACATTTTCCCAGAGAAGGTGACTGAGAGGGTGTGTCTGTCTCTGAATCTCTGTGTTTGCACCATTTTTATTCAGATCTGTGTATTTTTTAGGCAGACAGAGAAATTGTAGTGATTTTTTTATGAGTTTATGTCAATTTGTTGACCAGACTGGACAGTCTAAAATCAAGGATGTTGATGTAGTTTCACACACAAAAGAAACTGCTAATAACACACAGGTCTCAGTACTCAAATGTACATATGATACATATTGTTAAAATTCCAAGATGACTTTCTCCTGTTGCTGGTATTAGAAACCAAAGAAGTCAGCCAGTTTCCATCCCTGTTGTCAGTAGAACCCAATGCACTAAAACTATGGCGATGGGATGATAGCATCACACCTGGACACATGTAAGTTCAGAAAACCTCTTTGACCTTTAACTCCTGAAGACCTCAAGATGACTTCATAACCTGGTCCTTGTCTCCACATCTGAGACTGGTTGAAAATGAGATTGGTGCAGACAAAATAGACCTTCTTTGTTAGTATTGAGTCAGATTTCAGGCCAAATAAATATTTTCCTTAGTTGTTCTGGATGTTAAAACTATTTCTTTATGATATATAGCCACACCAATACATACAAGAGCTGGCTGGAGATGGAGAGTTTTTAAATCTGTTTGAAACCATCCCATTTTCATTCTTTATCAGGAAGTGTGCTCCTTTAGTGCATTGAGGAGCACCTACCTTATATTGTGGGTTTGGAATAAAGTCAAGGATCAGGGGTGAGAAAGCCCCATTTTATTCTTCTTGCTCTTGTCCTTAAAAGAGTTTGTGTATGGATTCAGACATTTCTTGTCAATTTGATTAATCCAGGAACATATTAATGATAGGTGTTATTAGATATATTTTGCATTTGGAGATGATCATTGGTTGAGGCCTACGTTTAATGAAGGAATATAGAATTCCAAGCTTTAAGTTAGTAGTTTCTTGGAAGAAAATAAACTTATGGCAGTTGTTTACACGATTACGTAATTATGGTCTCAACACATTAAAAATGACAATCTTTAAGGTACTAAAAATTGTTTTTGAATTATAATTATTAATAACATTGTTTAGTGGATATTATTATTAACTGATGAACAGTTGAAAATTTGAAAAATATATCAAATATATATAAATATTTAATATATAATATAGACAATATATTAAGTAATATATAATATATAATCGAGACATTTTATATTATAAAATAATTTTCTAATGTTTAGTTTGTAACTAGAAAGTGATGATAGGTGGGAATAAGAATTATTTTCACATACTATTTTTTAGGATAAGTACTGCTATTACTATTTCAAGCTGCTGTTGCCTTATGAAATAGGAAAATAATTTCATTATTTTACTCTCCCATAGAATGCGAGACCAGGGGATGCCCACTGAAGTTAGTAGGAACTGGTGTGAAAAAAAGAGATAATTCTCTGATGCATATTGCATCCCTTTGGGGTCATACAAGGGATTCCATCCATTTTTCACTTAAGTTGATTAGCTACAATAGGAAGACAAAATTTTCTCTCTGGAAAATTAGAAACTAATCTTTCTGTAGATATTCACACATTAGTCTCAGTGACATATAATTATGTTTTCTTGCCAGTTGCAGGGAAGAAGATAGATTAGGCGTTAAAAGAATATAAGGATTTAAATGGTTAATGATGCCAATATGATTTAAAAAGCATGTAAGAACTGTTTTTAAGAAAAATATTTTTAACTTGGCATCATTGATGAAACTTTTTGCACATATTCAAAATCATTTATGACAGCTTAAAACTTGTCTCTGTGTGTGTGTGTGTGTGTGTGTGTAGGAAAATGAATTGGTTTATTTGGAGTTTCTTCATTTAAAAATCTAACCATAATCAAAATTTAGCAGTGACTTAGTTGCTTTATGGGTTCTAGGGATATCATTTTTGAACATCAATTTTTTTTTTCGTATTAAAGAAATGATAGTAGTTTAAAAACTCAGATCACAAAAACATGGCTAAAATATCTTAAGTTTTCCAAACAAAGTATTTTAACTCATTGTCTAGAAAGAGTATGGATGCTACACATATAGTTGCAATATATCTTCATTTATATTGTAGCAGCTGTTTTGTATGAAAGCAATCATATGTTATTGTAACTTTCCTATTTAAAAGAAAATAAAGTACTCCTGTTGAGACATAACTTATTATAGGTTAAAGTTCCTACTTCCTTTTGAAATCGAGCTTCTACGTTATACAGGATATGTTCATGTTTAGAATGACTCTACTTATTGGAGTATTTCCCTCAGTTTCACATGGATGTTATCTATTTTCTTGTTGTAAAAGGGTAGACTATTTTTTACAAGTCTCAAAGTATTTATTAATATTAGTAAAGTTGCTGCTCATCATAAAAGATGTGATTAAGTATGACCCACATCACTCTCATAATGTAATATTCCACAGAAATATCCAAAAATGTTGATCAGAACATCGTCACCTTTAAATGTGTAGAATTCTTAATCATATGACTCTAAAGTGTAAAGATTCACAATTAAATGTGGAAAAGATCACCTTTAGTAAACCCTTAGTCACAAGCCTAAAATTTGAACCTGACAATTCTATTGAAGTTTCCTGTGTCACCTCTACTTTGGGTTCGTTGCATATTTTATGTTTCTACTTTTCATCTTTGAAATGAATGAAATGAACAACATTTATTTAAAAATACCATTTCAAACTTGCTTTGATACCCTTAGATTTTAAGAATCTTATCAGAATATAAAATAATACTTTTAATTTGCACCATCCTCTTTTGTTCAGTGAGTTTAGATCTTTTGGCATCTTGCCTCACAGTATCTCTGAGAGGAAGGAAACAAGCAAGAATTATTTCCTTGAATTTACAGATGACGAAGACATCAAGGCTGGGTCCATAAGTGCTACACATTTCCTGTGGTACTGGATTATTTGCTTCAGTGATTTTTTTTTCTGCCTTCCTTCTGGTTTATATAGTAAACATAGAAGTACATCCACACATGTTTAGAACTAAGCAAACTAATATAAATTAAAATATAGATGGTCTAGAAAACATGAGGAGCTTTTAGTCATGTCACTGCTGGCAGGTGGGAACTTTTTCATTTATTAGCTATTCTTAGATTAACTCAGAGACAGTAAGCTTCATGGTGGAGTTAACATGGAATAGTTCTAAAACTGGTCTACTATTAATTGTTTAGAAGAGAGTTTCCTCACTGAAATATTCACGTTTATTAATGACTAAAGTGAATAAACATTTCTTGGGATACTTTGCAGAAGAATGCCACAGGAGATGTGAACAGGAAGAAAAGTGTCAGGTCAATATCACTGTAGGCTGGTAGAATGTAATGCTATTAAAAACAAAACAAAGCGAAACAAAAAAACAAAACAACAACAACAACAAAAAACCCTCTAAGGAAACTGCATGTCAGTGAACTTCGGATTATCAATAATGATTATCTAGGAGAGTTACCAAGGATCCTTACAAACTATTCTCTGATGACATCTCTAAACAAAGGCTGAAAGGGAAAATGATACCATCAAAGTTGATTTTGGAAGAAAAGCAAATTTTTTACTTCTAATTTCTAGGTATGAAGGATGCCAGAAAAATCACTGGGTGCAGGGCTTAATCTAGAGAGATAAACTAATATTAGAGCCCTTCAATGTGGAAATGTTAGGGTTGAAAAAAGAGGGCCTAATGGAGATCCATAAAATAAACAGTGCGACAGTGGATTTTCTTAGCACATTCAAAAGATTTGACATAGATAGTATGCAGAACATAAAGGTTATATTTCTCTTTAAGCTTTAAAATAGAAAATGCGAAGCATATTAAGGAAAATAGAATAAAACCTGAGTTACTCAGACTTGGATTTAGCTCTATCCCCAGAAGTAATTAATACCAAACCCAAAGCAAACATAAACAGATATTTAATTAGGTTGGCAGAAGCTTCCAGTTCTGTTCAATAGCTCAAATTCAGTACAACTCAACCCGTATATTAAATACTTGCTATATGCTAGACCCTCTTCTAGAAAAGTCAATCTCCACTCTCAGGAGGAGGGAGAGAGAATAAATGATTAAACTCACATTGTGTAATATGATGGGTGAGGTTGAGCCCAATGAAGAAAAACAAAACAGTGTTTTGTTCATGTGTGTATGTGTATGCGTATGCACGAACGCAGGCTATTTTATAAAAAGTGATGGGGCAGGTGAACTTTGAGCAGAGACCTGAGGAAAGGTACTCCAGTGTTGAGTCAAGCCAGCTGTACCTATGAGGCTAGTGTTGCAGGAAGCCAGAAGAGGACAGCAGAGAGCTGGGGAGCAGGACAGGTGTCCTCATACCTGTGGAACTTTTTGCACTAGGAATCTGTTGGATTCCCACCACTGTGGAAGATTTGGGAGAGCCACAGAGGAGAGTTGAGGTATAACTGGGGGAAGAGGCATGGTCATGTCACAGGCTGTATATACCTAGAAAAAACAAAAGCTGCAGAAACTAAAGGTTAAAGCAGGACATGGACGCCAGCAAACTGGGGAAGCTGTCAGGAGATACAGATAACCCCAATCAGAATCATCCCTTTAGCCAAGGGCTTGATGAGACTCCATCTGTAGCTCATTAATGTGGCTTCCGGAGGAGCAGTTGGGGGTGTTTGAGAATGATATGAGTCACTTTGCTCCCTTCCACAATACCAGAGTTGGTGATGTGTTTTCTGTATCTTTTCACATCTTTGAATCCAAAAGAGAAAGAGTAGGAGGCATGAGGATCAGAATCAGTTTCATCATTGTGCTTAACTATTCTGCCAATAGGTTGCCAGATGTAATGAAATGTCCCTCTCCCCCATCCCCTTCCTTCCTTTCAGTCAATATTTTAGCTTTGTTTAAAAATTAAGAAATAACTGAGCAAAAGCTATATTTCTTGTTGGACTGTAACAAAACTTAGTCTAGATTATTGGCATGTGTCCTGCCCCCTTCCCATGTTAAGGTAAAGCAAGAAAATTATTATCTAGATCCTTAACACTGAGAATAATAAGAAGAAAAACATGGCTTTTTTGCAGATTTAGTTGTAGGAGTAGTAACTACTTGTTCTTCATTTGATCCAGTGTCAAACATTCATGCTATTTCCTATTTTCTTCTTTTCATTTTATTATTATTTTTTCAGTTCAGAGGATATGTTTACCTATCTTTCATACACACCTTTCCATCAATGTGGGTTCTTTCCTCCTCTTATTCCTTTAATGATACGTCTTTGCCTCCTCTGCTGCTTGGGCAGCTGGAATCAGAATCTGTGAAAGATGGCTCTGCTCTGATCACTTTGAGTTCAGTGAGGAAGGAGCTTCTTTACAGGCAACTTTGTTCCTTTTTTCTTAACAGGATTAAGAAGCTGAGCTTTTAAAATTCTTGCATATAACATTGACATTTCCAGAGTGTGTTTGGACCAGGGAGTTCAAAGGGAAGGAATAAAAAAGAAAAACCAATATGACTTTGTTTTTTACCTTGCTGGAGGAGCTGTTTGTGCAAATCGCCTATAAGCTTATTGACCTGAATCTTTGACTCCTTGTTTTTTCTGGATTTGGCTGGAGTGGAGACACTGATGGAGCCCTGATAGAGCTGATTGAACAGCCCCCAGCTTTGCTTGGCACAGACCTGCCTTCCCTTCTCCGCCACCTCCTCGTCCCTCCCCATGATGTTATTGTTCCTTGGCAAACTCTCTGTTTTCCTGGATCCAGGACTTCTTTTGTAAAACTTTTATTTAAATTTTTCTTAACATAAGTCATCCAGCAAAATGCAAAGTGAAAAGTAATTCGTTTTAGAAAATAGAAATAGAGCATAATAGTGTCTTATATTTTCATCTCATGAGATTGAAAAAAAAAACCTAAAAACCTTGTGACATGTAGTATCACTCTTTTATGGCCATCTTCAACTCCCTAAAATGTAGTTTTTTTTTGGGATCAGGTTGATTTTTTTCTGAAACCACAACTCTTGGAAAAAATGAGGGAGCATTCGAAGGCAATTTATTCTTACAGGGGAGTCAGCATTTTCTTGGTTTTGATGGAACCAGAAGGTGTACAAATTTTATTCATGACTTATTTATATGTAAAGGTCAGATCAAGGTTGGTCTGTCTCCTTCATCTCTGATCTCAGATATATCATCATAACAATTTCAACAAAACTGAAATGATTGATTTTACGCAGTGTTGAAATGACTCATATCATCTATATGAATCATATATGATAATACATACCACTTTTTTGCATATGATCATGTAAATTCATTTTTTTCCTGTGAGCCGATCATCAATAGATCTCCACTTACAATCTGCTAGATATTTTTTGAACATTCAAATTTGATAAAATATATAATTATATGATTATTTTATAATTTATGAAACAATTTCATATTGTAATAAAGTCTTTTTCATTCTGCATCTGACATATAAGATGTCGAGAGGTATTTGCCTAAGTTTTAGTTAAATTTTTATTTTATATCAGCTTCGTTGCTGTTAATAATAAAAATTAGACATTAATATAAAAGTTTTACCATTTAAAAAATTGCCTTTTTGGTTTTATAGTTAAGGTTTTTGCAAGCATAAGAACATTTTTTGACTTGTAAAATTTAATGAGGTTTGTTATTTTCCCTACAATATTGAAATCAGGAGAAGAGTAAGAATTTATTTAATCTGTTATTTTATGTATACAAATCTTAGCACCTGTATATTAGGAGATATCTGCATTACTGAGTGAATTTTTCACTTTTCATCTAGGTATTGAATTAGTTAATCATTAACTGAGTATTATAAAGGGGAACTACTTATTTGTAAGCCCTTTTCTTGCTACATTTTCTCAGTAATGTTTGAAGTTAAATGAAGAAAGTAGTTTTATCAAGTTGTGATGACGTAAATAGAAATTTTAAATTAAAAATATGGTCATTTTAATTTTATTTGCTCAAATTAGAAATATATATATATAGAAATCATGCAGATCTACAATAATGTTTGCCAGTTATTTACATCTACTATTAAATCTTAATTTATATTTCTATTTAAAAGAAAACTAAAAGTACGAATAGATTTAGGAAAGCCTGGGAAGCTAATTTGTTTTAATCATATGAAATTAACATAGTTAACAACCTTGAATTTGACTGCTGCTCACATTGTGATTTGAGATAAAATGTTATTGTTTTAGAGAAACTGATATCTTAGAAGTAGCCTTGTCTCCTCTACTTTTTATCCTTAAACATCATAAATGATGTAAAAACATTTTATTGGTTCTGCACTAGCAATTTTTAGTTTTAAATCAAGATTTTCAAAGCTTTTAATCTTATATAAAATTCATATTTTCCTGTTATTATGTAAAATTTTTCACAATATTTTGATTATTATTCGAGAAGCAATGGGCAGTGTTAAAGAGTTTGCCCCTTCTTTACCTGATGGGATAATCTTTATCTCTGGTAGGCCTAGAATGTGTAAAGGGAAATGTGGAAATCTGTGGGATGCTGAATTTAATTATAGTAATATAGCCAGTCACTTTTTTGTTGTTCTTAAAAGGTCAAGTAAAAATAACTGAATGTGTGATACCAATGAAGTAAATACTGATAACAAATGCAGATTGCTGTTTCGGCTTCTTTTTTTTAGTTCGAGATTCCAGAGATTAACACTGAAACTATGTACCAATTATAATAATTATAATAATGATAATAACAACTTTCATTTGCTGACTGCTCCTGAAAGTCAGACATCTTGCTGTATGTGTATCATCTCTAATCAACTTACTGTCCTGCGGGGTAGATGTGACTTTCAGAGGCTTAGTAACTTAGACAAAGTCACAGAACTACTAAAGGTTAATACTGAATTAAAACTCACTTAGTTGTACTTATAAAAGTAAAGAACTAATTTCATTTTCTGATGTCTATCATTATATAATCCTTGTGGAAGGAGATGAACACATCTGAAGAAGCCTGGACATATGAAGTATATAAAACTCACTTTTCAAGGTATTTTTAACCTGGCATTCTCTAATTAAACACTATTAAATATGATGTCTCAGCCAAGAATAAGGGCATATTTAAAAACAAGAAATAAGAAAAGGTTAAAGTAAGTGAATTAGGGGGCGCTTAAAATATTTCCATCATATTGCTATGTTTTTAAAGACTGTGTCAGTATTAACCAGTTTGCAATAAGTAGAGCTGGCATTTTGATACAGTGAGAGGGACATACTGAAAGCTCTTGAAAGTCATTATATTGACTAGATGATTATGTTATCCTGGTTTGGTAGCATGAAACAAGCCATGATTTTTTACTGCTTGTTTCCTGTGAAGTTGTTTTCAGGTAATTAGGTAATTCAGAAGTGTGGGGAGAAACCAAAATGTGTGTGTATTTGGGCAGAAGCCAGTAATAAATGGCAAGAATGTTTACATATCCATCAAAACTCTTCGGGTAGGAGCTTCAGCCCTGTAGAAATGTTTGCAAAATGAACTCTTTAAAACAGTTTGACCTTAACACAAAATAAGACCAAATAAAAAGCAGAGAAAGGAAGGAAGGAAGAGGGGAATAGGGCATTGTTTGCAGGGAACGCTCTGGGCACTGTGAAAACTTTTCACTTTTCTGAAGGAAATGCAGTAGAGCAGATGGTACGAGTGGAAGTGAGATAAACACAGGAACTGGAAAAGTAAGCAATACATTCTAACAGGTTCTGTATCAAAGATCTGGAGAAGCAGAAAGATTCGACAAGGAACTGTTCTGAAACTTGACAGTGGCTGTATCTTACCAAGTCTTAAGCACATAGCGGAGATGGAAAGTAGAATTGCACAGACAGTAGGCTGTGATTATATGTTTCTGACAGTGAGAAGGGAAGGTCTCTTTAGGGATTATTTTTAACAATAGAGATTTATCAAGGTGGAAATCTACAGTGCAGACGTGTAAAACACTCTGTGCACCTACCTGTTTAACAATGGGATTTGATGTAATTCCTGTTGTTGCCATAGAATTAGCACAAAACACTGTATTTTGGGTCCTAGACAAGCCTTTTTTTTTTTTTTCTTCAATGTAAATGATGGCCCAGGCTAGTTAACCAACACTGAAAACCTATTTTGTTTGACCTACTGAAAACCTGTGTTGTTTATTTCTGGTTGTATTATATTAGCATAGCCATACCTGACAATGCATATACAGAAGCAGAAAGGGGAATATATAAAGAATGTTCTCATTTCTTAAAGATACAGTCATCTTGTAAGTGAAGAAAAATATATGCGCAAGTGAGACAAGGGAACATATATAAAGAGTAGATAAAATACTGATTTTGGGGCGATTAAAGAAGAAGTGTATTCATTCTCATGGTTCCTTATGGTAATGTGCATCATTGTAGTATGGAGACTATTTACCACTGTGTACCAGTCTCATTTAATCTTTGTGTCCTGTGCTCCTAAATCCAATCCTATTGGCTGACTACCAAAAATGCAATAACTCATAACAAGGAACGCTTCTACAAATACAGAGAGTGATACTGGGGGAAAATGGACAGGGAAAATAACTTATTAACTTATATCCTAAGGAAAACCCAAATTAAAAAAGAATGATGTTTCCTCTATAATACTGGCAGTTGTGTTGGGGAACTTTTAAGGTAGCCCTAAAAATATCAGATCATCTTTAAAAGGAAAGACTTTTGAATGTTTATGTAAAATGCATATCTTATCTTTACACTTAATATTGCTATATGAATATTAGAGCTGCTCATTCACCTTTTTCGTTTATTTAACAATTGTTTAATTAGATATTTTTATATCGAATGGTAGACCTAAGAGTTCAATGTAGCGTAGTATAGCTTTAGAACTCTTCATTTGTAAAGATTCCTTCTAAGGCCCTGTACCTAATTTTGTAATTATAACTTTGTGTTCTTCTTTTAAGGAGGGCCTGCCAAACTGCATTAGCTTCAGGCCACACAAAGCCTGCACTGACCCTGTTAATACCTTCCATCTAGAGGAGATTTCTCATAGGAGACAGCCATGGTTAAGAATGTTAAGTTCGATTTCTACTTCCTAAGTTTTGGAAAACCTTGAATAAGATTTCTGAAATGTCTTGATATTTACAGTAGATATTGTAACTTCAAATCTATTATCATTATAGGATAAGTTGCCTTGAGCCTAAAGAGACCACATTGTGTTAAAAATTAAGGCAGAGAGAAGAAAAAGTCTCTCACATTCCTGAAAATCTAGACGATGCTGTGAATATTGTCTATGTGTTTCCTGTGTTATCACCAGCAGCCAAGGATCTCTTCCTGGCCCCGAGGGAGGAGGCAATATGGGGAAATCTTGTGGTAAAGAGTCTGAATAGGTCTTGTGATAACATACTTGAGGTATCCCTGTGGTGGAAGCTAGATATGGATCTGAGTTTGGATGAGGCTGACATGAACTAGAATGCTTTTCCCCCCACAGGTATGAAAAATTCATTAGTATTATATGCAGCTGTAAAAATAGGACCCTGACAGCTTCCACAGGACTTTCTCACTTATACCCCATTGTCTAGAACATTGTCTTGTGGAGTGAGTGGGTCACCCCACTTAAAAGGAGGCTAGAAAATGTGGGTTTTTCTTTTTCTTTAAATCAGGTGCCCATATGCCCAACTCTAAATTTTCTTACTATGGAGAGTTTTCAGCTTACGTAAAGGGCATAGTTTTTTGTCTTTGCTTGATTATTGGGATCATTAATGACTCAAAGCATCATGGCAGTCAGTCCATCCCACATCCATACTTTATCCAATCTGATACATATTTACCGAACACCTACTATATCAGACATTGTAAGACATGCTGTGAATACCATGTGAGTAAACACAGGAAAGGTCTTGGCTATCCTGGAATTTACATTATAATAGGCAGGCAAACATTAATAAAATAATCACACCAATGGTACAGTGTGATTTGACCTAGTGAGGAAGTTCAGAGAAAGTGTCCTTAAGAATGCGATACTTGAGCTGGTGTCTAATGTTGAGCAGGCATTATTTAGGTAAAAAGAAGTAATAGGGTTCCAGGTAGAGGGAACAGCATGTGGTTGGCAAGAGCTTGGTGAGCATGCAAAGAGAACAATGGGGACTGTAGTGTGAGTTGACCCAGGAGAGATAGGTATAGACCGGAGAGATCGGAAGGATGGTGATCATAGAGTGAAGGACAGGAAATAATGAGAGGAAGATAAATATTTTCTGAAGCATTAAATGCAAATTCGAGCTTCCCGTAAGCCATAGTAGAGAGAGAAAACAGAGGAATAAGATAGAATCTCAGTGGTCAAGCAGTAGAAAAAGCAGAGTTTATTAGGAGAAATAAATGTTATCATACATTTGTGAGCACCGAGAGTTATGTATTATTAGGGAATTTGAACTAGTATTGGATAAAGGGCATGGATTCAGATATGGACCCTAGTCTTTGTTAGTTGCTGTTCCAGAATACACATTCCCCATTGCCCTTAGCATTTTGGATATATGGCTTGAATAAAGTCTATTTATAATAAGTAAATTATATTGTATTAATGGAACTCTATGGTAATGAATGGTTGCTTGTGCATTATATTCCTAAATGGATTATGAGAAAGGAATAGCTTCTCTAGAATTAATCAATTTGTTAAAAAGGAAAGACTAAACAGTAATATTAGATGGAGAGCAATGTTCAAATGTCATTACCCTCTCATACTGGTTTGATCTTTGTGTTTAGATTAGATCAGCTTGCTGGGGAAACAATTTCAGAGATTATGAGATTCAGCTTTACTTTTATTGTTGTTGATGATGATGATAATGATTTCCTAAAGTGAATGCTGGATTTGAAGCTAGAAGACTGAGACCAGCAAACTGAAGAGATAGTGGTTTCTTAATGGCAGAACGATAGATCTATGAACAGGTAAATTATAGTGCTGTATATCCTTATTTACAGACTATCAGACATTAGTCTTTGAACAAGAAGTGCCTTAATTGTGTAGAATTCTCCTCTGACTGGAGAATTGCAGTGAGGTGTTTGTTGTTGTTTTGTGTTCGTTTTGTTTTTGTTTTAGGAGTAGGGGAGAAGGGAAGGAGAAAATAAGAAAAAAATAGTTAAATATAAACTTTCAAATACATATTATAGAAACATCTTTAGAGTAGGATATCTACCCCCAACACTTGCTCATATATTTGACTCTTTCAAGTGCTAATTGAGAGAAATAATGAAGAATAAAAAACTTTGAATGACATGCTGTTGAGAATTTGTCTTATTTTAACTCGGTGGAAATTTCCTTTATGCTCTAAATCTTCAGTAATCTTAAGTTGAGAAAAATCCTTTTCTCATGAGGGATAATATTGACATCAGGGGTAAATGTTCAGAACTGTAGAAAGAATTTATAAATCACTCAGTTATCAATACTTTCTGTGTGACTTTTATATGCTATAGTGACGATACATATTAGTACTTTCAATAATTTTTCCTTAATGTATATAATATAATGTTGCAAATTACAGTAGTCACCCATTGACTGTAGAGATTGAGTTTCTTTTCAAAACAACAGACTTAGTCCAGTACCACTGTCATCGATTGTTTTAGGATTATTTCCTCATCCAGAGTATGAAAATTTACAATCAAATAAATGTGAATTCTATTCTTTCGATTTGTTTAATCATTCATATTCTGGGGTATGAAAAAGGCTATTATGTAAGTTACAAGGAAATCACATGCATTTAAAAAGATAACTATGTGCTGGTTATAACTATCCAGAACTTGGCAAAATCCTACATTTTTAAAATACATTTGTTGTAAAACAAAAGGAGACTTGAGTCAGACATTATTGTAGGGATCCACAGAATAATGGACTTATTATTTTCAAACAGTTGAAGTGTTTAGATTTCCTTTTAGATGTTAGGAAAAAGGTAATCATTGCATGTTTTTATTTATTTATTTATGTTTTGTATCTGGAGGTATAACTATGTCTATATTGGGCAGTGTAGAGCTAATTTAACACGACACTGTATTTGGATAATCTATAACCAAACTATTATTTTAAGCCAAAAGCAAACACAAACTGAATCTTAAACTTAAATGTTTCCTCCCTTCAGTATGAGCTACAGTTTTCTTTTTTTTTTTTTTTGACTGTTAAAGTCCTTTAACCAAAGCTATCTTGTCTGATGATAAAACCATAAGTGTATGAAGCTCACACATTTTTCATCTCTTTTATGACCTTATCTTTCATGAGCGGTTCCTGTGAAGGTACCCTAACTATAGGAAGCACCTGGAAAACATATGTGATATCTTTTCTCTGATAAGCAGTTGTGAACAAGAAAGTAGATCTGTCACTTCTGAACTGTTCATTGTTAAAAAATACTTTGATGATTTAGCTGATTGCAAAATACATTATAGGGATGACTAACAGCTATAGTAGCACTCCTAGTCAAGAAAGTTCAATAGTTATATTGTACAAGAATTTCTATAAGAGGTTAATATTGATAGGAACTACATGGATTAAAAGAGCAGGGTTGAGAAAGGCTGTTTGCTTGCATGACTGCTTTCAAACACTGCTGCTGTTTTGTGCTAAAAAAGTGACTTTCTCCGAATGTGGCAAATCTTTAATTTCTACAGGAATATCTAACTTTCGGTTGAAAAGATGTTTATTTGTGTTTTTGAAATTATTTTTGCCTGGCAAGTAGAACCCTGACAACAATACCACCGTGACAACAATACCTCGTATGAAATTTAAAGATTCTGTTTCATGTGTTTCAAAGACTATATTCTGGTGCATTTCCTCCAGTCATTTGTGCTGTGTATTATATTGCTCAATAACACCTTCAATTTCCTCCTAGAGGGCTCTCATTGATTCTGCAAACTAGACTAAGAAAAATAGAAGGGCCCAAAAAATATGCATGATATCTTTTAAAAAGAGCAACAAAAGAGTTTAATCTTGCAATGGAAAACCATTAACTCCGTAGCCATAATTTTAGAAATATTATAGATTTGGTTACCGCTTGACATTTATTCCGTTTTATCGTTTTATGAATTGGTTTCTAGATATAGTTAGTGATTATCCTATTAAATGTGTTTGTGCTTTGCTAAATATACACTGAAATTTCTATTTTAAAGTATGTGCATAAAGAATTTAGCAAGTACATGAATAGATGTCAAATGCCTTCCTAGCTCTTTCTGTAATTCTCTTTCTACCATCCTTTCCTCTCTTTCTTTCCCCTTCCTACAAACAGAGTTTTTGTAGCAATATCTTAACAAACTTATTATTATTTTGGTTATTAATTATTCATGACATTTTCCATAAACTACTCTACAGTGATAATTTCAAACATAAAAATCAAAAATGGATAAGAGTTTAAAAAATAATGGTCAATATAGTCATTTCTGTTCAAATCAAGAATAACCTGGAATTGGGTTAATATCAAAATAAAGTTCTATTTATTAATTTTCCATGAGAATAAACATATTAATAGAAAATAAGCAAGTCTCTATCATGAGGGAAAAATAGTGTTTCTTAAAAGTGATTTAGAGATTTTATAGTCGATTAAAATATTTTTAATCATTTTATTTTTCATTAATAAAAAGATTAAAAATGAATTAGGTAAAAACATTACCATTAAAATAAGAGCTAGTTTCCTGAGATAAACTTAGAAGATGAAGGCTCTAAAAGTTGAAAAATGTGACATATTTTAGTTATTAAATAGAAATTGTGTGCTGAAAGCAATTCATTAGTGAATGTAATGATATCGTGGTAGGTTATGTTAAAAAGAATGAAACCAAAATTTAATTTCTTAACTGTTCAGTGAGCAATGGTTATTGATTAAGCATCTGTGTGTAGTTGATTTTACTAAATTCCAAGTAAAATAATACACCTTAGGAAAAATAATGCTTTTAAAGGTTAAATCCATTAAACACTTTATCTTAATATGTAAGCATAATGAAGAAACAGGTTTATAGAAGGAAAAGCTGCTCTCTGATCACATCTTGATGGATTTGGTGTTTGAAATCCAGCAGACTTTGCTTGTAATCTCCTCATGGGCTTGGAGTGTGGTCTTTGGAGTCAGACTGACTTGGGATCAGTTCTTGGCTGTGCCACTTGCTGAGCATCTTCTTACATATCTGCTTCTCGGTTTACTCTTCTGAAATATAAAGATACTAGTGCATGGCAGAGCAGTTGAAACGATGTTCATAAAGCATTTAGCTAGTACTGAGTGGTGCTCAAGAAATGGTAGCCATTTTAGGTCTAATATGGAATCTGAACTTTATAACATCTCTGTGTCATTCATCTTTATGATTTCAGTATTTGGCACATAGCAGATACTGAGATGACTATGAATTTAATTCTGACCCATTCTGTTTTCTATACTCAAGTGCATCATTTTATATTATATTCTTATGTTTTTGGTCATCTTTCCCTTTTTTGTATTCTTTCTTTAAGAAAACAAATAATTAGGCAAAGACTAAACTATTCTCTCTCAGAATTTATTTTTATTAAAATGATATAAATTGTACATTTATACAGTTTCATAAATAGCTTAAAGTAGTTGCAAGTGTTATTTCTTTTGCACTGTTAATTGTGTAGAATAAACTATTTTTACAGTGTTTATTTAACTAAATACTCTGCAGTATTTATTTTCAGTAGTTCTAATTATATGTGCTGCATAATGAAACAAATTAGAGCAAATCATCCCATGAATCAGGATTATCAATACTGATGTTGGTGCAAGTCGAAATCTAAGCTCTATGGTTTTGAGTTGGCAGTTAAGTGACATTTAATGAAAGTATTTTATTAAATGAAATTACTAGTTCAAGCAAGCCCTTAATAAGCCGAATTATAGTATTTTCATTTTGAGCGATTTACCAGATTTCTTTGTGCATCAAAGTTCTGCTGAAATTTGTAGTTATCCACTATTTTCTTTTCCTAGTAGATACTGGAGTAGAATAATCATGGCTAAATTTGTCCTCTACTGAATGAAGGAAAGGACTTCATTCAGTTAATCATCATTTAGTAGTATTGTTTCTCGAATTATTTCTATTTGGCATCATAAAACTTCATCTGGATCATACTCTTGTATCATCGAAATGTCTTTACTTTCACCATTTTCAAGCTGCCATTTTTCTTGCACAATAACTTAATTACTATAATGTTTTTTTGTATGAGATTCTTGGGGGGGAGATGGCTATCATTTTTAATCTGAAAATGCTTTTCAAACATGGAACCTCAAGGCATTAAACCTAAAGAGTTCAGTTTTACCTCCAAATTTTGATATTTTATTGGTTCCTTCCTCCATGAAGATTCCACTGTCCCAAGTCTGGGTTAGATGTCATGCCTTTGTGCTCCTGTCACATCATGGGTTGTTCCCATCAAAGCATTCATCACACACAGTGGCAATTTGTTGATTTGTCTCTGTTCTACTCCATGTTATATGAGAAGAGGAACCATCTTTATTTTGTATTCTTAGTGCTCAACACAGTGCCTAGGAATCAAAAAGTAGTATTTTAATCAATAAAGAATGGTTTATATCACTTCTATTCAATAAAAATGAACATTTGTAGATTCAGCTAGAATATTTTTAACTTATAATTTTTGTGATTATTGGGATTACTCTGAATATATTCTTCTAAACATACTTGTTACTCAGTATATCATTATTTTTCCTTCTAAATATGTAATTTGACTAATAAAGTATTTCAGAGTAGATTTCACCAAAGTCTCACAAAAATTTTGGGCAAGAATATTTGAGACATAAGTCAGAGTGTTACTATGAAATGAGTAAAGGAGAACTCAAAGATTAGAAGTCTGACAGGGTGTGTTCATAGAAACAATAAGTATATGTCGATTACCGTATTTGTGTCACATGATCATATCAGTCCCTTCACTGAAATAACTTTAATGCTTCTCTCTGCCTTCAATATAAAAGTGCAACTCTAAACTTAATTATAGTAGGTTCTCCATGGTCAATGTCATTTTATGCTTCTGGACTATGAATTTCTATATCTTAGGTGTTCTTGTTTGGAATTATTCATGGACTGCCCTGACTGTAGGACTTTTTTTTTTTTTTTAATCAGTGGTTACTTCTCTTATGCATATTACATATTTTCTTAAGTAGATTATATGGTTTTTAAGAGAAAGTAATTTTTTTATATATCTCATTGTATCTTCAAAAATATGCTTTATAAATGTCAATTATTGATTGACTTTTGCATGGAATCACGTTTCCAACAATTTGAATGTAATAGTAAAATTCAGTAAGATTCACTTCTTTGTGTGAACTTAAGGGAGATATAGTTAATATCTAAATATAAAACTTGAATTTTACTCTCTGTTCTTTGGGATCCTGCATATGTGATTTTTAACACCATGCTCTCATGCTTGCTTGTTATGTCTTGCTCTGGGATTATAATCCAGTTGTTTTAGTTGTGCATGTTTCTTTCCCATCTGGCAGGGTGGGAGGGTGGAGAGGCAAGACAGGATGTTTTGGAAAGAATGCGACTGGCAGCTAGGAGACTTAAATTGAATTCCTAACCTTCTACAAACTGATGTTTTGACTGACTTTTATGATGCCTCTCCATGCTCCCTCATAGGCCTATTGCCTGCTTTTTTGGGAAAGGAGATCTACCTAAAGCTGCTTCAATCTGTCATCCTTGGGATGACTGGGAAGCACTTATTTCTGAAGCATGAAAAGGTTTGGGGGAGTTGCCTTTAGCACAAATAAATATTGTAGCTATAAGACCATAGATAAGTTACGGATCCTATCTGTGCATCAATTTCCTGATTAGTAAAGTTGTCTAATTTGGGTTAGATGCTCTCCAGAGGCCCCCCTCGTGCTCACATCCCTATATTTCAGATTGTTAAGACATTTCAAGAGTGCTTGGAAGGAGCAGACATTGTTTAAAAGTTATAGGTTGTATTCTCTACTCTTCTTTTTTGGTAAACTTCCCTGCATTAGTATCTTGAGTTAAACCTCTACTCAGTCTGTAGAAATGCAATCAAAAAGTCACTTACCTAGGGGTAGATTCTATTGTGGACTCTACTCCCCATGAAAAATAAAGTGTTGAAGTCAGTATATCCCCCAACTGGATTGGGCATCTGTGGTGGTACTCAAGAGGGTTAAGGTGGTACACTGACATTGTATTAAATAGCATTGAATCAATCAGCAAGAAAATTTTCAAGTTTCTTATATTCTTTGTTATCAATGAGAATATTTCAATTTCATATTACTATGACTTAAAAACCATACTACTTGCTACTCTTTCTTTTTATTACAAGGAAATGAGACCGGAGACTCAGAGTCTGAATAGACTTAGCTAGAATATGATAGTGTTACTTTTATTTTTTTGAAGCTATTTTTATGATTACCTTCTATTTTTACCATCTGACACCTATATTCCATTATAGTAATGGTAGAATTTGTTATTTATTAAAATCTATTTATACGAGTTATAAAATGTGCGTCCATTTAAAGAAAGTAGTACAGAATTATTGCCAAAGTCACGACTGACTAAAAAAATCATGAAAATAGTATGTGAAGCTTGGGAAGAAATGGAATGTATCAGTCAGTAAGGGTCCCGGAAGGAAAGTGATGAAATGGTTCATAGGTTTCACTAAACAGGCATTGGTGAAGGGACAGTGTACAAAGTGTGCGTAGGTTTAGGGGGACTGGAAAGGGATGGGAAGCACCCAGGGGCTTGCAACAGTGAGAAGCTATTGGCCCTGGTCTGAAGACTCATGGGAGGGGAGATGGTGATGGGGAGTATGGGAGAAGCAGGCGGGCCACCACGCAGAGGCACTAGCTGCAAGGTAGCCATTGACTGCAGCTGGAGACCATCCAAAATAATGAACTGGAGAAGTACCTGATCTCTCTCCTCCTGCTCTCTGATATTCTCATCTGCCGTTAGTGCCTCCCCTTGGCTAAACACAGACAGAAACCTGAGAACAAGGGAGCCCCAGTAATGGAGTCCACAGAAGTCTACCTTCGTGGGGCACAAAGTATGGCAGAGAGGGAGCTGCGTCTATTGGGGCCAGCAGGAAGGGGCAAGTGGAAGATAACCAGTTCATGGTATATAGCAGGGGCCTCCCCCAGAGCAAACATTTGATGATTCTAGTTATGCCAGTCTGCTAACTCATGGCTTTTGTTCAATATTTACACATATGCAGGGATAACATTCAAATATTAAACAACTGGTACAGCCTGGGCTCCCGACGGGCCAGAGCAGATGTCGTAAACATCCTGCCGACTAGGTTAATCCCTTAGTTTCTGAATTCGGGGTGGTGGGATGGGGCTCACTGGGGAGTGACCAGGGCATGCCTGGCAGGGTTGCACTGAGTGGCATTTGGTTAGGTCAGGGCTCACAGTATTTCAATACATGAAAAGGCCACAGAGCCTACCTGTGTGTGCAGGCTGAGGACCAGTCCTATTTATATCTGTTAAGTGAGAGCACAGTGATTTCATAATTGGTTGATATGGCTGTGTTTTTCTGTGTCACCTGCAAAACAGGCACAGAAGATTAAAACTTATCTTGCTACTGAGTCTTTGTACCTTTCTTATGGCATTTAAACCTAGTCTTATACCTTCATTATTTGTGAACTTACTCTCTTTAATGAGTTTTAGACTACTTTTTTTTTAATCATTTTTTAAATTAATTTCAAGTATACAGTACGTCAGTTAGATATTTATATAGTTTATGAAATGATCCCACTGATTATCTTCTCTCTGGCTCTACACTTTTAAAAAGAAACTGTAATTTTTTATATATATCCAACTATACCCACTGTAGTTCCTTAAACATGAAACTGTAGTTTTTTCTGGAGTGAATTTTATTGCTATTCATTCTGATAATCCTGAAAGGAATAGATAACTTCGAAAGAGCTTTCAGTTCCAGACATGGGGTTTGGTGGTGTGGGGTATTTTTTTCTTTGTTACCCACCAGAGCCAATGCTTCTCTGTTAGCAAATTACAGTCAACAGAGCTGTCACTGGACTTCTACATTGTCTCTTTACCTTTTTTTCTACTTTTTAAACTGGTGTATTTTGGGAAACTATATATAGAAATAAATATAAAATTTATGGATTTTAAAGTTCAAAACTCATGAACATCACAATATCATTTGTAGTAACAAATAATTTCCTGAAAATCTTGTATTTTTTATGTTACTTTGAAAGATTTATAAAAATTCAGTGTCTGCAAAGACTTAAAACTATTCAAGATTTGGGCAACTATGTGGAAAATAGTTACTGAATGCTTCAGAGGGCAAGCAATTTATTTAAAAATTTTAGCATTATTAGACTCTGAGTTTAGTCGCTATGTTTGTAGTGTGCATTCTTTTTATTTCTGACATCACATTTTCCTGTTATTCTGTTTTCTGAATTCCATTATAATTTATAAGAAGTATCATTTAATGTTTTTGTGCGCATCCTGTTAAAGTGGTTTATTTTCCTTTAAAACAGCACATAATTTGTTACACTATCATTTAAACAATGAAGGTACTTATAAATGAGATTTTTACTTTCAAATGTGATTGCATGGTTAATCTGTTTCTCCTTTGCCATAACTATATTTTTGCTCAAAATATATTACATTTTTTCCTTTTATTATGTGAAAATGAAAGCATGAAATTGTACAAGCTAGCTGCACTTACTTTATTATTATAAGTATAGCTTTATAGCTTCTTGCATTGTGAAGACTGAGTCACTGGCTCATCTCATATGCTAATCTTTTAATTATGGCTTTTTAGACCCATTTTTAAAATAAACACGACCTAGTTTCAGCAGGCTTAAAGCTGGGGAGAAATAAAATCTTCTTCAAAATAGCCTAAATTCAACCTAAAACGTAAATATGTCTTTTCCTATGATATTTAATTTTGTCTTCTGCATCTTGCCTCTACAAAAATTATAATTCAGAAATAAGCAAGTTAAGGTTTTCTTTATTAAAAGCCCTGCAAAAAACTGCAGACTGCTTTTTAAAGTTTCTTCTTATATATAATATTCATAACTCCAAATGAAAATCTTTATGGAAATGTCCTTTATTGTCTTTAACAGTTAGCTATTGATGAATAATGCTGATTTTCTTTATTATAAAGTCATCGTAGATAGCAAAATGATTATTCATGGATTTGTCAGTATAATGACAATATATGTAACAAGCATATAATTACACATGTGCTAAGGACATCCCTCTAAGAGGATTTAAGTGTCAAATAGAGGGCTTCAATCATTTCCCTTTCTCTCTGTGTGTTGGTGTTTTCCAGGCGATAATGAAGGCGTCCAGGAGACGGCAGAGTCAGATGGGGACACACAGTCAGAGAAACCAGGGCAACCTGGAGTTGAGACAGATGACTGGGATGGACCAGGTAGGACAGAAAATTTAAAATTCAACCATCTGTTGCTACTCTCAGAAATTTACCTTTTTTTTTCTTAAATTTTAATTAGGTTATAAAACCCTTTCAGTCTCAACTCTAAGTTTTAAAAAAAAATCATGTATATGCTGGTTACATGAAAGGTTAAATGAACATCATTTTTTAAAAGATTTTAATTTTTTCGATAAACTATAAAAACCAAAGTGTTACCTCTGCTTGAACTCTTCATTTTTTCTTTCATACTTATGTGAGAATTAGGCAATTCTACTTGCTTTTTTTGAATCAGAAATCTTTATGCTGTATCCACATTCAGATTGGGCATAATTTAAAGCTTAAAAACAGGTAACAAAAAATAATACTCCAAAGAAATATTTTCAGTTTAGTCATGTATTGGATCTCAATATGTTTAAAAAAATATCAACATATGCCCCATTTGATTCAAAGTTTTGGCAACATTTTCACTTTCATGAATGAAAATTAAATTAAATTTAAAAAATCCTGACCTTTAATCGTTTTAAGAAAAAAAAGATTAAAATACTTTAAAATATCAATATAATGTTATGTAAATATATATAGTTCATAAGAACTCTGTAGAAAAAAAAAAACCTTTATATTTGGTGCCAAGTAATTTACAATAGATGGTGTATTCATAAATGGAGACCACTGTGTCGCAGGGCTTAAGAATATGAGCAAGTTTCGAAATAGTTTTAACCATCATTCAAAGCAGTAACATTTTTCATTAAGAAAGATCCCTCTATTTCAATCACATTTTCACCCTTGCATGACTTTGCAAATTGCTCTCTGCTGTGCATGGAGACGAGAGGAACTCCAGTGGTAATTTTCTGAAACCAGCAGCTGGAAAATATAATGCAAACAAAAATGAAGATACAATATATCTGATTATTATGATGTCATTTCTAATGTTATTCATGATACACACAATGTTTGTATTCTGTGTACTATAGCAGAATGTTATAGAAGATTTTGGACCAAAATGTATTATATTTAAAGTACCATAATACCATATTTTAATAATTTGAAAGAAAACATAGCCTTCTGGCATTTTCAAAACCTACTGCATCATGCTTCTGTCTTAATATAGGGAAGAATTCTCTTGATTAAAAAAGTACAATAAATATACTTTGAAAATTAAAAAAAAATTTCTCGGAGATTACATTTGACTCAGAAAAAGGTGGGTGAACTTTATAGCATATGGTTCTTTGTGCAATTAAGTATGTAAGTATATAAGTTTTTAGAAGTGTTTTTATGTTTACGTTAGATTAAGTGGCCTTTTCCATTGTGCCTTCTCGCAAAGCGCACATTCTGGCTTCTCTCTGTGGGGCAAACTGGTCTGGGACGAGTTCTGTTTGCTCATGTGGGGCTCGCAGTGTTCTCAGTACTTGGGAAGTAAGTAAGCAAATTCTGGGGTCGTAAATTACTAAACACCTATCGCATACCCAATGCTGTCTTTTTCAGGAAGCTTTTCCAGAAATAAAGTTACAAAATTACCTTAAAAAAATAAAAATGTCAGGGAGCGAAGTAAAGCAGGGCTGTCATTCAGGATGAGATCTTTCACTTTTAAGTTAAATTTATTTAATGTATCTGATTCAATGAAAATTTTCTTTAGCTGATATTGAAGAAAATGTTATTCTTTTTCATGGCACATATGAATACATGAAAACGTATGTCTGTCTCTAAGCAGGTATGCATATGAAAAAAAATCCTGTGTATACTATAAAAATCAATAAAGCATTTTTCATTATTTTGCAAAAAAAAGTTTTATTATCTTGAAACCCCCTGATTAATGAGGTTGATTCATGACAAAGTAATACCTGATGATATTTATTTTTTAAGGTAGAGTATTTATTTCTTAACCTTCAATCAGGAGAAAGTATAGGCGATGTTTTTGCACTTTTGCCATTGCATAAATAGTGACTACATTAAATATTTTTACCCCAATTTTTGTAATTCATAGAACGTTATAGGCACTTTCCAGCCGTATAAGAGATAAAATTTTCTGGTTATAGCGACCATTTCCAAATCTGTTAGAAAATGAGCTCTGGATTCTAAGGGTTTAGGTTCAGATTCTGGATTTGCCACTCACTTGCTGGGCAAATTTTGGCAATTTGCTTAATCTCTCTGTGCCTGTATCCTCATTTACAAAATGTAGAAAATAATATTATGGATTTTGTAAGACATACATCAGGTCATACAAATAAAATGCTAATGATCGTTATTATGGCTTTGGAATTGTTGAGTTGAGGCAGAACCTTTTAAATTCTTCTCAGAGTTTTTTAAAACCCAGTAGTAGTATATCCAATACAATAAAAGGTAAACTTCTGTAATGCTAAGCATCTAGTTTTGAGTTTAACCACAAATGATTGGTTAAGATGAGGTAATGAGCCAGGTGTGATTTCAAGATCTCCTAATTTTAAGGCCCTCCTACCCAGTTCTGATAGTCACTCTAAGATAGACAGTTTTCTCCAAAAATAGAATCAAAGGACAAGGAAATTATCTAAATAATTTGAGGCATAGAGCTGACATCATTTAAGAAGGATCAGGATTTCTCTTATTTTTAAAGAGTTTGATTAAAGACGGCTCCACAGCCTTTCTTGATGGCTCAATTCAGTAATGAATCAACGCCTGTCTGAAGTGTTCTATTTTTGTCAAAAGCAAACTCCACAGCGCAGTTTTCCTTTTCCTTATTTGTTTTTCAGCTAAAAGATCCATATAGTAATTGCTCATACCTTTGTTAATTCTTATGATTAGGTGGAACCTAAGCAGCTTTTATAAAATTATCTTACATTTGCAACCATTTCAATGGTGAAATTCTTTAACTATTTATGACTCTTATTTAAATATTCTTCAACTTCTTATGACTCTTTCATCATTTGAATGGAGAGCTAGACGACACTAAGCTAGTTAAAGTTCAGACCAATGTAGAAGTTATTAACTCATTATTTCACACATTTATTTTTAAGTTTTATTTTTCTTCCTTGCTCTTCAGAAAATTACCCTGACACTACCCTGATTGGAATTTAACTCATATGATACTTGTTATCCAGTTTCTTCCTTATTTTAACTATATTTGCCTATACTTCACTTGTTTTATTTCTGTAGTCTTTAAGTAAATACCTAGACTTTTATCACCCTCACAAGTTTCATGTTTTATCCCCCTTGCAGTATTTCAGTTTATCAATATTCTTATACATTTAATTATTCAATAGTTATTGTGTACCAATAATTGGGAAAAGTGCTAGGGAGAAATCCAGAGGTGTAGTGGTATGACGCTCTCTCATTTTGATGCCATTTCTCTCCTTTAACCTCTTTTAATTATTCATGTGTTATATTTAGGTCACTGATGCAGTAATTAAGCATGTCAAGCTAGAAAGTAGAGAACAGTCTAAACTACAGAAGAAAATGTACAAACTATAAAGTCATACCTGTCTATATTTGAATTCACACACTGACAATTACAGCCTTGCGACCTCAGGCATATTGAACAGCCAGGGCTTTAGTTCCCATATCTTTGAAATAGAAAGACTAATAGCTATGTTAAAGCATTGTTATGAGGATAACATTTGAAAGAGATGAGGTACAGAAAGTACCTAGCACAGAGCTTGGGAGAATGTGGGATTCGCTGGATGTTAATGGCCTTCTGGTAACCTTAGGACCCCTCACAGTGACCAACAGTTAGAATGTTGACCTTATTTTGAAAATAGTGTTTACATCTCTGGCTTTCTCTTTTAAGAAATCCTTAGAATCACAATCCATGGGCAAAATCTGGGGTGCTGACTTATGTATTTATTTTGAAAGTGACTTGGGGGAGAGAATTCAGATAAATTATTATAAATTCGTTACTTACCTCTATGAAATGAGCACCTTAAAAGTCACATCTTACATATGTCAACTCTAAAAATGTGAACTCTCTAGCTTACATTATTAAAAACATGGTTATTTCTTTTTATACTTGGGAATAGTAAATAATTTGATTTCTCTGGTTTACTATTCAATGAATCTAGGTCTTACAGTCAAGTTTACAGATGTTATAATTGAAATTTCTATAAAGGAATACATCACATTACTCAAATTGTGCAAGTAAGTACGTTTACCCCCCAAAAATGTGTTTTAATGCAAATGTATGCAGATATAATATTTTGAACAAGCATTTAGATTCCTTGACATCAACTTTTTAAGATAAATATGAACTCTTATTAAATTGATTTTGATATGTATATGTTAAGTAGTTAGGACAGTTCAATAAAATCAAAGGAGAAAATAAGAACTTATACCAAGTATCTGATGAATAAGTAGAATAAAATGATGAATAACTTTTTTGTGTTATATATAACAAATTATCACAACTTGCTTCTAGATTGATAAATGGAAATCTTACTTTCTATCAGAGATAAATTATTTTTGGGTAGTGTAATAAGTGGAGAAAACCAAACACGTTTCTTCCATTTATATCTTGGTCCTGACTTTGAGTAACTATTAACTCTCCAAAGCATCAGCTTCCTTGTTTATAAAAGGGCTAATAATAATAACTACCTCATTAATGATATTTTCTATGTAGAGCATGGAGCTCAGTGCTTCATACATGCTCAATAAATAGCTCTTGATATTACTTTTAGTATCATTTTAGCAATTGTGCCTTAGTAGCCATTACAATGCCTTCCAGATGAAAAGCCCTCATTAACATTTGTTTAGTGAATTAACTTTGCAAAATGATTCGCTATGTAAAAGTCACCATAGGATTATATGAACTGTGTTCTATTCAGCAGGATTTAAAACATTATTCAGTTAAAGAAACGTTAATGTAAACACATGTTCCAGAATAAATGTCTACTGTAAAATCAGATGTATGTACCTGTTGCATCTGGTCTAAAAATTAATCGAGAAATCACAAATATGTCACCTTATTCAGTTGCTGTTCAACATTATGGATACTTCCAGATGATGGGGTTAGTTCTGCTTTGTGCCTTACATTAAACTGAGAAGATGGGAGGGTTTTCATAAAGTGGAATGGTAGTAAGAAGACCACTGTGAGATAGAAGCACACATTAATGATACAGGGGTTTTTTTTCCCCCCTTTTTATTGGTTAGTCCAAAGAAGGGCTTAGAGATTACAGTTCTGATTTCGTTTCCTTTTTGATTGGGAAAATGTGGTAGATATAAGATCTGGGAAATGCCATTCGAAGTAAATTAACAGAAACCTATGAGACATAGTTAACCATAGATATAGTCTGACAGTAAGAAGAATATTGTGAGAAGCGGAGGAAATCGTAGAATGACTGTGTATTACTCTGACAGTGAATTGGTATTATCTCTACTATCAGATAATGCAGTTATCATTAATTTTCACATTTGCATTTCAATCTTTGGAAGGAAATGACTCTTGCCGGATGAAGATAAGAGCTCTGTACCACTGTAATGAACCACCATTTTATCCCAATGCTTTGTGTCCGTATTGAAATGAGGCAGGGAGGAGTGTGTGTGTATGTGTGTTGGGGAGAAAGTCAGAAAAACATAACAAAGTGTCAAAAATTACTACAGACTTTTGAGCTCCTTCTGAAACAAGAGGGGTCAAAATAAATCTTCTGTAGTGTGGTTAAGTGGATATTGGATTAAAAGATGAAAGTCCTACTCTTTGTAGAACAAAATACTACATAAACATAGTAAAAAAGTTCTCTTTATCTGATTCCCTTACTCCAGTTTGCATTCTCATATAGATTTAAGGCACACATAAATTGAACCAAAAAAAAACAAAAACAAAAACAAAACGAGATAGGTTGAAAGTAAAGTACTTATTTATGGTTTAGAAAGATATGTCTTTGAGTTATAAAGAACGGCATAAAATATATCACTTTATTATTATTATTGTTTCTACGTCTTCAGTTGTATAAGAATGGGAATTAAGGCTATTTAGATAATGACTCATTTTAGAATTTGCAAACATTTGTTTGTACAAGTTTAATTGAGAAATTTTAAGTTATAGAATGATTTCAACATTGATTTTCTTTGGACTTTATTTTGCAGTTACCTTTTCCTCAAACACTCTGCTGGAAAATGAATACAATATCAAATTTTGTAAATATATCATGATCCCAGAAAAATATATGACAAACCATTCTTTCCAGTATTATACCCTGCTTCCATGCAAAATTCATTAATCAACTGTTTACAGACGCTCCCTTAACTAAACTACAATTTCCATTCTCACTCTAAAATGTACTAATTGAGGCTGCTATTGGTTGAATTGTGTCTCCTCAAAATTCATATGGTGAATTCCTAACTTCTAATACCTGAGAATGTTATTTGGAAATAAGATCATTGCAGATCTAACTGGTTAAGGCAAGGTCATACTGGATTGGGTAGGCCCTTAATCCAATATGAATGGTGTCTTAAAAGAGGGGGGAATTTGGAGACAGATGTGTACACAGGGAAAATAGTACATGAAGATGAAGGCAGAGATTAGGTTGATACTTCTAACAAGCCAAAGAAGATCAAAGTTTGCCAGCAAACTACCAGAGACTAGGTGAGAGGCATGGAACAGATTATCTAGAAAGTTAAAAGAAAGAAAAACCAAACTTCATAATTATTTGCTTTTATTTTGTCTGGTTCACAAAAGTACTTATCAGGCCCAGAAAGATAAATGAAGACCAACACAGTGACATGCATTAGAAGTAGTTTAAAAATATGGGAAATAAAAACAAGTGTGTAGAGACACATACATTTGCTATTAATGAGCTACAAATTTGGAACTAGATTACTAGAAGACTATGTATCAGGTTTGTATTGATTGGGCACACTGCATTAAATTGGTTATTTTGGGGCAAACATTTATTTAACTGTTTTAAGTATCAACTCTATGCAATGCTCTGCACTAGATTCTAGGACATGCAGCATTAAATAAGCAAGAGTGGTCTCTACCTAAGAGAGTTTCTGCTCTCTCAGACACCGCAGATTGTGATAACGACTTTTTGAGTGCTTACTGCGTACGTGTAAACGTCAGTTGTTTTATAGAAGAAATATATATGAAATCATAACACCATATTTTGAAGGGTGGGGCTGGCCTAACCTGGTGGAAAGGAAGTCAGTAATGATTTCTTTGAGGAACAAACATTTTTAACTTAATTTGTTTTTATTTTTAATTTTTATATCTAATATGTAAATTTTCAAACATACATAAAAGCAGAGGGAAGAGTACGATCGATCCCAATATATCCATTTCTCAGGTTCAAAAGTTATCAATTCGTTGCCAATCTGATTTCATTAGTTCCCTCTTAATTTTTATTCTGGGGTATTTCAAAGCAGCTTGCTGAAATCATGTCATTTCACCCGTACGTACTTTATATCTCACTGATAAATAAGGACTTTTGTTTTAAACATCACAACGATACCATTATAACATACAAAACATGCTTCTTACTATTATCTAAAACTCGATTTATCTTTAAATTTTCCCAATTACCTTAAAAAATGTGTTTATATTTGGTGTGTTGGAATAAGGATTCCAACTAGGTCCACATATTGGTTTATAAGATTCTTAAGTCTTCTTGCATCGATTGTAGTCTCTTCCCCCTTGCCACTCCTCTTTCCTACTTATTTGTTGAAGAAAATTTATCCCGGAGTATTTTTCACATTCTGAGGTGGGTAGATTCCATCCTAGTGGTGGCGTATAACATGTTCCTCTATCCCCTCATATTTCTTGAAGATTGATAGTTAAATCTAGATTCTTGAATAAACTCAGGTTCACAGCCATAGGCAACAGTACTACGTATTATTGGGCGCTTTCTATAGCATCATATCAGTAGGGATGTGCCCGACCTGTCGTGATATTACAATATCTCCGGTGGTTCAGGTGTTTTCATCTACACCTGTCATTCATTATAAAGTTTCCCATCAACTTTTCACCTTTATCACCATGATCCATTATATGATTAGGGCTCGCAAATTTGTGATTTTCAAAGTTTATCACTCCTTTTGTGTTATTGGCTGATATTATTATTGTCCGAAAAGTCTTTCCCTCATCCACTATTTAGTTAACCTTAAATACTGTTCATAAAGGAAAGGCAGAATATGTGCTTAATTTTTTTCTCATTATTTACCCATTTTCAGTACGGTAAAAAATAGGAAGACTGGTATAAGATGAGGCTGGTCCAAAGCAAGCAAGGCTTGGATTCTTCAGGGCCTGTTAGTCCATAACTCTGTTGTGAGATTCATATTCGGGATTGATGTAAAGACTTGTTATGCATATAAGCCATATGCTTATATTTGCATTAAATATTAACTCTCTGACTGCCATGTGGAGAATGAACAAGACAATAGAAGTGCAGTAGTCTTATCAAGAGGTGAAAGTGGCCTGTGGAGAGCAATGGGTGTGGTTTTGAGGGTGCGATTGCATTTGGCTCCCTCAGCTTATTTCGTTGCCATTCACTGAGGTAAGGAAGTCTGAAGGAGAGGCGAAGTCGGGGGGAGGAGGATAAATTGGATTTTTAATATGTCATTTCTAGTTTTGGGGAAACTTCTAAACGGAACTGTTGAGAACTTTGGTAAATTAGGCCAGGAGCTGGGAGGGAGGTCTGGTCTAGAAATGTAAACTGGAAAGTCAGCAGAGTATGCACAGTAATGGAATTTGTGGGAGCAGATGAAATTGCCTGGATGGGAATTTGTATAAGAAGTTCTCTGATGTGAAGCTTGAAGAACTTGTATCTCTGGTGGAAAGACAGAGGAAGAAATGTCATGAAGAGAGACTGAATAAAACGAATAACTCATGGGGATGTGGTGTACACTGTATGGAGTATAGTCACTAATACTGTTGGCCTTGTGTAGGGCCAGGTCGTTGCCAGACTTATGGTGATTAATTCTTTAGGTATATAAATGTTGAATAACTATGATGTACACCTGGAACAAATACAATGTTGTATGTTAGCTATATTTTAATAAAAATCTTTTAAAAAATGAAAAAAAAGTGAGACCGATGAGCAGTGACCAAACAAGATGGAGAAAATCCAGAGAACGTAATAGTTTTTAAGAAGGAGGGAGTCGTGCCTGGGTTAAATGCTGCTGAGAGGTCAAGACTGAGACCTAAAGACTCTCCTTGAATTTAATGCCTGTGGATATTAGTGATTTTAACTAGAATTATTTCAGTGGAGCTCCGGTACCAGGAATCGTACAATGGTGGATTGAAACGGGAAGGAAAGGCGAGCAAACGGAGTCAGCTGTTGTAAGCAATTTTTCTTGAGTGTTCTTGATAAATATATAACATATTTGGGTTTCTTTGAATCTGTTTATTAATAAAATTCTCTACCATTTACCTCTTATTTCTACCTAAGAATTTTCATACTTTATAATTTAGGGATATACTTCCAAAGAAATTTATATTCCCATGTTAAACTATTCTGAATCTAATATCCATTAACTTTTTAAAAATTATTTTGAAGTTTTTGTTTCCTACCCCTACCATATCTTCAGATTTTACATAATACATTTTTGTCATTTCTTTGAAATTTTATCATTTCAACTTTTATCTCCTAGTAATTGGTTTACCTAATAGTTTGTGGGGTTTTTTTTTTTTTTGAGTTTTATCACCTTTAATATAATTGACAGCCTAAGTTTGATAATAATATATAATAACTTACTATAAATTTGTTACAGGTTAGAGGCATACTTTCCTTTCTTTCCAGTATTCAAACTGATAACAGCTAATATTTTTTTATTGTTACTTTTGTAGTTTTAACCTCATAGTATATTTGGACCTTGTGGATTATTATATTTTTGTCTTCATAATAAACCCCCTACACATGTTTCTAAGATTGATATTTGGAGCTTGCAACTTATTCACTCATAAATATAATTTGTATATGCTTGGCAAATCTTGTACTTCTGTACCTTTGCGGACCCACATTGAAGTAATTAATTTAATTAGTTGAAACATTTATTGAAGAGTAACTGTGCCAGACTCCAAGGATAAAAAGATAATTTAGACTCAGACCACCTTCAAAAATTCATAGTACAAAGTTGAAGACAGACAAATGATGAGATAATTGCTATGGATTTCGTTGTAGAGGCATGTACAGTATGCGGTGGTAGCAAAGAGAGAGGAAGGTCATCTACTGCCAAGTGGGAGGGGTGGCGGGAAGATGGCTAAGAGATCAGCTTGCACAGAGGGAAAAGGGAAGAGTTGCTGGTGCTGGTAGAGACATAATGCTGAGCAGATAACACAAGTCACAGTGATCTCACCAAGCGATCCCAGGGGCAGAGTGTGAAATTCACTTTGAGCCTACTCTAAGTTGTCATTGATAGATAGAAAATGTTTAGTTTTTTGCAAAATAATATTCCATACCATGTGTGGTAAACTCTCAGCCATTTTCCCTGAATAAGAAGCTTCCGTTTTCCAGTTGGACCTGCCCTGTTGTGCTACTGCTGCCTAGAAAGTACTACCTTTCCCAGCACTCTGAAGGATGGAGAGAGTCTCTGAGAGACAATGGAAACTAAAGTATGTTCAAGTCACAAATGGGAATCCAGACTTAAACAATAAGCTACTTGTTGAAGATGTGTTACATCTGTAAACTGTGAAAAAAGCAACAGTGAAAGAGTTTGATAGAAGATCAGCAAAGAAACCAAGAAAGAACCTAATGGTAATTTAGGCCATTATATGGGTATCAAAACAGCAAAGCAGGGCCTCTGTAGGCCTAACTGGTCTTGCCTGATGTTTGAAAGTGGGGCTGGCTCCTGGAGGTTCTCGAAGAATTTGGGGAGAATAAGAAAGTAAGGCTCAAGGAGAAGAGTCTGAGCTTCTCGCTAACAGCAAGTCTTTTTTGGCAGAATGCGTAAGGGCCATATTTTAGGTATATTTGAAAGAAAATTGCAAAATGCTGCTGCATGGTTCCAAATTTTTTTTTTTTTTTTTTACTGAATACATTGTCATGCTCTTGAAAGTAATGAAAATAATATATTGGGTGCTGAACACAACTTTATATTTGAGTAAATACCAAGAGATTCAGAGATCTTTGAGTTTTCATGGCTGAATCTCTTGATGCTGACAAAAAGCGTACCATTCATTTCAGCTGACAAAAAGCGTACCATTCATTTCAGCTGACACGCTGGGTAAAAACAGTCATAAGCCTTATGGATTGAATGGCATTTTAACAAAATCTTTGGCAGTTTTTTACCCATTACCTATTTTCATATTAATAAAGATTGTTACATTTTTTTAAACATTGTATTAATAATGTAAAATAAAATGAAAAGAACAAATATGCAGATATATTCTAATAAAGATAGACACATGGTATTTCTTACAGAATTAAGTTAGCTGTAAACTATACAGAGAATATAAAAATGACTGAGTACCTGAGATCGACAACACTTATTTTCAGTATGTATTTTTAATAAACAAATCATTATTTAACTATGGTATTTTAAATTTCTATATAAAAGCAATAGAAGCAAACCAAAGGAAGAAAAAAAAAGGCAGAAGACATTTTCTGTCATTAGAGTGTTTGCTATTTCGGTTCTCTTTGCCCATTTTTTTCATTAAATTAGATGTTTTCTAAGAAAATTACCATCTTCCTCAGTCAAGAGTATTTTTTCATTACTCCGAAAATTGAATAAAATGGGGACATTGGTTATATAAACAATAATTATCATAATGTGTTTAATGCAATAGTTGTTAAATAGGGTAATAAATGAAGTAAAAATTTTTAAAAATTACTCCTACAATTTCTAATATTGTAACTGGATATAATATCTTTTAAAAACTGTTTTCTTATAATAAAAGAAGTCACTTGAGTGGCCCTTTTTAATTATGCAAATATTAGAACCAGGGTCTTCCAACCAGATATGGGGCCTTTGTGTCTTTGCGATGAGTACTCCCTGTCCTGGAATCTCACAGCTCCAGGAGGAAAGTCTGATTTGCATATGTAGCCTAGGGGCTTTCTGTGTGACAGTCAACCAAACTCTATCACTTCTCCTCCAAATTGAGGTGTACATTAGTCTGCTCTGGCTGCCATAACAGACTGAGTGGCTTAAACAACAGAAATTTATCTTTTCATAGTTCTGAAGGCTTGAAGTCTAAAATCAAGGTGCCTGGAGGGTTGGTTTCTTTTCTTGGTTTATAGGTGGCCAGCTTCTGGCTGTGTTGTCACATGGCTTCCCCCTGCCCACCTCCCCCCCACCCTACACACACAGGCCTGGTGTCTCTTCCTCTTCTTATGGGGACACCTGTCTTATTGGATTAAGGCTCAACCCTTATGGCCTCATTTAACCTTCATTAGTTTCATAAAGATCCTGTCTCCAAAAACAATCACATTGGAATTTAGCACTTCAAAATGAGGGTCTTGGAAGGAACACAGTTTGGTCCATAACAGATTCAGTTGGGGTGGTCTTAAGCATGATCTGCTGGTAGGAAAAGGACGTGAAAAGATTTCTGGAAGGCAGACAAAGCCAGGACTCAACAGTAAGGCCTTAGGTTTTAAGAGGGAGCACTGTTTCCTTCGCCCTTTGTTCCTAAATCTGGAACCCCCTGAGGGACCAGTTAACATGCCCCCGGGGTCCTGAGCTGGAGAAGAATGGCTGTTTGAGATCTGAGTGTGAAATAGGTGAACCAAATCCTCAAGACTAAAGGGGATGCCATGGCAGGTTATGCAAGAGCTGAGCCCATTGCCATGGAGGAGAATCCATTGTCCTGGGTAGGAATGGTGTTTGATAGTGACACCAAGGAATAGAGAGAGAGCAATGCAGGGGCTCCAGTGACCTAACTGATGTGCTTGGAATTTGGAAGCGGGGCGGGCTTTTGGGGGTTCTTGGAGAATTTGGGGGAATAAAGAAAAAGTTCTAAAGAGGGAGAGGCATACTTCTTGCTAACAGAAATTTTAGCTGATGAACGAGATGTACAAGACATGGACGAACATAAAAGAATCCCAGAGAAAGAGGCACCTGTCTCTGCTTTGGGATGCCAGTTAAGGCTTCTTTACTTTGTGAGCAGGGAGATATTTAACAGATGGAAAAAGAGCAGAGGGGAAAAGACATTCCCACATTGCAGTCAGAGGGAGTGTGACCCATAGGCATAAATATAGAGGGTAAATTGTGATTAGGAGTGAGACAGGGGCTGGCGTGAGACACTCTGGCAAACAGCCTATTGCAGTAGTTCTGATCAGAATGCAATAGAGATTTGGGTAAAATACAAGTTGTCAGCATTATTAGTAAGTATTTGTGATTACCGAGAAAATGGGTTGAAAGTGGTGAAGGAAGAATGAGGGTTCTCCCCCCGCCCAAACCCCAACCAAGCACAGGAAAGCAGTGAGCTGGAGGTGGCACTGGGGAGCAGGCAAGAAACAGTGTGGCTCCAGAGTCTCTGCTCTGAATCCTGGCGCTCTCTCTTACACACACACACACTCACACACACACACAGACACACACTCACACACAGACACACACACACTACAATTTTTCTGAGCAATGTAAAAGCAAGAATTTCTTATGATTACATAAACAAAATGAACCGTTATTTTTCTGCAAGAAAAAAAATGATTTATTCATTGTGAAAAAGTTTTAACTATTTTAAGTCATTAAATTTAATGATTATCTTTACATATTATATTAAATTTGAATATAAATATGACATTTTAAAAAGCACTCAACCACATGTAATGCATCCTTTTTTCACATTGATGTGTATTATAGGAAAAAATTCTTTGATTTTAAAGAACAAGTAGATATTTTTGAAAAGCTCAAATTATTCATTCATTAAAAATCATAATTACAATGATGTGGCAAAATTAATTTCCTATAAAATAGGTTTTACTCTGTGGAAAATGGAAGTGAATTATTTTAAGAACTCATGTAACTTAAGGCTAACATTTCATGCCACTAATTTATGATTAACATGTAGTAGAATATTTTAGCACATTTTAAAACTAAAAAAGAGGTGGTTAGTTAACTCAGCTTTCTGAATTTTACTCATTTTTTACTTTTAAAAGTAAACAATAAAATGAAAAATATAATTGGCAGTTATTTCAATAAAGTAAATAATAAAGTAAATGAAGATGACCTATATTACCATTACAAAATGCATGAAATATTTCAACCATGGTTGAAAGTACATGAGATTAATAATATTTCTGATTCTCTTTGGGCATTTGATATTATTAAATCTATATAATTCAAGACATTTCTTCCATTGGGCTCATTGACATTCAATTTTTTGAATCCTAAAACATACAAATAAAAGGACTGGTAAAGGTAAAATCAGTAAATGAGATGACCTAAAGCATTTATTTTTCAGTGTTATTCTCTTGAAACGATTAACAAAAAACTATCTAGAATTAACATTGAGGTCTGGGCAAATTTTCCTCTGCCGCGAACTTTTTAGCTTTTCCCTTTCCGTCGCTAGTAACTAATATTTATGGAGAGGTTACTGTGTGCCAGTTACTATTGTAGGCTTGGAGAAATAAGAGCAAGCAAATTCTCATCGTTTTCCCTATAACAACTCTAGGAATAGTGTTTTCCTCTTAACCGATAAAGAAACTGAGGCACAAGAACATTAGGTAACTGGTTTAAGATCATAAAGCAAATAATCATGAAACTGAAATTAAGCAACTTGACCCCAGAGATTGTGTTCATTACCATGTCTTTCTCTCTGTTTTTCATACAGTGAGCCCTTTTTGACTATGGCTCCTGTTATTTGCTACCATATTTTGACATCTCTTCATTTAACTGGGTGCTTTTTCCTTTCCTAATACAAGGAAAAAACTTTTTTTTTCTTTAAAACTATTTATTAAACTTAATTTATGCTTCAATAAAATATTTTTTTTAAATCTAAGACTTCCTTTCTAGTTCCCAACTTTTTGGTTACTAAGTTTAATTCATCATTTATCTGGTTTCTTCCTGGAAAATAGATATAATAATCATAACAGTTATCATTTCATCAAGCGTCGTGGCTCTAGTCACTGTGCTTTATTTTACAGTTAAGGAAATTAAAGGCTTAAAAAATCTTAGTAATATAGCTGAGACATGACCCAGCTATGATTCCCATTGAGGGAGACAATCAGTAATGCTGGCAACATCCGTTTAGAGGACACTCTTCTTTTCCTAGGCACTACATAAAGTGATGACGTTAGTGACCTCCTTTAACTCTTGCAAGCCCAATAGGTCGTCCCTATTTTATAGGTGAGGATGTTAAGTGTTAGAGTAGTTAGATAGTTTACTTAGTCTCACACTGCTAGTAAGGTCAAGCTTATAGCTGCAGTGCTGTAATGGGACACACGATCTGAGATGAAAGTTGCTTTCAAATTCTGCTTCTCTGCTTACAGCTCAGTAAACTTGGACAAACTACTTAATCTTTCAGCTCCTCAACTTTCTCATCTGTAAAAAGGGCGTGCTGTATACCTGCTTCATAGGGTTTTGTGAGCTTTACATGAGTGAAGCACTGAGAAAGTGTCTGGCACAGAGTAAGTGCTGTACAAGTCATGTAAGCATGACATCATCATCGTCATTATCATCACCATCATCACTTTATAGCCAGATTTTTTTCTTATGTCTTGCTTCAGACTTGTTTCTTTTTTTCCATTACAGTTCTTCAAGTTTTCAATCACCAGAGAAAGAGTGAGTCAGTATATATCAATAATTTGCTCCAAAAACGAGAGCCTTTTACCAGAGTCAAGATCTTTGATTAGAATAAAACTTGCAGTTGAATTTGAAGTGTTAAACTATTTTTTGGTTTTTAAAAAATAATTTAGGCATTTGTTGGTTATGCTCAGTCTTGTTCCACAAAGAATTTGCAGTGACATAAAAATATAAAAATTAAACTGATAAAATAAATTATTGAAGTAGATAAAATAAAACAGGGGCAGAAAAATAATAGAGGCAGGGATAATATAATTACATGGCTATCCAAACCATAGAGTCCAGCATAGTTACTCAAAAAGGACTCAAAATCCCCACTTCTCTCCTGGGCTCTCTTCTCTGTACTCTTTGGGTTTTGGAAGGCCTTGTAGTTCAAAATTGCCTCTCTCTCTCTTTTTTTTTTTTACCCCTTTTCTTGGGACTTGCCTTCAAAGACCTCTTCAGACATCCTTACTGAATAGTTATCATGAAATTTCTATTCTCAATCAACTGGTTTTATCTCTTTTAATTTTAATCTTAATTAAGACCTGCTCAGTTCACTTTCTGAAGGAGAAATAAGAAAGTGCAAAATGTTACTAAGTACTTCCTCCTGTGTTTTCAAAACAACCATAACATTGGCTACTTTCTATTGTGCATGCCTTTACAAAAAATCCTTTAAAAATCTAATATACATTATTTTAATAAAACTTCCACTGAGTAAATGAATTCCATAGAATTGGAAAAAATAAACTTTTCAGTGAATGGTGGATGATACTGGTGTTCAATAGACCAAATGCATGAGACGTTTTTGTCGTTCTCAGTGTGTAAAAAATGATTTCATTAGAGAGTGAAAGAGAGAGAAAAATCCATCCATCAGAATGTTGAAGAATGCAGACTCCTGATGAGACCAGCGGAAGAGACAAACTAAGTGTACGGATGCAGATTAGGCCTCAGAAGATGAGGGCGTAAAAGGGATTTAATGGTGGGATGGATTATAGAAATCCATGTAACAATGTTAAATAATTATAGTTCCAGCCGAGATCAAAGCAGTGCTGATTGAACGCCCTCAAGCTGTTAACACGAAGTATCTTGAAGGGAAAAAAGAAACCTGCCTTGGAGATTGGTCAGCCTAGGCAAACAATGTCTGTCATCTATAGAAGTTCCAACTACTGAAGGCGCTAGTTGTGGGGGAGGAAAGATGGAGGAGGGCTGTGGAAGGAAATTTCTTTTCCTGGAGCTTGGTATTAAAAGTAACTTTCAGAGCTGTTTGTAATTTGGTTGAAATTGCTAAAAAAAATGTGTGTGTGTATGTGTATGATTAACTCTTTCTTTTAGAAGGTGGAGAAAAGACATTTACTCAACTGTATCACAGATGTCATTAGGAAATTCTGTAATTGATTTACTTACCATTCTTGAGTTTTCTCTTTGAGAAAAATTTCACTTTCACTGCATATCCCAGAATCATAATGACTGTAGGTAAGGTTAACTGGAAGAAAAATACTTCTTTGTGGGAGACATATTTATCTACAGAAGGAGCAAAAAATATCTAGACTATCAAGGGAAAAAAAACGAGACTACATCCACGCATGTGGATTTGTTTGATTTTGTAATGTCCCCAAGACATTATAAAATGTAGAATTATAAAATAATTTAATTTATAAAAGGAGACAACCAATTCAATTAACTCCAATAATAAGTATTTCGGACAAATTTAATGCAGGACTATATATCTGCATCTCTTTCTATCTATAATATGATAAAGGAAAAAGGGAAGCAGTGTTTACACCTTATAAATGCATCTTTAATTACTTTTCAAAAGATGAAATTGTTTATTATTTTTAAGTCATTAAAAAATTCAAACCCAACATATTCTAAAATTATATTTATAGAATTTGTACTTCTGTATTTTATACTATCTATTTAAAATATATGGTTGACATATATAGTTGAACTGTATAATTGACGTAAAGAGTTGAATTATATAATTGAAAAGTCAAGTACTTGCAAATGCTTTTTATGTCACTGTAGTTGTGGCTGGAGTCTCACGTGGGGAGGATTATTTCAGTAAGGTGCATAGCATTTCCAATGAAATGTTTTAAGGTTTTAAGGTTTAGGATGTGTAGGATTGAGCTAGTCATCTCATTTTAAATTTTAAAAACCTTTATGTTAGTTGGTGAAATACTGATCTAAATATTTGATAATAAATACTTGATAGTAAATATTTATGCATTGCTTAAGAAGTTGATAATGAATTCTTAAGGGCACATTGCTTCTGGATAGACAAATTTGAATTTTTTATTAGAATAATTTAATAATTTTTCCCTAATTTAAGTACATTTGCCTAAATATTTAAGTAAGGGTATATTAAGAAAGAAGACTTCTGCTGTTATGTCTCCTATTATAAGAAGTAACCTACATGAAAGACAATACCTCATTAAATCTGTGTGATGAATGGTTTAACTTCATGGTAGAGGTTTTATGACATTACATTTAAGTTTTAATATTTTAATATGAATGCATTTCTTTGCCAAACTAATTTCTATTTTTATAAGGGCACAGATGTTTTAGCTATAATATCCTTCTCATTTGTGGAGAACAACATTTCTCATCTGTAAAATGTTATTTTAAAATTACAATCATATATTGGAGAAGGTGATAAATTGTAGGGTTAAACTTTTTAAATGAATATATAGTGAATATTCTTAAAACAGTTTAAAACAACAATAACAATATAAATTAAGACAAATTTCTACAAGCTACCAGCCAATTATTAGTCAACTTTATATTTTCCAACATGTTTTTACATTTAGGATACCAGCGATGTTCTAAAGCTAGTCTTACATATTTAACAACTGAATAATTTGGTCATTTTATTTCCATTTCTTTTCATTGTGCCTTTCTGTTTACATGTCCACAAAACATTTTTTCTCATTATTATTTTCATAGGCTCTTCTATACCACAGAGTGTTTATAAAACACAGAAGGAGATCCGTAACTACCCAAGCTACCCATACTGACACATTGTTACTTTAGATTGTAACTTTAATTGATTTTATGTTGTTTAAAGTAATATCATTTACCCCACATATAATTATATACTTGAGAGTAAATGCCAAATTAAATTATTTTTAAAAGTTGCCTATTTTCTTATTCTGAGGAAGTCTTTTGTTTTAAATGTACAAGAGACCCCATGGCCATTGATGAGTTCAGCATCAAACAAAAAATTCTGAAAGTATAATAGGATGGAAAAGGAAAAGCCTAGAATGTTTATTCATGCAGAACTAGGTTCAAATCCTGGCTCAGTGTTCCATTAATTAATAGTGGAATGACCTTGAAAATGTTTCCTCCTAGCTCTGAATTTTAGTTCCCTCACAGAAGTGATGCCTATTTCATGGATGTGCTGTGAGAATTAAACGAGATCAAGTGAAATGTTGTATTTCTTCCCAGTGCGATACAGGTGTAGGTAGATGGAGGATGGCAGAGGGAACTGTCCAACACCCTTTACTATTAAAGCCAGGTGATAGCAAAGTTTGGGTGGAGAGCTGACCTTGAGCCTGACAATTTCTAAGTATATTCCTCATCATAATACCACTCCTTTTACCCAAGTGAAAAGTAAGAATCTTAGAAAGTGATTTTCACTAAGTTACTTTATGTCTCTGATCCTCAGTTTTCACAGTAGCCCACGGGGGTACTAATACTTACTGCTTTTGCTTAAAATGTTTCTTAAGTAAAGGGAAGCACAATTTACCTATTCTTGGCACACAGAAATCCTCGACTGTTGTTGTTTCATTATTATCTTAAAGACTACTGTTAGTAACTGCCTTTAAAAAAAAAATGTTAAGCCCAGTGGATTAGTAAATATTTATTGAATTCCTATATGTACTGGGAATTCTTCTGAGCTTGAGAATAGTGTAGTCAACAAAACAGAAGCAATTGCTGGCCTTGTGGAGCTTGTACAATACTAATGGTGTTGTTTAAAATCCACTTAATCATCATTACATATTAAAACATTTTTAAAAAACTTTATTTTAATGGTTATAAAAGTAACACAGTTATTCTTTGAAGGACTGTGAGGTTTCATGGAAGAAAAGGGATAGTCTGGCAACCTCCCAACCTTAGTGTTTTAAACTTTTTTCCCTTGATTCTTGCCCTCCATACCTTCTTAAGGGAGACGCTCTCACTTCCCTATCACCACGTCTGTCTCCACCGTCACTCAGATCCCTTATCTCATTGCTCTTTGCTGGGCTCTCTTATCGCCCCTCAGGGCTCCATTTAGACCATAGTTTTATCTTCTTTGTTCAACAAACCATACTTCCTCCTCTAGTGTCCAGGCCTCCTCATTACACCACTCTCTTTACCATTCAGCCAGGCACTTTTTCCTCTGTTGTCACTTGTTAATCCCATGTTTCCTTTAGGCGTCCAGCCAGTGTTACTAATCATCTGTCTTTCATTTTCTGGCCGTTTTTCTGGAGTACCTCCATTATCCCTGGCTATTTCCTTGTACTTGAGGACATCAACCCCTGTAACTTCACAGCTACCTCCGCCTGAGGGGTCACGTCCTCCTCCACCTGTGTCAGCCCTCGTTTACAATCACACGTTATTCTTCTCCGTTGCCCAGAATTGTTGCCACACACTCAGAAATCCCCTCCTCTGTTTATAACCATCTCTGCGCTTCCTAGCAACTTCATTGTGGAGCCTACATAGCTCTCGGTTTCATTTCCTGTATTACTCAGTCTCAGCTCAGTGACCTACCATTTTGACATCGTAGTTGTTAGCACCTTAAGTGGCTTGACCTCTGTGACTCTGGCCTACTGTTGCCTCACTGTGAGGGTGGGGAATAGGCAGTCTCTATTCCTGCTACTATGGCACCAGGAGAAAAATAGCTTACCTGGATGAAGTGATCATTTATTATGTATGAGGCACTGTGCCAGACACTAAATAGCCACATCTCAGGCAATCCTCTCAATATCTGAGGACCCAAGAAAGTCACATAACTTGATTGCATCATTACACATTTAAGTTATGACTGGTTATTTAATTTATTCTTCTATAACTTTCTATGTAAACCCCCACAGTAGTTGTCCTAAAACTCTCCAGTTTTAGAACCATTAATCCTATTTTCTCTCTACTTTGCTCTCAACTACTCTGCTAAAACAGAGCAGTTGGTTTTTTGTGGTTTTTTTTTTTCATGTGAGGGATTCCTTTGTAAAGACCTGTCAAAATTCAAAACTCTCATTTGTCCCATTGGGGGGAAAAGTGATGCAGTGGAGGAAGCCTCCTCAGAGCACCTACATCTAGAAACATTTGTAGCTTAGAGGTATTACAGCTACTTTGATGCTGGAGCCATGCCACCAGATATTTTTCCTATTATCTTTGCGTTGTTATATAATAAGTTTCGCCAACTTCAAGGTGACTCTACTTTAATGTTGCTTTTAATTTTCTCAGTATGATCTCTAATATTTCAGCGCGCTCACTCTTAAATTAATTGCAGCTTCTGATTAAAAGAAAATGACCTCACTATTATGTGAGAATTTCCTGTAATGAACTTCTCTTCTTGTTTCATATCTCCGTACCCTTTCTTATCCTTCCCCTCTCTAATTCTCAATTCCCTGCTTCTTTTTTAACACCAGATATCTCATTTTTCTTCCCCCTTCAGTTTCTACCTGGATTATTTCTTTTCCGTGGGCCTATATCTCCCCAACTCATGTATTCATTCCTGCCCGAATGAAGTCAACATATATTTATTGAGCTCTTACAGTGTGGAGGGTTCTGAAGTCCACACCTTCGAGCTCTGAGAACATGAGCGAGCCCCTTAATCTCTGTGTGCCTCAATTTCCTCTGTAAAACAGGAATAATAGTAATTGTATCAATCATAAATGAGAGCAGCCAAAGTTTGTTTGTGAGCTTATTACCTTCCCATAAGTTTTTAACACCTTAACTACATTAACTCATTTAGTCTCAGAAAACAGTCATGTTATTAATCCCATATTTTACCTACAGGGTTATATATTTTCATAATTTGCTCAATGTCACAAAGCCACCTAGCTCATCTAAGGCTTAAATGAGCTCATTCATGTCAAGTGCTTAGCAAAGTGCCTGGTACAGAATAAATTCTCATTTAGCTATTATAATGATTGTCATTATAAATATTCCCATTTTACTACCCAGTAAGTACTTAATGAATATTAGCTTTTGTTATTATAATGAGGAGTAAAGCGCCATGCTAGGTGCCCTAAGTGTAAAAGATATGCCAAATATAATGATTATGCTCAAGAAGTTTACAAAATATTAAAGAACTTTAAAAACTCTTATTTCTCCTTTCTCTTTTTTCTTTTTCTTCTCCTCCTCCTACTCCTCCTCCCCTTCTCCTCTGTCTTCTATTTTTTTTTTTTCTTTGAGAAAATTGGAATAGCACAGGAACTGAAAACAAAAACTTGGGAGCCAAGAAGCCTGGTCTACTTCACATCTTGTTTCCTGCTCTTCTAGCTTGGTGACCATTGACAAGTAAATTTATGTTTTCATGCCTCAGTATTTTCATGAATAGAATGGACCAAAAATATGTCTACCTTATAGGGTTATTGGAAATAAACAGTGACTTAATACACATAAAGCACAGAAAATAGTACCTGGATATGGTAAACACAATTCAAGTGGTAGCTAGTCTTCCTCTACTTTTACTCATTTGACTACAAGTACACATTTAAAGAGTTTTAAGTATCCTACTTTATCGATTACTATTTATTAATTAGTCTAAGTGTTTATGTTCCGTGTTCTTAATTTTAACATATTTCATTTTTAGTATTTTATATTGTTTCCTTTTAAAAATTACTAAATTAAAATTATTTTATGTTCCCTATTACTATTAATGTGTTCTCTAAAGTAATGGCTCACATTTATTACTTCTGCTCTATGAGATGTTACTTTCTTTTGTTTGTCTGATCACATTATTATATATTTGATTTCGTGCTCCTGTATATCTCATTAGAAATAGTTTCTGATCATCCCTTTAATTTTTCTAGATCTATCAGTTTCATTCTGCTCTTAATTCCTCATAATGTGTTAGATATGTTCTCTTGCTTGGTTGGTTTCATCTCTGAACATATTTTCATTGGCAAACTATGAATATGCTCAATATTAGCTTCAGGACAGAATTGGGGCAGGGCGATCTTTTTTCTGTGTATGTGATTAGTATACATTTACTGAGCTTACTGAGCCTGGGGTTACAAAGATGAGCAAGATACGCTGTTTGTCACATAAGTTGCTCACTGTCTGGGTGAAAGAGGGGCGGAAAGATATTTCATTAGGATATATCATGGTTGGCACTATTTCAGGAGCATAATCAAAATCCCAAGGGAGCACCAAGAAGTTAATTAGTCTCTTCCAGGCTAAAGTCGTTACTTTAAAAGAAATATTAATAATAAAATGGAACTTAAAATAATTTTAATTTAGAAATTTTTAAAAGGAAACAATATTAAATATTAAATATGTTAAAATTAAGAACACGGAACATAAACACTTAACCTAATTAATAAATAGCAATCAATAAAGTATGATACTTAAAATTCTTTAAATGTGTACTTGTAGTCAAATGAGTAAAAGTAGAGGAAGGCTAGCCACCACTTGAATTGTGTTTACCGTATCCAGGTACTGTTCTCTGTGCTTTATGTGTATTAAGTCACTTGTTATTTCCAGTAACCCTAGAAGGTCGACAGGTTTGGACAGAATCTTTTTGGACGTGGAGGGGGCTAGCTTGCTCAGTTAATGCATGGCAGGATTAACAGGATATCAGGTCCGATCACTGTAATGTAGATTGTGGCTGATCGTGACTGGCCAAGCACTAATGTGTCTCTCCCAAAGAAGCGGGATGGTGGTGAGTGGTGAGGGCAGGACTGAATGGAATCAGAACCCTTTCCATATTCCCCCAAATAGAAGATTGCTTGTGCAGACTTCTTCTTAAGTCCTGCACTGATATCAGCAGTTCTGCATTTATTGCTCAGGATTTCAGTTCTGACAAGAGCAGAAGCTCTGCTTAACTATAACTCCGTCGGAACTACATTCTAACGCACCTGCAGACTCTCTTTATCATAAAAATAATGTAGATTAAACTGCCAGGGTTTGACCTTCTCTCAGAATCATTTGGATTATTACCCAAGACCCCAATTTTCTAGGCCAGTGTTTCACAAAAATGCGGTCAGTGGACTGCTTGAGCACCACCCAGATAAAGTGAATCATAAAATCCATAAAATTTTTATGCACAATGATCTTTCAGAACCTGTCGAGGCACTTGCAAAATGAAATGGTGGCCAATGAGCTCTAATGGCCTTACATTTAATTTGCCAAAATGTATGAGAAAAAAGTAGATGTTAATATCCCAATATTCCTTCAGACAATCAGGACAATATTTATTATATTCTTTTAAACATAAGCAGAGTATTCCTCTCTTATTTGCTCAGAACTATCAAGCTAAAACACACAAGGTAGTAGGAAATTTGAAATAACTAAATTATCAATTCATTGTTTTACCCAAGTAATATCCCTGATGGCTTACTTAGTAAACATTTTATTTGCAATCAGCATCACAGACTGCATATCATTGAATCATTAGTCATTACAGTTAATGCAACTGAATCTCTATAACTAAAAACAATTTAAATACTAAAAAAACCAAATTGACGGCTAACCTCTAAACACTTCTTGTATTTTGTGTTTTGAATCCCTTTGATTTCACTCACCTTGACTATGTGCTTCCTTTTCTACCGTAAACAGACTCATCTTGCAAGCTCCAAATCGGTCTTCTATGACCTTTCTTCCTCCTGGGGATCCCTGTGGCAACAGTAATTCATACAATTTATTTAGTAATGAATCAAATACCATTTTGTGGCATTTCATCTATTATTCTAATAAACCAATGTTTACAATCTTGTTTAAACATTTGATGTCCATTTCTTATCTCTCTAACTAGCTGACCACCTCTTAATATCCCCAAGGGAACTTATCACAGTGTCTCAAACACAATAAATAGTCAGTAAATATTTAGTGATTTGAGATATATTCAATTTTAGTGGGTTAAGAAGGAAAGAAAAGATTTGACTATGCTACAGTTTGCTTGGACAGCCAAAGACAAGCTTGAAGTCCACTGAGGACTGCTGTTGTAACAATCTTCTCTATCTAGAGGGAACCCCCTATAGGGTAATAGAATTAAAGGAATGCATTTCTTTCTCCCTTTTCAAGCCTTTAGAAAAAGAGGCAGTCGGACTTAGAAAATTACTTTGTATTAATGCATCTCTGTGCATACATATGCAAATGTGTATTTCTGTATATGTGCGTATATCTATACACATAAATGCAAACACACACATATATATACACACACATGTGCTTTTAATAGTGGGGAGAAAATCTAATTGACTTTATTCTTTGGTTTTACAGCTTAGATTGGAAAAGTTCCAAAGCACTTATCGGGCTGTACTGCCTTAAACAGGCTACCCTGCCATATGGCAGTTTTACTGTGGTGGTTTAGTTATAATTGATTTATATTAGATTATGATGATATACTCGGTAGTCCATTAACAAAGTGACTAAGCTGGGTTCTTGACTACTGGTTATGGTCCTGTATATAATCTTAAGATTTTTCTTTCTAGTTTTCGGTTTCAGTCTTTTTTCTCTGTCTCTCTTTGGTTCTGTGTTTTTATATGCCAGGGGAAAATGTTGTACAGAGGACATACATTCTGAGTCGCTTTGCTTTACAGTTGACAAAAAATTAGTATATTGACAGACACTGATCTTCAGTCCAGTGTTCAGCAACAAATAGTTCTCAATTACTCATGTTGGCAACAGTGAGGAAGGTCGAAAATCCACTGGGAATTAAGTCACTTAATGTCAACCACCAGTTTAAAACAGTATCAGCATTTTTTTTAACTAAGATGATAATGACAAACAAAATTAGGATTGTGATTTTCCCCCTTTTTTCATTTCCCCTTCTTTTTCTATCTTTTTATAATGTCATTGATGAGTAAAAACAAATGACCAACAAGCAACCAGCATAGAGCTCATAAATTCTTAAATACTAAAAAAATATTAAAAATTCTATGGAAAATTTACATAATTTATCCACTTATAATCTAATGTTAGTAAATCGCTAACTATTATCTATTAGCTAATGTTCAATTACATAACAATTTGCAAACCTAATAGGTGAATAATTTAAAATCAAGGCAGTTCAAACAACCTTATGACTGGTTGAGTGTAGAAATACCCCTTTCCTCAAATCAAGCAGAAACACGTTAGCTTCCTTGGTCACAGCTACCAAGGCCTATTGCCCTCAGGGGAACCCACCTCCTGCGCCTGTGGGCTTCTCAGAAGTACCTCATTCTGTGATTTCAGTCGTCGGTACCAGTTCAGTCAAAATAAAAGAACGTCCATATAAGCAAATAAAATGTGGATTTAATGCAAACTTCCTGATTTATTGAAAAACACTGGTTAAAAGTACTTTATTTCTTTTACTGCTGCAATAAAGTGATTTTACAGTTAGTAACATATAACTTCCAGTTGTGACAAATTTGGTACTTAAAAAATATTTAGGTTAAAAAAAACCCTGTCACTTCTACTAAGTCATTTTTAGAGCATAATCATTTTAATTCTTCCCTCTAACTTTATAACCGGGAGGCAACCTTTCCAAGAATAATCCCTAACCTCCTGTAAAGAGCCTCTCTGCTTCTCATTGTTACGACCGTCGGCCAATGATTGGTGAAGTTGTGATGGGCCTAGAAATTAGGAAACACTTGGGTGCTTCTCCTGGATACCTTGTACACATAATAAATAAACACCATCAATGTAAGCAGCTTGAGTGTGCAAGTATAACATAAAATTTTTGATGGTTAGCAGAGATCAAGCGTTTGAACTGCTTAGCGGTTGTGATTTGCTGAGGAAATATTAAGGGCGTCTGGTCACAGTGCTATATCCCAAGGAAATTTACAAGCACCAAAAGATTTCAGCTAAGGAAAGAAACTGGCCTTGTATTGAAGATGATTTCGGATATGCGTGATTAAAAATTTCAATGTGAATCTGAATAGCATTTTTAACATTGTGTCTGGTAGTCATTAGTGAACAGTTTTTTTCATACAAATAAGTGGTGAAACAAAATTCTTCAGTCATTGTTAACTTTTAACAGCAGAATTTTTAGCAGTTTGCTTATTCATTTAGAGAAATATATGTTATCTTGCAAGGCAGCTTTCAGTTTTCACATTTAATTTTAGAATTCGCTTCAAAAAATAAGGACTTTCCAAAACTGAGCTCTGAAAGGAAAAAAATTAAGAAAGTGGTGCTTAAAATGAGGTATGCATCATAAATATGTATGGGACTTCAAAAATAACAGATAGCCGGACCAATAGACTCAGAATTTCATAGACTAGCTTGGGGGAACTTGGTATTTTTAGAAACCTGTATATGTGATTTCGATGTACACTTAGGAGTCAGAAGCATTTGTCAAATATTTACTCTGGATAATGCTATGTACACTATTTTGCAGGGCAAATGTGACTTTTAGTTCTTCTTGGAGCTATTTGATTACCTCCCATCATTCTCCCATAATCCTCCAGAGGATGTCCTATATCATAGCACTTACTGTCCTTTAAGTTAGTGTTTTGGATAATTTGTTCTCTTCCTTACCAGGCTGGAAGCACTGTGAGATGGGAACTATGTCTACCTTGCTTCCCATATTACTACTAGGGATTAACATAGCGTTTGGCCCATAATAGGCAACCGATCAATTTTTATTAAATGACTGTAGAACTTAACATTGCTATTTTTGCATTTAAAAATGTGCCTTTGAAAATCAGCATGGTCAAATAGTGATTTGGATGAAGAGTGTGGTGGGGTTAAGGGGTAGGGGAAGTTGGGGGCGGGAGTCGGGGAGAGGTAGAGGTGTGGGAGTGATGGTCATTGCAAGCACTGTACCTTTTAAGTGTTAGTTCTCATCTCAGTACAAGATTTCTGCATTATTCCTGAAATGTTCCACAAGTCAGTTAAGAAATGAAGACTACAAATCTCCCAGCTATGCAGTTGTACTTTTTACTTTGCAAGGAAAACCTGGAAATTTTCTTTGTAATAAAAATATAATTCAGTGGCAGTGATAAAAATGTTCTTCAAGAAGGTATATATTCAGTTGGTAGTGGATTTTTGGTACATTTTTCAAGAATTGGTTAACTTGCATTTAATGCCAAACTACAGTGAAATAACTTCAGTCAGCTGATTTCTTTCTGATAACCAACAAATGGGCAGGGAATTAAAGGCTGCCCACTATAAGATTACTAAACCAAATTGTATTTTGTGAATGAGAGAAGTAAAACGCTGTTTCAGAAGAATATCCAAATGATTTCCTAAAACATTCTCCTATGACATGGCTATTGGTGATGCTTTTGAAAAGCATAACACAGCAATGTTTATGGGTGTTTCTATAAGTAGTAACTCTCCCATTCTTCCAATGTAGAAACTGAGAGCCAAAATTGTACAGCCCCTTCTCAAGGTTATATAACAAGTTAGTGGCAGATCTGGGATTAGAAACTGGATTTCTAACTCAATTTAAAGTCTTTCCATCACACCACTACTCTTCGAGGTTTTCTGCATCTGCGTTATTCAGGATTAAAGGTTATATTCATCACTTCTTTCCTTAATGCACAAGGCACTTAACTCAATGAAAAGAATTGTTTAATTTCGGCTCCAGAGGAAATGAATTCCTTCAAGAGTAAGGACATCGAATTCTGTTCCAAATTTGCAAAGCAACAATGAGTCATTTGACATAACGCTAATACATTGTTTTCCTAATTAGACATATCCCATTTAAATATTGTCGAACATGGGAATTGAAGTTAGCACACGTCAGTTCAAGTGTAAGCACTCAGCCCTTGATCCTTCTCAGCGGTGTGGTGCTGGATAATTGCTTTAGCTACTCTAGTGTAATGCTTCCTTATTTATAACATCAAACATCAGTTAAAACTGATTTGAAGATAATTGATAATGTATGTTGAACTGCTTATGTAAACTGTACTGCATAGTAAAAATACTATGCAGACGTTGTTTTAAAAATGTGAGTTTGTATTTACCCAGCTTAATTTATAAGAATGGAATGTGTCAACAGGACTTACTCTCCTCACGACCTGATGATATTCTATCCATAGCTACAAATACCAGAGCCAGGGATAGCTAAAATAACACATCTTCTAATGATCCAGATTCCTAATGGGAATTATCCGGGTGGGTTGGGAGCAGAATTTTGTCACTCACTTTTGTAGTTCGAGGCTTCTTAATAATACAGGAACCTTATGCTTTCATAAAATCTGAGATAAACAAGTCAGAATTAAAAGGTACCTTAGAGACACAGATAACTCCATTTACAACCCTTTTCCCTGTGAATACTAATTCTATAAATATAGAAAGAGGCCTGAGAAGTACATTTAAAATAACTGCTATCTCCCTGTAGTTGCTCAGGTGAGTCTGCAGGCCACCGGCTTAGGTGTGGGAAGTACTACCTTACAAGACATGGCTTCAGATTTTGATCAAGTTATTTAATTATTCTTCTTCTCTCTGGCTGAAGTTTCCCTGGAATTCAAACAAAGTACATCCTTAGTTTTGTCATCCACAACATTTTACTGAGAATGAAGAAGGAACCAAAGATAATGCATGCATTCTTTCTCTCTTTTCTGATATAATGCATGCATTCTTTTTCTCTTTTCTGGTTAATATTCATAATCCTGCAATATATTTTCTAAAAAAAATACAAAAATCTGTTGAAAGGAAGTATAACTTTCCCATTTTAGTCTCAGAGACCATAAAATCTTAAAATTTATATCATGTTCTTAGCTGATATGATAATGGTGAAGTCTCTTATTTGCTTCGTCTTACTATGAGGTTAATTTACATTGAATCAACTAAGATACTCAGGCTGAAGTTAAAATTCAGATAGATATGTGGAAGGTAGTGTCCTTGTGAGAAAACTAACACAGAATATGGACAGGTGTTCCATTTTATTTTACATCTTACTGTCTTTATGCACTGGGGCAAACAGGAAGAAACTGTTTTTTCATTTTTTTTTAATGGGCTTTTTTTTTTTTTTTTTAGGACTGTACAATCCTTGGGGTCAGGTACATTTTTAAAAAATGCAGGTATTACTCCCTCTGGATCCCAGTTCTGAGCCTTGTATGTAGAAGATCATGACAAAAACATGTTCATTCTTCTAAACCATTTAAATAATGTAATAATGTCTATAATTAGTTTTAGGATAAATGCAACTTAGTACAATCCTACAAGTGAAACATTTAATGCTAGTTTTCTTGAAGCACAATGGTTTAGAATCAGTCATTATAAATAGGGAAGAAATTGTTGGAAGAACCAATGCCATATTTTTTTTCAATATTGGCTCCATCGTTTTTGGAAATATAAGAATATTTTACACTTCTAGAAGTGAAAGCCATTAGAAACTTACTTGTCTGAGAGAATCTATGATATTGCTTTTTCTATAACCTGAAAATATGTAGTGAAATGTATTTACAAAAATCATGACTAAGTGCTTTTTTTGAAATGCTACCTAGTACTTTGCCAATCAGTAATCTAATTCAACCCGTTTCATTGTGTGTCAGATATCCTGATTATTTTAATCTCATTCTGTTTCAAAGCTGCTTTTCTTACATTGCATAAATCAAGGCACTGCCATGTTGGTGAATCACTTCAACTCCTGCATCAAATAATGTGGTAGGTAACAACAAGCTGTAAGCTTAGTTATTATTGGTAATCTTTTGAGAGTAGATGAGCACCGTGGTACGTTGTTTTCTTGTCAGTGGCTTTTCTCATAGGTACTTGCTTATAGCATCATTTGGCTAAAGTCAATTTTATTTTGTTTCATGCTTTGCAGGGGAGCAGGGAGTGACTCCATATCTTATGCCTGGCTCTCTGAACTGCATGGTGTTTGAAAGAAAAGAGTAATAGAGAGTAATATTTATCGGGGAACATTGACACCTTAGCTAATTTGCTACTTTTTTCTTCCTTTCAGAATCATTCCATCTTCCTATGACTGCGTTCATGCGTGTGTCTTCCACTTACATGGCAGTTATATTGCACGACTCTGTAACGACTAATATATAACTCTATCTAAATAATCTCAGGCAATGCGCCTGTATCACTGTAGATTCCAGGTGTTACCTCAAAGAAAGTAAGGTATACAGGATGCAGTTTCTATCGTTTGAACGCTTAATATCGACAGAGTTTTATTTTCCTTTTCAATCAACAAGTGTTTATTGAGCTCATACAATGGGCAGAGCACTAGAGTAGAATGTAAACTTAATTCAAGGAAAAAGGCATACTCTGCAAAAGTTAAAAAGATTCTTTTGTGGGGAGAAGAAATATTTTCATAAGTAGCAACTGAAGGCAATGCATGCTTCCTGAATTAATGAATAACGACACTGTGGGATTAATTTCCCCCAAAAATCCAGTTTAGAAAATAAGTGGTAGCAAAGATCAGAGTAAGAATGGCTTGGTATGGCTTGTGAGTATATGTAACATTATACTTTCAGTGTAAGAAGCATATTTTTAAACACATAGGCTATATTGTTTCCTTTAATTTTCATCGTTTGGCCACTGTATTATTCGGCTCAGGCTACCATAACAGAATACCAAAGACCGGGTGGTTTAAACACCAGAAATTTATTTTCTCACAGTTCTGCAGCCTGGAAATCTGAGATCAGAGGCCTGGCATGGTTGAGCTCTGGTGAAGGCTCTCTTTCTGGCTTGCAGACAGCAGCCATCTTCTTGTTGTGAGCTCGCACAGCCTTCCCTCATTGTGAGCAAGTGAAGAGAGAGAGAGGGAGCTCTGATGTCTCTTACTCATAAAGACACTAATTGTGTCAATTCAGAGCTCTACCTTTGTTACCTTACTTAACTTTAATGATTTCCATAAAGGCATTATCTCCAAATACTGTCGCAGTAGGAGTTAAGGCTTAAACGTGAATTTTGAATGGACACAGTTAAGTCCATAAGAACCACTAATGAGTTTCCTCAGAGAATGCCATCCATATTTGTAATAATATATCTTAAGTAAGTAAGCATCTAGTTGATGCTCAGATAAGAACCACATAGCACAGATGTGTTACCTTTTCTTTTGTAATCCACTATATTATCGCTTTATATATTTTGAGGCTATGCTATTAAGTGTGTCTAAGTCAATTTTTATTTATTTCCTAGTGAAATATTACTCCAATAATTATTTCATTATTTCCTTTATCCCTAATGACTTTTTTTTTTTTTTTTGGCCATAACTTATTTACTCTGTAGTAGTATTTCTTCATGTGCACTTTCTATAGTCCTTAATCTTTTTTAAAAAATAGAATTAATTTTTGGAGCAGTTTTGTCAATTATGAATAAAGCTACTATAAACATCTGCTATAGATTGAATGTTTGTGTCCCCCAAATTTATATGTTGAAAAGGTTACCCCCGAGGTGGTGGTATTCGAGGTGGACCCTTTGGGAGGTGATTAGGTCACGAGAGCGAAGCTTTTATGATTGGGATTAGTGCTCCTACTAAAGGGACCCCGAAGAGCTAGCTTGTCCTTATGCCATGTGCGATTACAGCGTGGAGATGACCATCAATGAAGAAGTAAGTCCCCATTAGACACCAGATCTGCTGGTGCCTTGATCACAGACTTCCTAGCTTCCAGAACTGTAAGAAATAAATGTTTGTTGTTTATAAGCCACCAAACAACATCTGTGTGTAGGTTTTTGTGTAGTCATAAATTTTCACCTCCTTTGGGTAAATGGCAAGGAGTGCAATTGCTGAATCGTACGGTAAGAGAATGTTTAGTTTTGTAAGAAACCTCCAAACTATCTCCCAAAGTGGTTGCACCATTTCCCATCCCCAAAAGGAATGAAAGAAAGTTCCTGTTGATCTATACTCTTGCCAGCATTTGGTGTTGTCAGTGTTCCAGATTTTGGCCGTTCTAATATATGTGTATTGGTGTCTGATTGTTTTAATTTGCATTTTCTTGATGACATATGATGTGGAATATCTTTTCACATTCTTATTTGCCATCTATGTATCTTCTTTGGTGAGGTGTCTGTTAAGGTCTTTGACCCATTTTTAATCAGGTGGTTTGTTTTCTTATTTTTGAATTTTAAGACTACTTCCTATGTTTTGAGTAACAGTCCTTTTATCATGTCTTTTGCAAATATTTTCTCTCAGTCTGTGGTTTGCTTGTCTTTTCATTCACTGAAATTGTCTTTCCCAAAGCAGACAGTTTTAATTTCAGTGATTCATTTAGCTTTACATTTCCTTATTTTGGATGTACTTCCTGAATACAGCAAATAGGAGGATTTTTAAAATATTTAAACTCATATTCTTTGTCTATTAACTCGATATTTCTTTTTGCATTTATTGTGATTATAGATCTGCTTCTGTTTATTTCTACCATATAATTTTGTGTATTATAACTTTTTTGATTCTTTTTTATCCTCTTTCACAACCTTATTTTTTTGGTGAACTTCTTAAAAATTCCTTTTATTCCTTTAGAAATTTACTATTTTTTATTATATATGAAATACTTATTTAAATGTATTTTGCTTACTTACCTGGGTTCTTTGTTCATTATTGCTCTTTACATCTCATTCCTTTAATTTCTTATCCTGTAAGAAGGAGTTCTCTCTGTAATGTTTGCTAAGTAATAACCCCTCAGCCTCATCAAGCCTAAAATAAAAACCTTCATTTGGTGTTCACTATTGAATAATAAACTAGCTACCATTAGAGTTTGTTGACAGTTAATTTCTCACAGAATTTGAAGATATTATTCCATTATTTTCTGGCTTCTTATTGTTGGAAGATTAATTGTCAGATTAATTGTCATTCCTTTGTAAGTCATCTCTCTTTTCTTTTTAGTTACTTTTAAATCTTCTTTTTGACTTCCATGTTCTATAGTTTTATATGATCTGGCTAGATGTGGCTTAATTTTTTTCTTCTGTGATGTGTTTTTCAACTATGATGATTTGTTTTATTTATCAATTCCAGAAAAATTTAGCCATTGTGTCTTCAAATATTTACTTTCCTCTCATTTCTTTTCTTGGAACTTGTAAGAGATATGAATTATTCGTTCTGCCCTCCGTATATTTTAATAATTTGTTTTTCTAGTTCTTTCCTCTGCAGTCCAAGCAGTGGTTTAATTTTCCCCTGAGGTTTTAATTTAATTTTATTCATTTCTAGAAACTCAATTTTTTTTCAAATATGACTTATTTTCATAGTGATTTATTTTAATAGTGTGGAGTTTTTGATTATGTCTTTTACAGCATTATTTAAAGTATACTTATTTTTAACATCTATCCACTAGTTTCTACAATTTCCTCAACTGTAAAAAGAGATAATTTTAACCACTTATTGAGTTACTGTGGGCTTTAAATGTGTGAATACATGAAATATGTTTAGAGCAGTACCCAGCACATAGTAACTCCTGAATAAATACTCATCATCATCACCAGAAGTTGTTGGGGACCTAATCCTGTTTTATTGTTGGTCTGATGAATCTGGTCTTTATCTATGTATTTTTCTAATTGTGGATTGTGGGCCAGTCTTAAAAGAACTTTATCTGTCGAAATTTTGGGTGGTTTGGGAACATATCTTTCCAGAGCAGTTTTATATTTGCTTCTGTCAGCCGCACCTAGGGCATATTGCCATCTGGGATTTTTTGCCCTGATTTATCAGAAGTGATTGGGATTCCCGGAGATAAGATAGTATAAATTCTATCCCTAGAATTTGGGCTCTCATGAGGGCATACTAATGGACCAACACTGACACACTCTCAAAAGTTCACATACATTTATCACCTAAAGACCAGGTCTAGACAAACAAGCTTCCTAAATAACTTCATATGTTGATAAGTTTAGCCCATAGAAGGGCCTAATATCAGGAAATGGCTTCAGTTCGAACACCCCTCTTCATGTGGGCCTAAGCATTAATTGTTGATCACATGTGGCTATAAACGCGCAGGGCAACAGAACACAGAGCCCAATAGCCTGCCTACAGGCTGCGGTGGCTTCAGTCCAGAGGTTACTGCTGCATTTTATTTTGTTTTCTAGGTTTTGGGTTTGTTTTGTTTTGTTTGAGAATGAGAGTTAAAAAAAAAAAAAGTCAGATGTGCAGTTTGGAAAGATTGCCATTAAAGCCACCATGTGATGTAGTATAGGCCTGGACAATGTCAATTAGGCGATTAAAGCGATAATCCTAGAAAAAAAAAATGATAAGACCTTAAAACAAGGCAGGAGAAGCAGAGCTGATGGAGATGGAAGCCTCAGGACTTTGCACAAGATTTTGAGAGCCATGCCAATAGATAAAAATATAGTGAATAAGAAAGTGTGAACTATCAAGAGACAAGGACCCTTTAGAACTCTGATATTTAAGGAAGGATCAGGGTAAGAGGATCCATGCAAAGAGACTGAGAAGGGGTGTCAGAATGACAGGAGGAAAATCAGGAGAGGAAGAGATTTAAGCTTCTTTTCGTAAAAATTTAAGGCATTGCTGGTGAATTCTGACTTATGCTGACCATCTATTTGACTAAACGTTGCTTGATAAAGATACTGGAGCAAGTTCAATAACATAGAGATCCATCTCCCGAGCTTTGGATGATTCACATGAAAAGCTGGTCAGGAATGAAAATATGGAGGCATCTTTTTAAAAACTTTCCAGAAATGTATCTTTCTGACTGTCATTTTTCCTTCTGCTTGACTCATAATCCTGCTTTCAGAATTGAGAAAGCAATAATCTCCTAAGAAGCCACTTGAACCTTATGGAATGGGTTCTGCTACTCACTAACCACCTTACCAATGTCTCGTTCAAATATGTTAGTGTTGCTACTTGAGATATGATGTGTAACTTTTCTGAATATATGTCTTTTAAATGACTGACCTTTGTACTTGTAAAATGTTCTTAAAAGAAGTTGCCTTATTTGTATGTGATGTGTATCTCTGTGTGTGTTTTAATCTGGTTTAACAAAGGAGTCTATACTTTTTTTCCTTCCAGAACTTTGGAGAGTTAAAGTGTTTTTGCTCTTGGAAAACTTCCTGATAACTGTTCTTTGCAGCTATTCTTCTAAGAGAAGTAGAGGAATGTCTTAGTCTGTTTGAGCTGCTATAACAAATACCATGGACTGGGTGGTTTATGGACAACAACAATGTATTGCTTCATAGTTCTGGAGGCTGGAAGGGGCTAGGAAGCTCTCTGGGATCTCTTTAATAAGAACACTTATCTCATTCATGACCTAATCACCTCCTAAAGGCCCCACTGACCATCACCTTTGGGGGTTAGGATTTCAACATATGAGTTTTGGAGAGACACAAACATTCAGGCCAGAGAAAGAAAGAGATTTCTTTTTTTTTTAATGCAGGTCAGGATCCATTGCTAGCAACTCTAAACTGCACAGGAAAAATTTTTTTGAACTGAATTGAGTGGATGCATAGTAATGTAGAAAAATTACAGACTCGGGTACTGATACATAAAGACAAAATTCATAAGAGACTAATTAATGTATATGACGAGGTACCAGTTCATTTCTTTGCATTATCAGTCAGATGGACCAGAGATTCATGTTAGACTTTCTACCATATTTCTCTCTGTCAGCAAGCTGTATGGGAAACCAAATTATCAGAAAGATGTGTAACAAGGTTATAATAAAACTTAGGGATCTAGTTACATGATGCTAATATTTAATTGTACTAGTTTCGAGTCTACTTTGTTGATCTTCATTATTAGGATATACATCTGATTCCAGGCATCAGAAGGAAGGAAAGGGTGAAATATAGTTCTCCTTCTCTCTTTAGATACCTTTTCTGCTTCATCTCATTCTCTAGAACTTACCTCACATGGCCACGCTTACCTGCAGAGGAGATTGGATAATGTTTCATTTATTTCCAATTTAAAGTTAGGGATACTCCTATTGGGAAGATGGATAGAGGCAAATAATGGGAGTTAATTAATAATTTCTCCCACAGTTGAAACATCATTATTCCCATTTTTCAAGGAAGAAAACACAGGCTTAGAGAGGATAAATAACTTGCCCAAGGTAAAATATTAGCACAGACTCAGTGTGAACAAGGTACATCTCTGGAAATTTTAAGTCTTTCTGGGTTGGACGTCATTCTCTCTCTTAAGGGAGACTTGACCTTTCCTAGTCCATTAGGATTGTTATTTTAAATTTTATTCTCCATTGGAAACCTTATTTCCTTCCTTTTTAAGTGTTTCAATATTACTTTAGTGTTACCTTAACTGCCTGTAATATGCATGTTATCCGAATTGAAATATTTAGTCTCGATGCAATTTACCTGCTGATCTAGCACAATGGTAAATTTCTGAAGGGCACTGTCAAGAAGGCCACAGTGGAGAGGACCCAGGCCAATGATGCCCAGGTCATGATCATGGTGTCTTGGGGCCACAATACCTCACTGTTTCACAACGTGGTCATATTTGCAGTAAATCATATCACCAAAAATTCTGTGGTGATTAGTCTCTGTTTAAAAGAAATTCACTAAATAATTGGGTAATAACATGATATAACATTATTATTAATTATAAGAACATTTTATATTTCAAGAGCTATCTCCCCATTGTCACCCCGAATCATCAGAAATTCAAATGCTCCATCAGATTCCTAGATCTTATGTTTTCAGCATAAATCAAGCATCTGAAGATTTTTACAAAGGACTAAAACCTCATCAGGTTTTTCTGTAGCTCTTAAAAGTAGAATGTTGAAGGAAATGACCTCATAGCAAGTTCAAAAGTTTATTACATTTTTTTCTTTCAGTTTGGATTCATTTTTACTTTTTTTTTACTGAAATGATGTTACCAACTATCTACTAATTTCTGGCAAGAGTTTACCATTTAACTACTTAAAAAGCTCTATGGAGTTATTTGTACGTAAACAGCAACAGAGAACCACTAAAAATCTGTAGCTCAGAATAACAATCTCTTTTCTTTGGTAGAGTAGCAGTCAGACAGATTGTAGCTGTACTTGACTGAAACTTCAACATGCTTACATACATTTTGCATATTTATGTACTTAGTTATCAATATGCAATTTAAAAAGTGATACTAAGCTAATTATGAAAACAGAATCCAGTTTATTGTAACATTTCATTTTAATATTTCTGAAGTAAGCAATTTGAAGGCAGGCATGCTTTCTTACCTATGTTTAAATCTTAGGGACAGTATGGAGCCAGGCCCATGGACATATATGGGTGAATAGTATTTGCTTGAGTAAATGAAATAAAAGAAAAAAAAATCCCTATCTATAGTAATATGATGTGTACAAAATACATTTCTTAAGATTACTTACTTAAAAAATTTATATATTACACTGTCTAATATATAACCGACTAAAAATTCGGATTTAAAAATACAATGTTTTTCATATATTTATCCAAAGTCTTAATATTGAAATGGAGTGAAATATTAAAAAGGTCATTTATTTATATCAAATACCTATACATCCAAAAATAATTATTCTTGATATTATGCAAATATCTTGTGCTTTTAGAACTATTTATTTATTTTTTATTCCTCTGTCATACACTCTTTTATATTTGGCTGGCATGTACATTCAGTTGGAGGTCGCCTGCATTTTGAAATTCTGAGGACCACTGTAACCAAAGAAGTCTTTCATTCTGATTAAGCCGCATTGTATTTTATTCCTGCTCAAGGAGTATCCTGCCCTTAGTCCTGTTTTCTTTCACCTCTTGGTCAAAGAACTGCATCATTTCATAGTGAGAAGAGTACATTAAAAAGCATAATAATAATAATAATAATAATAATAATAAATGTTAATCAAAAAACGGCATGTGTTTTTCTGATTGTGCCAGTGTTGTGGTATTCAATTATGCAATTTTCATTGGCATATTAATCATCTTTTCAACAAACAAGCCAGCGTTAATTAAAGCAAACCATGGATAAAGACATGTTGCCGGATCATCATTCTGTTTATCACAGAGCACAGGCTGGCCGTTAAGTAAATTCCGGACTGTGAGATGAATTTCAATGTTGGCTTCATCTTTTTTTGTTGTTGTTGTTGTTAGAGTTTGAATACAACTCATCTAACAATAATAACAACAAACTTCAGACTTCACAAGAGGAAGATGAATTTGTTGTAATTAACGGTGAAAAAAGAAAGAAGAGCTGTGTGCTTCATATGTGGAACTAGGCTATTTACAACTAAATAAGTTTTGAAGATTTTTTATTTTTCCCCTAACTCTAAGTGACAGAAGGACAGAGTTGAATAACAAATTTATTTCCTTATATCTGCCTTCCAAAAAATATTTTCTGATAGTGAGTTAGTTGTTTTAGTTTATATTTGAAAGCCAGTGGTTTTGTAAAAAGACTATTGTGATGGGTAAACACATTAAACAGAAATCCTTGAATTTTAATTATAATAAAATATTTATTCAAAATATAACACGAGCCATAACACTTTCTATATTCCAAGCTCAACTGCAGTGTCCTTCAACTCTTGCTCTTTAAGACTCGTTCTCAATCCTCCTCTGTAAGTAATTGTTACGGTAGCTCCAGTCTTTCAAAGCCTACACATACCAACAATAATCATTATGGAAGGGGTAGATCAATTTAACAAACTGTGTGGAAACAAAGAAAAACAAATATGTTTGCTTTTTACTGTGTACTTATAAGCTCCACATTAGACAGTAATTATAATTAATCTTAAAATATGAGGTCCACAAATGCATTCGTTGTTTGTACTTTTTTTAAAATGTAAAATTTCCACATGCTAATTAGCTATATGCCAATTACATATGTGTTTCTCCAACCTTAAAGATTTTGACACTTTGTACTAAAATTCCACTACAGGTAATTGCTGCCAGAATCCCAGATTATCTCTAATACTGTGAAAAATAGTACTCATCTTTTTAAAATATATGAAACTGGAAAAATACTACATTATACAAATTAGTATGTATTTATACAGTTATTTCACTTAATTAAGAAAAATCATATATTTTGGTTTTTGAAAAAATTATGTATGAGGAAAATTAGTGAACAAAGTATCTGTAAAATACAACAAAGGTAAGAAATATTTCACTACCATCAGAGTAAAGAAATATTTTACTATTTGCTTATAGCTTTGTTCAGCTCAAGAGAGTAATTGTGTTTATTTAATAGAGTTGTTATGTAATAAATATAAGAGTACACATAAAATTCCTGGCATATGATAAGCCTTCATTAATTGATGCTGATTAGCAATAATTATAATTAAATTAGAAACATTTGTTCTGAAATTAATGTAAATAGACGTGAGAATTTTTATAGATTTTATAATTTTCAAATGCAACCTATATCTGACACAGCAAATTAAAATATACAGTGAGTAATTAATGCCCTACATTTATAATAGTTGTAGATGCCCAACGAATTTGGTTTTTAATTTTATGTAGTACTTTTGTGTATTTTGTAATTCAGTCAGTTTTCTTAGATTATGAGTTACCCAGAGACTTCAATCATTTCCTTTTTGTGGAGGCTGCATTTATAAAGAAGTCATATGGTAGGAACTAAATGTATTTAACTATATCTTGCTTTGGATACGCTATCATTCTAATTATTTTCTCTTAATGATTTCCATTGCAACTTAGAAGTTTGTTCTTACAGAATATAGGTTGATCCTGACTTTTACTTAGTAGGTAGGCCTCATATGAGGCTCTGAGCTTCTGTTCTTTTCAGCGCCCCCAAAATTTAACTTAGCAGCTACTTTGTGTACAGAGAAAACTGCGTGACTATTGAAAGTGCTGATCTGTGCTAGCAATTCTGGCAGTGGGATATGAGAAAGATCCGAGTCTTTTTAGAAGTGATTATAAGTGACAGTTATTTCCAGATTATACCCTGAAAAAAGGAAGATAATGAAGTCCCCATTTTTTCACACTTTATACCTTGATATTTGGACAGTCCTCTTACCCCACACCACACAACAGACACTGACAGTGATAAGAGAAGTACGTACGTAGTTCTTTTGCTTTATCTGTGATATCACCTGATGATGTCATGCCAAGGTTGTGACAGACACATATAGATTGTTGGCTGTACTCGTCAGACTCTCCCACTTTGGCCTCAGTTCCACTTGGCAGCCTTAGCGTCTCTGGTCCCAAAGTGACATTCTAAATCATCACCTTTAACAATAGTTATCCCCAGCAGATAGATCTATCGATAGATAGACCAGCAGTTAATCTGTCCTCTGATTTATATCTTACGTTGCCTCTAATCATAATCTTTGTCTCTTTTTTCCTTACCCACAATAGGGAGAAATTATCTCCCCATTTTTTCCTGTATATTTTCTCCTACTTACTCACATGCTACAGCAAGAGACTTGTCCATTTTATGAATTCTCTTAACTGCTAAATGCAAGGGCCACTCATTCCTTAAGTTATCCGACATCCCAAACAACCATATCCTTCTTGCAACTATCTTTCTCTTTTCAGCCCCGGCTTCTGCTTATCCTGCAAGTGCTGTCTGTGAACTTGCCTGCTTCCAGGGCATCACTAGGACAGTAACTTCCAAATATAAAGCTTTAACATGGATCTGACTTCTAGGCTGCTGCCAAATAAATAACCACTAATTACCTCAAACTCAACATTCTAAGACTGATTTTTGCAGCTTTCCTTCCAAATCAGCTACTCCTTTTGTATTACACTTTTCAGTGAAAACCACCATCATCTTCTCCATTCCCAAAGTAGAAAAATAGTGGTGTCTTCCTTGAGTAACATCTTGTATCTAAGTTTCTGGTGTTTTTGTCTTTATAAGGGCCATTATCAACAATCCCTTTGGATTTATCATATAGGACTATACCAGATCTCTTATTTCCAGGGCTTTCCACATACTCTCTGCCTGGCATGTCTTGTCACTCCTGTATACCTTTGACCTTTCACATGCCTCTTAAACAAGGTTATCTTGGTCAGTGATTTTCAAAATGTGGTCTCTGGACCGGCAGCAACAGCATTACCTGGGAACTTGTTAGAAGTACAAATTCTAAAATCTGGGCCCAGAGCTACTAAATCAAAACTCTTGGAGTAGAACCAAACAGCCTGTGTTTTAACAAGCCCTCCAGGGCATTCTTACGCCTGCCAAAATTTGAGAAGCATCGATTGGCCTAGGCCAGGAGTTGGTATATGTTTTCTGACTAGATTCGTATAGTAAATATTTTAGGCTTCAAGGACCAAGAGGAAGAATAATGACTGTTATGTGGGTACTTATATAATAAAAGAGAAAAAAATGTCTCCCAAATTTTTATTGACAAAGTGCCCAATTTTATTTATGGACATAGAAATTTGAATTTCATATAAGTCACATGTCATGAAATAGTATTCTTTTTTTAACCATTTAAAAATGAAAAAAGAAATATTCTTAGCTCATGGCTGTATGAAAACAGGTGTTGGATCAGATTAGATCCATGGGCTGTAATTTGCCATCTCCTGACCTGCTCCCAGCCATCACTTGATCTCACTACTCTGGAATTTATTACAGCCTGAACATCTTGTGTACTTTTTAGTCATCTGTTTGTGTGCCCCTCTCCTTCAACTTTATCTCCCTATGGGCTGTAATTACATCTTATTAATTTAGATATTGTCAGCAGAAAGTAGCTGATTTAGAAAGGAACATTGCAAAATTCAGTTCCTGGCTTGGTAGCCATTGGTTCAATGGATAAAGGAAAGAATGAATGTATTGGAAAGCAGGAATGTCATTTTTAAAAATTTTCCACCAATTTATGATATATTTCCAAATTTTTAAATATTTTTGTTTTTAGGAATTTATTTATTATATGTTTATTTTTGCCTTATAAATATCCATATAATTGAATTCATTTTATTTCTTTTTCTCTTTTTAAGAACATCTCTGCTGCCACTCATCTCATAGGCCACAACAGCTGTGAAATAGGCAGTTTTTATTCTGGGTGCCATGTTTTCAGTTACTATTTCATGGGTTGGTTGCTGAGTAAGAAGAAATGGTATTGAGTCTCTTAAGCTTGTTCTGACACCTGAAAAACTTCTGCTACCGACCATAAAAGTCCACTGAACTTCTTCATCACGACTTGTTTGTTTTGATCACACCACTATATTTGTATAACTTTTTATTTTGAAATAATGTTAGGCATACAGAAAATAAGCAAAAACAGTACAGAGAGTTCTCATATATACTTCACCCAACTTCCTATTATATTACCATTTTACATAATCATATTAGGATCATCAAAAGCAAGGAATTAACATTGATGCAATGCTGTTAACTAAACTGCAGACTTTATTCAGATTTCGAAAGTTTCTCCCACTAATGCCCTTTATGTATTCCAAGATCTGCTCCCAGTTCCACAGTGCATTTAGATTTAATGGCTCCTTATTTCAATCTGTGGCAGTTCCTCAGTCTTTCTTTGTCTTTCATGACACTTTTGAAGAGTAATGCCCAATTATCTTGCAGAATGTCTCTAAATTTGGGTATGTCTAATTTTTTCTCATGATTAGATTGAGGTTATGCCTTTCTGGCAAGAATACCAGAAAAATGATGTGCCTTTCTCAGTGCATCATGTCAGGCGGCATACAGTGTTCACATGTCGTATTTCTGGTGATGTTGAGCTTGATCCCTTGACTAAGGTGATATCTGGAAGCCAGGCACTGTATTTAAGAGATCCCAATTTAATTGAAATGCCTCTTAAGGTGTTTTTGTATCAAACCTAATCCTGAGTAACTTGATATCATAAAGTGTGATGTCCATTAGCAAAGAAAGTTTTGGGATAAAAATAAAATAATTAAACAAAAAGATAGATAATAAGAATTTGGTATTATCTAGCTATTCTTTCAGACATGTGGTGCTGAAAATAATTGAAATGTTCTGCCAATATTATCAAGATATATCAAAAGGGTTGCTTCTTTCCATACTGTGTTCACTTTGAAAAAAATATACCAAGAATTACTCTTTTTACTTGAGAATTACACACTTCATATCTTTTTTTAGTGAGCTTGAGTAAAAGAAGGAAGAAGAAGGTAAAAGCAGAAGCTTGGTAGTAGGTAGGCCAGTCACTGAGAAGAGTAATGCTGGGGTGGAGCCATAGCTAGAAAATTGAGTGTGGACTTTGATTCTGCATTTCACTGTAATATATTGGAATACTGAAAGAATAACAAGTACATTTTCAATTTGCAGTAAATTAAATAAAAGAATAATAATTTAAAATGTTCTTTATCTACTATATTTATAAACATAGTATGTATGTAATCTCCGTCTTAAGAATAGTCTGTGATAAAGAAATTACTTATATTTAAAGAGTGTTTTTCCATAGAAATACCATTGGTTTCTTTTTTTTGTTGGTTTCTTCATTAGTCATGTGTTTATTGGCTGCCTACTGCGTGTCCAGTGTGTTGTCAGGTGCTCCTGTTTCTTCTAAGAAAGACAGAAAAGCTATCCTGGAGAAGAGTTAGGAACATCTTATGCTCCAAGGTACATTGTACAATTTCTAGTTTAGCAATCAATATTTTGTAGTTTATTTACATAGCTGTATCTCCCCTAGCTCAAAGTCTAAACCCTTGTCTTTTCATTTCTAAGTACCAGGCATCTACTCTTAGCACAGTTAAATCCCTGGAAAAAGGAATAAGTTAGTAAGAGGGAGATATGGAGGGAAGAACATATTCAAAGATATGATGCCAAGAGAACTCATAGCACTTCTTGAAACCTATAAGCAGTTCAACCCTGTTTGAGTTTGGTGGGAGGGTGAGTAATGAAGCTGGAAATGTAAGTTGGGAGGAACAATAAGAAGTGCCTTGAATACTATGCAAACAAATGTAGACTTGATTTACATATGATGAGAAGCCATTGAAGCCAGCCCACAAACATCTAATGAACTCATGGGGAGGGTAGGTGAACTATAATAATAAGAGTGCAACCCAAGTTCTGGGTCTCTGTGGGCATTGGGCCATGCAGTCAGTAATAAGAATGAAAATGTGGAATAGAAAGTGTGGGAAGAAAGATTCAGCTGCATTTCTGCACACATAGCCAACTCCAGGGATAATTTCGAATGGGCATAGTTTGCTTTAGCATGCTCTCTCTTCTGCCCTTCCCGCCTTTCCCTGCTGGTGTCTCTAATCTTAGTCCCTCTTTTCTCCTGTCCCCAAGACATGGCTGATATACAAATATCACCCACTTTTTTTCTACTGCAATTCAGAGAATGTGACTTCAATGTAAGTGTTCTCTGCTAGGTACTGGGAAGAATACAAAAGATGGGGTGATTGAGTCACACTCCAAGACTCCATTTGCTTCTATATAGAGGGTGCTTATAAACCAAAGTGAGCTTACAGTTGGTGGAATTTCAGGCAGTGATTGCCATAAATTGGAGTAAAATGAATCTGAAAATGAACAAGGAGATTCTAAGGATTTAATGGAAGGAGAGCCAATTCCAAGATCAGATTCCCTAGCTGTCTCTGCTTTCTATAGTTCTTTCTTCTTTCTGTTTTTCATACCCTACAGATACTCTAAAAGCTTGAAATTTATTCTGTAACACTAATTTTTTTCAACCCTTCCCAAACTGTATCTAGTGCCTATTTCCAGTCAAAATTAATTAGTTCAGCAGGGATCTAGGAGTTTTCACAAGTGGCAGTTGTAAGAGCAGAAAGGAGAAGCTTTTTGTGGTGGAGCAAGTGAGGGTGGCAGAAATTTGGAGCAGGTGGTGTTCAGAAATGTATAATTTGCAATTTCAAGATTAAAGTCAAGTCTTCAGGGTGATCATGGAGCAGTTCTTACATGGAAATTTGATAAGGTGTGTAAAAAATATAATCGTAATTTCAAGGCACCAAATAATCACGTATACATTTTGTTTTGCATTTTGGTGAAATGGCTGTCGTCTCCATTTTTGCGAAGAAGAATAAATGTAATGACTTGTCCAATACCCTTCAATTCTAACAGTTTAATTTTCATAAACTGTTTTCTCTACAGTATTGACTAAATATACGAACTATTGTAATACTGTGAATTTACCATTGCAATCATTTAATTTCTCTTTATATCACCCTTTATGAACCAGTAAGTAGTGTATTATTTAACCTGCGGAATAGAATACTATCAGCATGAGACTATGTCTTTAGAAATTATTGATAGAGTACTTCTTTTAAACATGAGATGAGGAAGTATTCTGCTCAAATTTGAGAATAAACACAGATTGGTTGAATGTCAGTATAAATCAAACACTTAAGAAATATTTCTAAATAAAGTGAGTGCATGGCATTTTTATATTTACAACTAAATGAGGTGTCATTTCTGGCCTGAATCCACATTGTATATGTTCTTTAATTTTTCCAAGAACAAGAACATTTCTAATGGGTGAAGAATTTTGACAGCCATTAACTATGGACAACTACACTGATTTTCCCCCCTGAGTATAATAAAATGAAAGAGACAGACGTTTAGGTTTTTGGAAGTAAAAATGTGTGGGTTATTAGCTAAATATATTGACACCCAAACTTTAATTTTATAGTATTGAAAAAATATAATTACAAAAAACATTCTGTCTAAACATAAATTCATGTTGTTTTTTAAAATAATTTCAGCCTCACAAAATCCCAAAAATGTTTGCATCAATAAAAGAATATTTGTTATTCGTACTTCAGTACAAATATTTATTAGAATTCTAATTCAGAGAATCCTGATACAAACGAAAGCTGATAAATATATAGGTAGATAATAATTTTTAACACCTATGACAATGATATTGAAAAAAATTTTTAAGTATTTACTTCTAGAATGGATGTTTCCATTAAAAAAATAAAGAGAAAGTGATTTATTGATAAAAATAAAGATCAAATCTGGACTTGTGACTATTATTATCAATTATTGTATTTATTGTCACTGTAACAGTTTCAGTTTATAGTGCCCAACCTTTAGAATTTTCCTCTTTCCTTCCTGAGATATTTGGTTGTAGAGTTCAAATAATGTGAAATTACTTCCAATAAGCATAGATCATAGAGCTGTAAATTTTCAACAATAAGATAATTTATGTAATCTTTATACAAATTAAAAGTTTCTATTAAATTATTACATAATCTAAATAATGGTCTCTGTAAAAAGTAGATAAAAAGAATACATAATATTGGGGCAAGTTTTAAAGAAATCGAACCAGTTAGTACCATGTTGCACTTAAGAAATTTATTATCTACAGCCATGCAACTCTGAACAAGCCCGATCCCATCTGATCTCAGAAGCTACACAGGTTCGGGCCTGGTTAGTACTTGGATGAGAGACCGCCGAGGAAGACCGGGTGCTGTAGGCATAAAATAAATAAATAAATAATAAATAAATAATAAATAAATAAAGGATTGTAAGCTGACAAGTTCCTTGCAATCTGTGGGGTCAACCAAGGGTTACCTCGCCTAAAATAAAGTAAATTTATTAATATAACTAAATATGTGTGTGTGTGTGTGTGTGTATGTGTGTATTATATATATATGTATATATATATATCTCCCTCTTGAGTCTATCTTTCTATCTCCTAAAGTATGTCAGTCTTCTTATATATATTTCTGAGAGTTTTTGCTTATTTTGATACTTTTTAGATGTAAGTCATGCAACTTTACAACTTTTTGGCTATGAAAAATTCTTGCTTGCTTTAAATCTTCTAACTGCTCTCTTATTAAATGTAATCCATTTCCTACAGTGTAGTCTCCTATTATTAGTGAGCATGAAAAAGGTGTATGCTGTATGTAATTTCATACAGATTAAAACTTAATCTGAACTTTGTCATCAGTTCTATTGACTTTTGGTGCATCTCTTTCAGGAAAGAATCATTATATTGTTATTTTTATTTTTGCTATTTTTTCAGCTTAGTTCTAGCTAGCATCTTTTTTATATAATAACTTTATTAGTAATAAATTTCCTAGTTGAATTTTTTGTTTACAATTTTACAGTTCATCAGTATAAACTATATTGTAAAAGACCTTTTTCCTATATCCTTTTGAAAATTTCAAACATGATAAACAGGTAAAATTAAGAACACAGTATTTTAATTCAAAAGAATACTAATATATTTTCTTTATTTATTTTCTGTAATTGTCATTTGTGCCATTATGCATCATATTTATGTAAAATAAATATGCATTTTTACTTATATTAAGAATGGAAAGGATAACATGGCATAAAATTTTAGATAAAAGTTAGATAGTAGATAATATTTCAAGGAAGAACAGTGACTTAGAAAATCTTTTTAAGGACAAGCTTTCTTTGACTAGTATTTAATTACTCAATAAAGGTTCAGTTTATAATATGATAGAGTTAATTATACCCATTTTGAAAGTATGGGAATGAAATTAGATTACAAAACATTATGAAATTTTTAAAATAGACAAAATCAAAATGTAAGAATCGAAGATATTTATGCTAAATATATTGAAAGTTAAAACTGAAGCATTACTAATAAATATGTGTAAGAACATAAGCAGGACAAGAAAAAAGTTACCATTTATAGGAAAAATAGTGACCATCCTTAAAAAAGAAAAGGAGAAAAAAAAGACAATCCTGGTAATTATAGACCAGTCAGTTTAACTTTGATACCAAGGCAGATACTAGAGCAAATCATCAAACAATCAATTTACAATCATCTAGAAGAGCAAAAGTTAGTGGGTAGCAACCAACATGGTTTTGTGAAGAGCAAATTGTGCCAGGCCAATTTAATTTCCTTCTATGATAGAGTGACAGGCCATGTAGATAAGGGCAAAGTAATAGATGTAATCTATCCAGTCTTAGTAACACTTTTGATTCCTCTCCACATGACATTCTCATCAACAAGCAAGGAAGATACGGTCTAGACCATACTTTGATTAGTTGAGTGCACAGTTGTCTGTGGATTCATACTCCACAGTTGATTATCAGCTACTAGCCATCATCCGCAGGGGCCCTCTCGATTGGTATATGAGCAGGTTGGTATCATTAATAAGACCAGTTACATTTCCTTTGATGAAGATGGAATTGGACTGGCATAGAGGCACATTAAGCGAAATCCTTTTTATACCAAGAAGAGAGAGCCCAACTTCAACAGCTTCTTGTATCTTATGGGCACATCTGAAAGGTGACAATACAGAGAATGAATAACAGGCAAACAAAGCTATCAGTTTTACTAATAATTCAGTCATAACTGTTGTTCCAGGGTGTGTAAGTGTCAGTGTCAAGTAGTTGGTATTCAGATAGGCTGCCTGGCAATAAATTATCTTCTTAAAATCTATAGAAACTATATGCAAAGGGAGCAACTTGAAGAGAGTAGAAGAGGGCTTGTATATAAAGCAGGAAGGAAAGTTGATGTATAATGATCCAGAAAAAAATGAATAGAGTACCTTTATCTTGACCTAGATTGTAGATTTGAGAACATTTAGTTTACAGACCATATGATGGAGAGCAATAAAAAAAAATGTTAATAACTTTGTAGATAAGAAATTTCCAAACAGTTTTGATGTTTTGGGAAAATATTATGGAAAAAAAATAAGATAAAGGTCATGGGAATGAAAGAGATAGAAGATAAGAAAAAAGACTGGCCTGGCTCTTCACATTGGGAACAGGCTCCAGGGTATCAGTGAGCCATACTTGGATATCTGTGAGCAGGGTCATGTGATAATATTATTAATGAATTGACATGAGAGTGCCATGAAAGCTAAACATTCTCAGATTTATTTGTAGAATAGAAAAATTGAAAACAAGTGTTTATTAACACACATTTCCACTGAATAGTGGCAAGCATGCTTTAAAAGAAGCTGCATTTATAATGCCTAATTTAAAGCTATTTAAGCAGAAAAGGTGTGTTGTAGAGGAGGGAAACATGTTTTTATCAGAACTCACATTAATAATGACCTATAAAACAATGGTTTTAAGTGATTCAATGGTTAAACTGATTTTTTGGTTCACAGTAAATGAATTTTGAGGCTTATTAGTCACTACAGTCTCTGCTGGGTATTCATCCTGTTTTGTGGCACCACTTGGACCCTGTGATTTTATGAATAACATTCCCCTGAAGATAGTTGATTAGAGCTGCCCGTATTTTAAAAACGTTTGTATTCTGTGGAGTCTCAAAAAATAACCAGCAGGGTTTTCTTAGAGATAACTCCCCTAGGATTAAATCCAAGGGAGTGGTTCTTAAACATTTTTCTTCCACAACTCCCTGAGAGTTCCTGCCAAGAGCACTGCCCATTTCATCTCTCTTAATTGCATACAGGAAGACAGAAGAGGATATTATCATCTCCTCTTTATTTAGTCTAGGAGAACACAAGATTGCTCAGTGAATATGGTCGACTGAGAGTTGATAAGCAGCAGCGAGAGCAAAGAAGAAATGGAAGATGTTTTGAGACAGACAAGTCTTGCCATCACTATTAACAAGTGTGACAAACTTTGGCTCATTTCCCCTCACATTATTTGGAATTTCCTATAGTGATGTGTAGAAAAATTACATTTCCTAAATTTAAAAAACTCTTCAAAGAGAAAATCACAGAAGTGATGCATCGAAACATCAGGAACCTTCTTAAATTGGATGTCAGTTACCAAAGCAGGGCCATAGTGCTTTTAGCTTGACTTTTGTGATATGTTTTCAGTTCCTGGCCTGAGTTAAAACACTGTAAGTTAAACTGATGTTGATATAACATGTAAACATAAGGGATGTTGTGATAATGCAGAGTTAGTGACTACTTTAGGATCAATGTGTGGATTTAGCATATGACTGGTGTATGGCAATCTTGCTCTAACACCATATTACAAGGATTTTAAACCAGAAATAGATCTTCCTGGTGCTTATGTTAACACACCTTGCTGAATCCTTCTTTTTAAATTTATTTAGATTCCTAAGGAAGAGAAAAATGGAAAGAGAACAGATTTGTAGTAACTAATTATAGTATCCAATTATACTATTTATAGTATCTAATATTATCAGAATAGTATTTTCTTATGGTGATGAATTTATAAAATTTTGAAAAGGAAAAAGTAATAATAATAAATGATTACCAATGATTGCTTTGAAACACATTGGACTATATGCAAAATCTAATGTGAGTGTATGAAGAGGCCCTGGATAGCAAGGCACATGGGGAAATGCATGGGCTTGGAATCACACAGACCTAAGTAGGAATCGTGATTCTGGATTATTATTTAAGCTGCAAATTGAAAGCAATTGTATATATTCTGCAAGGTTGACTGAAATTAGAATTAAAAGTATAATATATTTAAGAAAAAGCAAACTTCTCATACAGTACAGTGTGTAAATGTGGTCCTCTATAAATAGTTCCTACTAGTAGTAGTCCTACTAGTAGTAGTCCTACTAGTTGTAGTCCTACTAGTAGTAGTCCTACTAGTTGTAGTCCTACTAGTAGTAATAGTAGCCACACTTTGTTACTATGAAAAATATCAGCAACGGAACATTTAAGAACTACAGCTTTCAGTCAGATTGATTTGGGTCTAGAGAAACACACGGACAGCTAGCACATACTGGAATGTATGAGGCATTTAGTTTATTTCTTCATTCATTTGCCACATAGTTAGATATAAACTCAAAATGACGTCTGCCTTAGATCTTTAACTGACAGAGGAGAATAGCCCCAACAATAACAAACGCATGTTAAATGATGTCTAAAACACACTTTTTTTTCCTAACGGTGTTCTAGTGAAGTCAGTAAGATCAAAATATAATATTTGGCTTTTGCTGTTTCTAAAATTAATCAAATGCTACTTTGTAAATAAGTAAGATTCTAGTATTCTGTTATACCTCAAATCTTATGACTACTACTTTAAGAAAATTGATAATGGCTAAACTAATGATTAATCAGTGATAATCAATGAGACACACATAGCCAATTTATACACAAAAAGCAATAAAATATCATACCATACATCTCTTTCATGTCCATTATAGAAAGAGATTTTAAACTTTAAAATTTCAATAGTAGTAAAATATGACATAAAATGTATGAAGAATATTTTTTTGCCTGTGTTTGACACAAATATTTTATGGTGGGAGAATGTATTGTAACTCTTTCTTTAATTGAATGATATTTCAAAAAACAGGAATAAATCTGTTTCCAAATCATACACAGTGAAGAAGCAAAAAAAAAGTGCCTTGCCCAAAGTCAAGTGTAAAGAGGCACTGTAAATATCACGAATAAATGTCACCTCCTCACAGTATTAATAAATGGGGAAATAAAGCATGTCTCTTATCTTTTTTGGCATAATTTAAGATAGTTTATTATTTTGGAGCAGCAAGCAGTGAGCACTTGTTAGATATCATCATTTGGTCACAGATTTGTAAATATATCAATTCTGTGCTGAGAGAAGGATTATCCTCAACCTGCTCCACTGAAAATAATTACAGACTTATTCATAAATGTTTTGCACATGTGACTTTCATCAGATTTTCATCTATATTCACACGCACGGAGTTTACTATCAGAGGTTATTTTCCAAGTGTTTTATAACATTTGACTCTAGATTGTCTTCATTATGAGGTAGAATCTTTTAATCAGATTTTTAAAAGTATATATAATATTGAAAAAGAAAACTACTTTTTTATACATAATATTAAAAGAAAGTTTTCCAGTTCCTGAGCTCTCTCAAAGATATGTTGTATTCGGAATATTTTGTTCTTTTGACTATTGCTTTTAGGATAGAAACGCGATTGAGAAATACAGTAAATAAAATTACATACATTTTATTTTATTCATTATAAAAACAATTTGTAAAAGATTCATTAAATTATTTTACATAAATATTTCAAGATTTATATTGAAGAAAATATAGAAACCTACATTAGTGAGGTTGAAGTAGAGAGATGTCTTGAAGAGAATTTTAGAAAGGTAGAGATGAGAAGGATCCATGTGTGTCAGATGAGAACTAAATTTAAAATTTATTCAAACAAATGTTTTGCTATTATTGGTATTAATGATTTTATACTTTTTAACCTAAGGAGCTCCTGAATTGAGTTATCTAAGAGGAAAACGTATCTCCTGAACTAGTACATGCCACATATCCATATCTGAAAATATATCACGTGTCTCTGAAATGCTGCAGAACACACAAATAATTGACTACAACTGATCTCAGCCCAAGGGTGAATGCCTATGTCCGTCATTAAACAACTTAAGAATTTCCTCATGAGTCCTTTTATCCAAAGATTAGGAAATTAGTTCAGCATTATCACATATTGGGAAAGAATTACCAGGTTTGCTTACAAGTTCACAACTTTGCATTTGCCCAGTGATTTTGGGGAAGTCACGTAATCCAGTTGAACCTCAGTTTAGTCATCATAATTTTGTGGTAATGTTGCATATCTCAAGGTGTTGTGTGGAAATTTCAAATGTGAAAATATAAGCGACAGCACCTCGTCAACTGTAAAGGGCAATACAAATGTTATGTGCCATTGGGCACAATAAAATAGCTTCTATTGGAATAGAGAGTAAAACACGTAATGCCTTAAAAGTATACGCAGTTTCATTCTCAAGTGGGTTGACCTCAGTGTGCAGAGATGGCCTAGCCGATAACATGAATGTCTCGTTTGGTTCTGGGGAACGAATTGACTACCTATAGTCACCACCACTCTACCTAATCATAAAACTGAATTAGAGTGTATTCTTGACAGTAATTGAAATTGATGAGTAGGTTGGGTCAATTGTAGTCTCTTCATGGTGGTAGAAATGTAAGGATTTCCTTAGATCGAAACAAGGTATAAATAAAATTTATTGGAGATGAAAAGTTCTTTGTCAAGGCAGGAAAGAGGAGGGAGTTTCCAGGCTGCTTAAAGAGCCAAGGAACAAAAAGGCCTTCACCAACAAGCTGCAGAATTCCAGATGCTTCCAAGAAAATCTGACACTCACCTCATATTATAGTTTAACCATTAATCGCATAGCATTTGGAGAGAGCGTCCAGTTTCTCTTGGAGAATACCTCACTGTTTACAGCAGCAAAATCCAATCTGATAACATGAGCGATCCTTTTGGCAGCCACTAGAACACCAGTCCAACCAGTAACAAGCAGTTTCCTGGCCCTGTCACTAATTCCTGTTGGAAACTTATCAGCTTCTGTCTCTAGCAGCAGAACCCTGACTGATAAAAGAAGAGGTGCATCTGCTGGTAGCGGACCCCCACCCCTACCCTCCCAGTTTATCAGCTTCTGACCAGTTCATAAATCAGTCTGAGAGAATTTTTTTGTTTGTTTGTTTGGTTTGGTTTGGTTTGGTTTATCAAAATGTATTTCTCCCATTGTAACAGTTAATACTTTAATAAGGGAACTTAACCAGGGACATTAGGAAGTTAGTTAGAGACATCTTGCAGGTGCCTCCTCCCTTGTCAGTGACAAGGTAAGGTAATCCTATACACAGGCTGCTATTGTGAGCTGAGAAACTGGCCTCCTTCTCTGCCAGAGACCAGATGCACCTCTATCCTAATCTGTAAACGACTTAAAGGAGCCTTATCTCGGGGCTCTTCGGCTTCATTTCATGCTTGATTTACTTTAATTTGTCTGATAGGGCACAAGGATTTGGAGACGGCCCATCTTTCTGCAGAAAACGTTCAGATTTTTTTTTTTTTTTTTCCCAGGCATTGTTTTTGGGATTTTTTGAAAAATTTTTAAATGTGGAAGAGATCTTGCTCCAGTGCAGCAAGCTGCTTGAGTGTGTTTAGATTTAAGCTACCCCAGCAGAAAAGAGTTTGTGAAGTGGTGTGATTGTGTGATGGGCCCCATTTACATTGAAATCACATTATGCGATATATCAGGATTCCTGAAGGGAGCGGTGCAGTAGAGCGCTGGGCCCACAAGATACTTTGAAAGGCCTATATATAGCAGCAACAATTGATAGGAGATTTTACAGGAGGCTTTATAAATATGTAAATAGGCGTTATCTGATTGGGTTCTGTGGCTACACATCTGTACCTCAAAGGAAGCAGAGCTGTGAGAACTACCAGGAAAACAGTAGTTTGCATTCTAAGTGAGCCTGGGAAATAGAAACGTTTCCCTGTTGACAGCAGGTCAGGGTGGAGGCACTACGCACACCTGGGAGGGGAGGCTTCCGTGCCCTGGAAGGGATCCCTTCCTCCTCCCAGAACAGACTTTCCACTCACCGGAACGTGCGCTTCGTAACAGTGCTCAGATCGCTAGCTGTTGACCTTTCACCCTTCTTGTTATTTCTTTAAATTGTTCAGGCGATATGGTGCCCGGGGGAATTGCTCTTACGTTTTTTGCATTTTAAAAAATGTACTCGCAGTGACCCAAGGGAAAGCAAATAAAGTCTTTGGTACATTGATCCCTTGATTAGTTATTTCCTAAATGAAAATGGAGATACTATTAAAGCAGTAATAATGTTCCATCTTAATAGTTGAGGAGTCAATAAATGACTCCCATGTGCTTCATTAAAGATCTTAATGAAGCCATTTTTGATGGCTGAACTTTACATTATCCTTTTTTCTGTTTTTTCTCTCTTTTTATTTTTTTAAACTAGGAGTCATTTAAGGAAGGGAACTAGTAGGGAGCTATTTTACACATTTTCTTTATATTAATATGATTGCCACTGTTAAAATAAAATTAATGGTAATTTTGGGGGAGTAATGTCTTATGCAGAAGATAAAGCACAGAAATTTACTTTTCATGTAGGACATATTTAAAACGAAGTAGATGTGTTTGATCTGTAACACATTCATATAGTTGGCAGATATTTCTCTAGCTATTGGATGTTTTTTTATTCCGTGGTTATCCAGACACAGGGTATAAATGTATATTACAGTGATCCAACACTTCTCCATCTCGTCTCAAAACAATAACTGAGATTAACCATTCAAGTTCTACAACTTTCCCTCACTGGCTATTGTCACCCTTTATGAAATCTTATCCCTCTCTTTCCTTTGCCACAGAAGAAGCAACGATTGCAGGCTTCTTTGTCTAAGGAAGTGGCCTTGGAGACTTGATAAACCAAGATACCTTACTCCCCTGTATAAGATCTAGGTATAAAATAGTTTTGAACAATTTACTTTCAAAAATTCAACGAAAACAAAAATATCTTTATTGTTGGGAACACTGCTTGTGCCAGAGTTACTTGGGCTGTTTAAGCGTTTGCAGACAGGGGAATGTGTGTATTTTTTTAATATCCAAGATATCCCTTCACTTTGGCATCTTATCTTGTCGACGATTCACTATAATGAAATGATGGCAAACACTATTCAGTTAGGAAATCGAGTGATTGATTGTGGTTAAAAATATACAAAAGGTATTTTATCTTGCCACTTCTGATGTCCCTCTCTCTCCAATTCTCAGTAAAGGTCTCTGGGTGCAATGACATGATTTAAGGTGATTGGAATTACTTTTGACTTTTTTGTGGAGAGATTGCAAAACAACCTCTGACAAGAATTTATTGATTATTCGAGTCAACAGTTGTTTAAAGCACCACTTCCAGTGACTGTATAATAGTCCAGTTACCAGTTAGGAGGTACTGCATTGCAGATTCAGACACTGGGGTGGGAATTTGGGAGCACTGGGTTTGTGCTCTGATGCCTCAAGAATGCCCAGCCCTTCAAGCCCTACAAGCAGGTCTCCAAGACGGAATATTTAGAAAGTCTTACAATATGTTCACTGACTGAGAAATTTTACCCTTATCTTAGGGATTTGTGTGTGCACTGGCTTCAGAGTGCTTGGGTGCCTATGGTCAGTCTCATTGTTTGCCTGGTGGTTAAGACAACAGGGCTGCAGACTGTACAAGTCCCCCTGATTCAAGCCCACCATTAGCACTAAAGAATGCTCAGTCCCTAGGCCAGCTGTTAAATCTGCTCCTAGAGCAGAAAGGTTCTTCAGACCTGGTGGGTGATGGCAGAATTGGCATGGAGAGAGCATCTGTCGCTGATGCCATCCGCCTCTCCATGGACAGCCCCTCACCCTTTAGAGGTTTCTGCTTCCACTATCTCCTCACTCCACCTCTCTTTCACTTTCTCATTTATAAACTAATCTTCTCCCAGCAAAGATTCTGTTACCCTTGTCCACATTGAGAGGTAAATGAGTGATGAAGTAAAAGTTACTATCTCTTTCAGGCCTCTTTGCATTTTAGCATGTATTGAAATGAAATGACAAAAAAATCTTGTTTCTATGGTAAGGAGGTGGGCAAGTGTTTCTCAGTTCTCCGTCTAGGTGGCAACTGCCAGCATTTGATAAGCATTTACATATCTTACATATGAAAAGCATGGGTGTTGAATGAGATGGTCATGGGTTCACATTTTAACTTTGACTCTCGTAAACTAGTTGACCTTGGTTCTCAATTTTCTCTTCTACAAAATGGGATTACTTGGTATTAGGATTAAATGCACTATTATTTTGTAGAACATTAAGTACCATGCCTGACACATGAAAAACATTCAATGAATAGTGGACATAGTAGTAAAATAAATCAGGTTTTACATTTTATATCACTAGTTACTTATTTCTACATAAAATCAATAGCCAATCATGTGTTATAAATTTCTCCTTTACTTTGGCTTTTAAGTCTCTGATAAATGGTGGGACTCCAGAGGTTTTATTTATGTTAAAGGGCAGATATGTTTCAGAAAGAATTGCAGAAAGAAAAATACATCCTTAAATTTTTAAATGATTTAATATGCATGATTAACTTTATAAATGTCAGAGGAGTATATTGTTTGTTTTTCTGTAAATTAATTGGTCAAATAATTATATCTTTAATGTTAAACAGTAAAGCCAAAAAAAGAAAATGTTATTTATTCTAAAGTAGAAGAAGTTTCCTCTTACCAGAAGAATTTTAATACAGAAAACAGTATTTGGAGATTTTTATATCAGCCCACATATCATATGCCAAAAGTACATATATGTATATGTGTACATATTATAAAAATTTTTTTCTCGCTTTTTAAATATAGAAATAACTTCAGTTTCCCTTGTTAAATCATGGCTTTGTGAAACTCTGTGAGGTTACTATAATCCTATTTTAAGCATTAACTCTGTGTGATCAATGATTTTATATTAAAGTCTGCTTTCGTGTTGAGTGAGGTGCAGCATGCTAGTTAACTTTTGTGTTTTCTATGTGAAATGGAAAGCCCAACATGCAAAATAGGTAGTAAACAAGAGTGTCTACTGGTAATAGAAGCAGGTAAGTCAGATTTGGTAAATTACATTTTTCTTCAGATTGGACATAATTTTCTATCATAGATATTTCTCAAGGCTTTTTCTGAATTCCAGTTTCTGTCTTTTCTTATATTTATGGTTTCACTAAAATCCTCAGGTAGCGAAATACCTGCACTCATGAATCATTTGCAGATAATAGTGGTTCAGACACTCTCTGTCCAAATTGATAATGGGTATCTGATCCAAAGCGATGCCTATTTTTTAAGGTCTATATAAGGAGTTCATGGGGAAAAAAATCCCTTTCTCTCCAATCTCATGCTGATTATCATGTCCAATAGTTAGTATCCTAGATGTAGAAATGTAGAATAAGGCAAACTAGAGAGCTACTCTATTGTTTGGGTCTCCAAATTATTTTATAAAAAGCACATCTATTCCAGACAGAATCCCTGTACATTTTTTGCTGTTAGCACTCTTATGAAAAATGGAGGGTATATTTATGTTTCTTCTTCATGTCTGCATGCTTCTTCAAGTATTTGGTTCAATATTTATGAAATTGTATTTTTTAAGAAGTTACATTTTCACTTATGAAGGATTTAATATATGCTTTACAAAAAGCATTGAATTTATATTTCATATATTTGTAAATGAGCCAATATTACATTTCATTAAGGTGTAAGTTGACTTACTGAATTATTTTCTAAGAGTGGACTAGATGATAACTCTTTTAAGAGAGTATAGTTTCTTTATTCACTAGCTTTCAATCTGTGGTGTCTACGAGTCACTCTGGGAAATAGTAAAAAATATAGATTTCTGGATTATACCCATAAAAATTGGAATAAGTAGACCTGGAGTGGGGATTTTAGATAGGTAGGTAGGTAGGTAGTAGGTAGATAGGTGGTAGGTAGTAGGTAGGTGGGTGGAAGGATGCATGGATGTGTGGATGCATGGATAAATAGATATAAAAGCTGGATAGCTGGATAGCTCTTAGAGAAGCTCTGAGGCCTGAAAAGACTCCATTGACTTTCCAACAGAGATTATGAGCTGATGAATTAGTTTCTGATTTACATATGTAGCCTACCTGTATCTAACCTCAGTCCCATGTGCAGCCCCACTGAGTGGATACCTAGGGTATACTGTGGCTGCATAGACAACATAAATTCCTTACAATCTCCAGTCTCTTGTCTAACTCTGTTGGTTGTTATGGGAAATCTCACTGTGAACAATGGTTTGCTTTGCCTTGTCTCACCACAAGTCGTTCCCCTCTGCTTGAAGTACATTCATCATTCTTTTCTTTTCTGATCAGCTGGTCTCCCTAAAAGTCTTTATGGGCTCTCATCCATCTATGTGCTTTTTTTTTTTTTTACAGCTCTTGTCACAATTTTATTTTTTATGCTTGTTTGTGTGAATGTTTGATTATTGCTTGTCTTTCTCACTAGACTCAAGACTCAGTAAGACACATTGTTTGTTTGTTTCTCGTTGTGTCCTGAGCTTATTAAAGGGCCTGCACATAGTAGACTCTTAGTCAATATTTACATGAGTGAATACACTGACGTTAACCCTTCATCTTGCCCTCTGTTAAGAATACATACATTTATTAGGTTGTGCGTTAAGTTACTTATGTGTTCATGTGAATGACTATTTGAAGGACCAGGGCTAACATTAGCATCCTTGGTAACTCAGGATACTGGAGAGCCATGGCGGCTAAGTGCTGAGAGGGGAGAGGGCTTGCACTAAACAGCACCCCTTGGACTGTGGATTTCAACAGAAGTTAGAAAGTTTTCAAAATTGTTTATATTGTTAGTGCCAAATATACTTAATTATTTATTAATTTTAAATAGGAAGATAGTATATTACTAAGATAAAAAGTTTTAATAAATTTATTTTTTCCATATAAATCTTGCTTGTGGTATTAAAAATGCTTCACACTGTTGCCACTTTCCATCTTCTCCTCAAGAGGCAGGGGGATAGGTATAAATAGGAGGATTGAGTGTTTATTGTATGCTACACACCAGACCCTGTGCTTATACTTTAAATGTGATTTCCCATTTGATCTTCACAACTATAATGTGAGTAGCAAGGAATAAAAAGTCCAGGGAATATCCATCCACTCAAAATCATACCTAGCTTTTTTAGGCAATTTTTTCTTTTGTTTTGTTTTATTTTAGATGCCTAGGCTAAGATACTCAGCACCTACTCTAGCGTTTTTATATTATTTAGAGAAGCATAACAAGTCACAAAGCTGAATATGAGTAATATAGAGAAAGGATTGGTTTACGTAACTGAAAATGCTGAAGAACCATGATGCCTTCAGGGTGCAGGTTCTTTGCTAATCTGGCTCTGCTCTATTTTGGGTTTCAGCTTCATTCTTAGGTTTGTTTCCCTCGTGGTAGCAAAAGTTTCTGGATCTTTAAACACATATTATGCAGCCCAGAGCTAAGGAGCTCTTACATCTAGGCATTTTGTACAAAAGTATTGACATTAATTTTGATTGCTCAGGTATGAATTACATGTTCACTTTTGAACCAATTATTGCGGAGGAGAGAATGGAATTAATGGTCTTAGTCATGTCCCATGTGTTACCTTCCTTAAAACAGAAGGCAGTCAGTTAAACCACATAGAAATTATGGGAAAAGAGGGAAGGAATGGATTCTGGGAAGGCAGTCCATGCATTAGCTGGTCCCTTCTTGAAGCACTTAATTAGTAGGAATGTAAGCAATGGTGTAGGATAAATTTATTTGGAGATATACTTTTAGACAACGTTAAACAAGAGTAGTTTCTTAAAAAATAGTCATGTTTTTATTTTCAATTTATTTTCAATTAGAATTGACATTCAATATTATTATATATTAGTTTCAGGTGTACAACGTAGTGGTTAGACTTTTATATAATTTATGAAGTGGTCTCCCCGATTAGTCTAATATCTTCCTGGCACTATACAATGTTATTACAATGTTATTGACTATATTCCTTGTGCTGTACTTAACATCCCTGTGACTATTTTGTAATTACTAATTTGTACTTCTTAATCTCTTCACCATTTTACCTATCCCCGCAAAACCCCTCCCCCATCGCCTCATCTAGCAATTAGCATTTATTCTCTGCATCTGTGAGTCTTTTTCAGTTTTGTTAGTTTATTTTGTTCATTAGATTCCATATATAAGTGAAATCATATGTTTGAATACCTATATTTTTAATCTTCAAGAAAGTTGATCTGTTACCAGTTGAGACTAGGCAGCATTTAGGGAAAACATGTTTCTGATGACTCAGGCTGTCCTTAAGTGGCCATGCATTTGAATATTTATAACAATGAATATTTTATAGCACATGGAATTGTTTGGACTAATTGTTAGACTAATTGTTTTTCTTGTCTCTCCTTTGACAATAATGTTTGCTGCTCTGCATGTCTAATGCAATTATTATAACATTGATGTAATAATACAAATTTGTAGAGAGCTGAGTATGTGTCCAGCATTGTTCCAGGGTATTAACTGTAACCTTCACCACAATCCAAAAATTGGCACAGTTATCCCCATTTTCCAGGAAAAGAAACTGAGGTCCCATAATTAGTAAGTGATAAGGTAGGAATATAAACATATGCTGTCTGCTCTAGAGCCCTTGCTGTAACCTCTGGATAAGTCCCAGTCCAGGATCATACAAATAAAGATCTTCATGTCATTGTTGAATAAAGTTCAGTAATTTGTTGATATTTTTTCCCTTTTGATTTTTAAAACGAGTTTTGTAGGGCCACTCACTACCCTTCAGTAATTTACTTAAGAACAAAGAATATGGGAGTAGAATCATATCGTGAATTTAAAAGCAGGTTTAGATATTTGCACTAAATCAAGGTCAGGTTTACAACTAGATAATATCACTGTTTTTAGGGATAACAATCAACTTACAATTGAGTCTTAAATAACAGAATGTTTTGATTGAGGTCATTAGTTTAAGTGAATGAATTCTTTGGCAAGAGGGGTCCTGACTCAGTAGTGTAAAATATAATCAGGATGTGATTTGTTATTCTGAAAAGTGATTCTCCTTGACAACTTGATGATATAAATAAAAACATTCATTCTTTCTAACCTTGATCATTGTTTGTCTCTCTTTTGGAATTAGCCAATATTTATTCTATTACCATAACACGGATAATAAAATAATTGATAAAATATTTTTTCCTGAAAATTTTGGGACCAAGTTGATTTCATCTCAGTTAATTCGATTAGTTAGAGGCATTCTGGATATTGATAACATCTTTGCCATCTCATAGACACCTCTTTCGTAACTATCCAAGGATTTGGAAAAATATATGCCATTTTTAAGGAGGGGCAGACGACAGTTGTAACTGATATATTCATCTATTTGTCACCCTTTCCATCTGTGTTAACAAACCATGCCTACACACCTGTGAATCATCAGCATGTTCATACAGGAGCCTCTGCTGCTATTCCCTTTGCTTGCTGGATCTATTAATGTAGATAAAATTATACTTCACTTTTAACTCAGATGGATAGCAACACCTCTTTCGTGGTACAGTTTATTTATCCATATTAAAGTTTAATTTCACTTGTAGGTTTGATAAAATACTTACTCTCTGTTGGTTTAGTTTTCTCAAATGTCCAAACATTTTATAGTCTTCTCAAATGTCCAAACATTTTATAGTTTTACACATCTCTCATGCACGAAAAATTGAGAGTGTGTGTATTGATTTGCTGGAAATGAGTCATGAACTGAACTCATGCAGATTCCTTTGCGTTATTACAACCACATACATGCTATATGCAGAGAAGAAAAATAGTCGTAGTTGGCCTGAAAGGAGGTGTTTTCAGTAGCAGCAAACTCTTTGAAATGTAATTGTTATGAAGGAAAAGCGTAGTTGAACATTGCATACATTTAAAAATTATTCAGTAGACTAGCAGGATAATGCAGCGTTCCCTAAACTGTTTTTGATTTCTCCATTTTGAAACACGGACAATGATGGGATGTATTGTTATTGAAATAGATAATTTTAAGGAAAATTGTAGATTACTTTGTGGTATACCTGATGACACTTATATGCACATTTAAGGATACTAAGGAAAAATAGTAAAGAGACAACCGGTATTCTAATATTTGTTAGGTAAGGACAAATTGGCTTTAGGATTTAGGACAAGAACAATAAATATTACTAACTTTTATTGAGTACTTGCTTTGCACCACACGCCATTCTACAAATGTAAATAGAACATGTAAATAAATCATTTAATCCTCTCAACAACCTCATGGAGAAGGTAGGGTTATCATCTCCATTTTATAGATGAAGAAATTGAGACCCAACAAATTTCAGTAACCCATTGCATAGTTACTAAATGGCTTATCCAAGATTCAAACCCATTTTCAAGACCCATGTGCATAAACTGTTATGCTATGATGTATAATTGGTGTGATGAGTCACGAAAGGCATACATGAAATTTTGCCATAGATTTTTTGTCAGAACTAAGGTAATATACATAAAATACTTAGCTCAATGCCTGGGAAATAAGGGGAAAAGTGAGAAAATCCTGGAGCATCCTCCCAAAGATTCTTATTTTAAAGGGTTTAGGTACTTTTGAATTGGCATTCTTCTAATTCTTGATTTCCATGTACTTTTTTTTTACCTCCAGTGTGAGTTTCATCACACAGATTGGAGATAACATTGTTAATGAATTAGAGAATGTGTTGACATTATGCAGATATTTTTGAGTTATAATGAAATTGGACTTAGAGCTCACATACAAATAAAAGAACAAATTTTCTCACACATAGCATAGGAACACTTGACTGCATGGCTTGAGCTCATTGATTTATTTTCTTATTGATGGACTTAAGTGTGTTGACCTTACTAGCGATAACCTAGATTTTGGTTTCTTTTTATGTATTCTTCAGGATTTGCTTAGGAATGTTTAGATGTTATTTTGTACATTTTGATTAACCTATTTATTATCTTGCAATAACTAGTAGATGTGTGTAGCTGTAAAACACCTTTGTTATTGGAATTTCTGCTAAAAAAATAACTTTGTATTGGCCTATGTTCTTAGGAATACACATAACATGTTGTTGTCAAAGAGAGTATTCCAAAGAGAAATAAATAAAATAACAATTAAATTGATAAAGAGGGATCAAAAAGATTGATAAATTTAAGTGTTAAATTTATATGGGTTAATAGGACATAGTTTCAGACAAACAGTTAAAAACAAAATAAAAGCCAATTCCTATTTTAATAGCAAGAAATAAGTAAGAAATGTAGAAGATGTATCTAAACAGAGAAGACATTTAAACTGATATGAGAATGCAATGTATAAAGGAATCACAAGAATATTTAAGTATCATAGTTGAATATCGGCTTCTTCAGTACTCTGCACATGGTCAAACATGCAGATCAATTACTTATTAATATCAATGGAATATGAAGTCTCAGCATGGAAAAAATAGAACAAAATCACCATTTTTTTTTTGTAGAATATAATGCTAAGCTTTGTAACACTATGAGAAAAATAAAAACTTAATTCAACCAAATTAAGTTACACATTATGGGGATACACACACACAAGTATATGTGTTGATATTACATAGTCTTTTTCCTCCAGCAGCATTAATCTAGTTAGGAAGATAGACTCATGCATAGCAGCAGATGGTTTATTGGGATAAGCGTTGTCATAGAGGAACAAAGTGTTCTTGTGATGTACTGGGAGTGGACAGAGTTTATTTCTGGGTGGGAAGATATGGGGAAGCTATTTGGACTAGGAGGTTTTTGAGGTGGACTTTCAAGCATGCGTAATTGATAAGGAGATATTTTGTGTAGAGTTTTCAAGTTTAGATAACAAGTTCAGAAAAGATTTATGGAGAATTTCAGAGGGAGGGAGATATAAGGGGGTGACTGGAGCCATAAAGCGTTGAGATAAACTGACAATAGAGATATGCAAGACATTGCTGAAGAATGTGAATGCCAGCCTGAGTAATTGGGGAAATTGTCCTGTTAAAATGATCACAAACAATTTACATATGTATTAAAAATTTGATGTTGTTAACAGGATCAGGATTCAAGATGGTAGACTGAGAATGTGTGCCCACAGCCCCTGTTGTCTCAAATCATTTAAAATGTTAGAAGGAAATGAACTTCACACACACACATACATATACACACACACACACACAGAGTTCTCCAAAAGAAGACAGAGGACCATCAGTAAACCCAGAAACTATGAGCAATTTCTAGAAAATAGAAAGTATATAGAACTCGATTCATAAAGGCAAAAAAAGGCAGCTCCAGATACTTTTAAGACAAACTAATACGAATTACAAGAACATTTCAGTGAAATTGCTAGCTCAGGGGAACACATTAAAGGGGGGGCGGGAGGGTAATGAGCCAATTGCACAGTAGGCAATTAATGACTTTAAGAGATTACATAAATATAATGTTAAACTTTAGTTAAGTCATTGAATTGATAAAAAGTTATAGAGTACAATATGAAAATTAAAAATGTAAGACATACCATTAGAAAAATAGTAATAAAATGTGTAACTTTCAAATAACTAGAGGAAGAGCTTGCCCTCTATAGATGTAAAAATCTATTGTGCAAATATAATAATTAGATCACTGTGTTATATGATACTAGTGTAAGAAAAGACAAATGAAGGAATGGTGCAGGATCTATCCAGAAGTCGATTCATACGCGCTTAAGTATTTGTTGTGTGATAAATGCATATAAAAACAATGAACTAGAATGAGCTATTTAATTAATGTTATTTGGTCAATTGGTTTGCCATTTGTAAATAAATAAAATAATATGACATCTCAAATTGTTAACAATGCTGGCTTCTGGTAAGAGAATTGGAGTAAGGGACTCTCAAAAAGAAATTTACACTTGTCAAAAATATATGTTTTGGATGCTTTTATTAGACTTTCCAGGCATTACTTTAAAACTTAAAAGGAAAAATAAGGAACAATGTTTGAAGGAGCAACATCTTTTGACTTGTCACATGTAACTAAACTAAGTAGGTGCTATCTCCTACAAGGAACATAATACAGCAGTGAAAATCAGAGTAGAAATATTCTGCTGTGTAAATTAGAGAGTTAAAGTTTTGTATGTTCGCAATGTTGAGAAATAGTATTGAAAGTATATTTTTGCGTTGAGTTCAAATGTTATTTCATTTTGAAATTATAATTTTCATCTCTAACGAGCAATGCAAATTTGTAGAGAGTTTTTGCATAAATACCTAACTCAGCCCTACTGAAAAGATGTTCTTTTAATCATTAAGTTATATTGCCTCTCTGTGTAGCTCAGTGGCTGCCATACATTAGACACTCAGTAAATATTATGAGTAGAAATATGGCAAAATGGTTTGGTAGAATTAAGTGCCAGGTCTAGGTCTTATTTTAGCCCTTGCTCTGACTTTGAGCAAATTACTTTAACCTCAGTTTTTTCATCTGTAAAATGGAAATAGAATTATCTATCTCATAGGATTGTTTTTTGAAATGATAAGATGGAAATACTCAGTACAGTACTTTGCACATAACAAATATTCAATCAATGTTAGGTGCTATTTTTTGGAAAAGGATTATCCAGTAAATTTTGCTGGAAAGCTTATAAATCTTCTCCATCCATTGTGTAAGACTGCACAACAATCCCCCAGAGAGTAGGAGCTTAATAGTACTTGGCCCTATTAGGAGATATAAAAAGGTAGATTCATTGTACAAAATGACAAACTATTTCCAATCCACTTGTTTGTGTTCCACATTGTCCTAGTATTCTGCAGCCACACTGCTTGTCTCGATCTTGTGTCCACTTGTTACCATTGCTAGGATTGACAGCATACAGTGGCCTAACCAGGAATGATGCTAAGGTTATGCCTTTTCAGACATCAAGAATTACAGCATCCAGAGCTTTGAAGTAAATCCTCTGAAAGAGTAATTTTTTCTCTGCTCTATTGCATCAGACAATTACTGCACCTTCCTGCTTCCCCACTAGTGATGGCTGCTACCATGCTGCTAAAATCCTCTGCACATACTGACCTGAGAGGAGCTGTGACACTAAAATAACACTCTAAAATAAGTTTAGTTAGTTTGGTATATAAAGGAGATTATCAACTAATTGACTGTTTGACTCGTTACCAAATTATTTTTGTGTGCGTGGTGGCAGAAGAATACAGTGAAAGAACAATGCAGTGAGAGTACATGGACCACGTGTATTAGACCCGAATACTTCAAGTTGCTCCCTGTGCGAGTTGCTTAACTCTTGTTTTTTCATTGCTTCAGTTTAGAGCTATATCTACATAGAGTTCCAGTGAGTGGCAGATGAAACGATGATGTAGAAATATTCATAGCCTCTGGACACTTATTTGTTAAGTATTAACTCTTATACAGGATGTGCTCATACTCTTTAATTGAGAGGCATTGGGAAGATGTAACTATGTAAATGCCGGAAAGTTTACTAAAATGGATTATTGCTGAGCAAAATGTAACCTTTTCTTGATAGGTTAAAGCCAATATAATTGTATAGAGTTATGACATAGATTCTGGAAGAGCAGAGGATTTTTGATTCTCAGCGGTAACCCCAGTGGTTAAAGTTGTTACTCAAAAACCTTTGCAGAGTAAATGAATAAATAAGTAAAAGAAGTCTAAATTATACTTATTACTCCCTCCTATTTTATCTTATTTAAAAGTCATGGCTTTGACAATCATAAAAACATTCTTCTGTGACACACACACACACGCACACGCACACGCACACACACGTTAACTATTCAATTTTAGTATCAAGCAATGTTCCGGCCAATAATTTGAGCAAGGTACCCTTTCCTTACATGGTGAGTAAAGTCAGGAAAAGAATCTATAAAGCCTTTGGCGCAGAACAGGATTTTCTCTCCACATCAGTTTTAGATGATATCTGTGATCAAAGAGACATATGCTGTTCCTATGCTTCCTCTGTACTTCAGGACTGGCTTTGACCTGGAGGGTGTACGAATGCCCTTACGTGGTTGCCTAGAAACTTTGGCTGTACAAGTGTCAACTTTCATTCATGACTCTGAAGGAGAAGGAGCCTCACAGAGAACTCTAGACTTTGTAGAGGGGGGAAGAAAAGGTCCTTGTGTGTTTTAAAACAAGTGTCTCACCAGGAGATAATGGTCGAGCTGTGGGTTATAAATGATGCATTTTGTTCTTTTCGTCTTGCTGATGGCACAAGGGAAAAAAAAAGAAGTTCATCTCTCGCTTATCAAAATACTGTGACATTTCTCCTTGCACAGGAAAATTTTCAATCACAAACTTCTGCAACAACTGAGATCAAATTTCACAATTGTAAAACTCTGTCTCATTAAAACCTGATTTTGACTTCTGTTCTCTTCTGTACCTCACTCAAACTAAAACACACATGCAGACCCTCACTAAAATTTGCTATAAATTTCCAACTTCATTTCATTAGGAAGACAACTACCACTTAGGATGCAAATAGTCTTTGTTTGGTCCTTGTTCCATTAATATTTTGTGTTTCCATCAGCATAGTTACTTCTAAACTATCAGTTTTATTAGGTCTATAAGCTTTGAAGAAGACGAGCTTCACAAAGTTTCCTTACAATGAATGTATTTTGAAAGATAGGTGGAAATAGGATAAAAGTGAGAGGGCCTTTCTATACCAGTCACCTGATGAGTATGACGTGAATATTAATTTTTAATTAAAATCATGTCATTTAGGTGTAGATAGTTATTTGACAGAAGAGATTTTCGCTCTCCAAGCTGCATGTTTTATGTGTAAAAGCTAGAATGGTGACTTGGTCAATGTGAGATCAATAGGAATAAGGATTGCGTAACTCAATCTTCAAATAGAGAGTGCTCAGTGGTTAGGTGATATGATTCCCATGCCCTTATTGAGATTAAATTGATTTTGTAATTTTTTTTTGGAAATAGGCATACCATATAGAATTTAATATCTCTCAGTTGCTACAGATATGTTATGTAAAACACATGTCCCAGTTATCTAAAGGACAAATTGATGTGGTGCTATGCCCAAAGGGCTTTTAAGAAAACGGTCCTAATAATAGCGTATGCCTTCGGCCACAGTAATTTACTTATAGATAAAATAACACTTAAAAAATAAGATAAAGTGGAGAAAATCACTACCAATGAACCAATGAGTTTGAGTAAAAGACTCGGTTTGCTTATGAAAAATAGAATCTGTGTTTAGGGGTTTCAGATAGTAATAGGAACAAATGTAGTAATACATGCATCTTACTTCCATAAAGTCATGATTAAGACCAAATTGTCTAGTTTATATAAAATCCAAGTTAGCGTGCAGAGAGAGAGATAATGTCTGTAAATTTATAGATGGACATCATCAGTTTTCTCTCCCTCTTTTTCTCTCAGCAATATGGCTTCCATTGTGTTCTTTATATGGTAAGCTGCCTCCATATAACAACTGTGAAAGCTTGTTATTTAATCTCTGTGTGCTTCAGTTTCTTCATCGTTAAAATAGTGATAGCAGTATGTATTTCATAAAGTTGTTATGGGGATTAGATGAATATTTGTGAATTGAACAGAACAGTGCCTAGGGCATAGAAAGTAGTACAAATATTTGTTACATAAATAAAAACAGTTTATCAATCTGAGCCTACTTCAGACTTCAGAAACCCCACAGTGAGTATTCCTAAGGATAAGGACTTATTCAGCTCTGCAGTCACTAGGTATTTTTGAAAGTACACTCTCCTTGTTCAATTTGTGAACTATCAAGGGTTTTTCCTAAAACTTCAAAAGAGCCTCAACTTTCACAAAGGCTACCTGGCAACTGGTTGGGGGTAAGGGAACATCACCCTTAGTGTCAAACAGAGTATAAATTTTAAAAATATATGAGGAGCAAAAGAACAAAATTCTCTTGTTTTTACAGAGATTGGATACTGAAAGGGTTTGCATGGATATAGAAAATAGATTACAATAGGGTAGAAATTTTTTAAGTTCTACAGTGGAACATATCAGTTAGAATTGAACCAATGATTCTTATTAAAGGCAACCCAATCTAGGCCAGGTGCCTCCTTTTAATGCCTTCTATTAAGGTGTTACAGGCTTGTAAGAGTGGGATTTTAGAGACCCAGTGCTGGTTCTTGGATTTATGTCGGACCTTACTATTCAGAAGTATTACAGCTTCAGCATCACCTAGGAGCTAATGTTAGGAACACAGAGTATCAGGACTCGTACACTGACTGAAACGATATCATTTTAAAAGGACACAATCTGGACTTCAGGTCAAGATGGCGCAGTAGGTAAATACTGTGCTCGCATCCTCTCATGACCACATCAGAATTACAGCTAAACTACAGAACAACCACCATGGAGAACTACCTGAAGACTAGCTGAACAGAAATTTTAGAACTAAGGTTTTAAAGAAGAAGCCACAGTGAAACTGGCAGGTCTCATATCCATGTGTGGCGGTTAAAAATTGGGAGGGATATCTTGATTCAATCACGAACAATGTGTGGTGCCTCATATAAGAATTAAAATTATGTGTTTATAGAATTTTAGAACTTTCAAGGATCTTAAGAATCAGCTAATCCATGGCTTTAGGAAATAGTTGTTCAGTATTTCCTATGTGCCAGGTTTTTTAACTCTGTGTTGTATTTAAAAAGATAGATAGAATATGGTCCTTACTCCGAAAGTCCCTTCAGAAGGGGAGATGGAATGTAAACTACTAGGTCAAACATAGCATATAGACCGCTCTTCTAGAAGTAGATGCAGAAAGCTGTAGAGGAAGCCCTTGAGCCTGGATGGGAGAATCCAGGAAGCCTCCCCAGGCACAGTCACTTTGAGTTCGGGTCTTGTAGGATGAGTAAGTGTTTCAAGAGATCTGGAGCAGTCCCCGAGAGTCTGCATTTCTAACAAAATAATGAGGCTATGAAGGAAACTTATAGCTTTTCATAAGTACCACAGACTGGATGGCTTAAACAGATATTTATTTCTCACAATTCTGGGGGGCTAAAAGTCTGAGATCAGTGTGCCAGCATGGTCGGTTCTGGTGAGAACCCTCTTCCTGGCTTTTAAACAGCCACCTTGGTGCATGTGGGCAGAGAGAGCGAGAGATCTTTGATTTTTCTTCCTCTTTTGATTAGGACATCCGTCCTGTCAGATTACAGCCCTACACTTATAACCTCATTTAACTATAATTGCCTCCTAAAGACCCTCCTTCCAGATATAGTCACATTGGGGGTCACATAGGGATCACAATTCAGTTCATAGTAACCATTTACTGAGATACTAGTAAATGCAAGATGCTGCACTAGGTGCTGAGCTTTACAATATGTAAAGTACAAATCCAGGCAGCAAGCGAGCCTAATATGTTGGACCAATGTTCAATGAAGATGGTTGTCTACCTTTCTATGTGAAATTTTATTTAAATTTTCTGTTTGTTGCTCAATATATTTAATGAAGTTTTGATATTTGGCTCAAAGTCCTTTTTCTTAAAAATAACATCTCGAAGAATTCAGTTCTAACAGTGATAGAGTTCTGAATTTTGAAGATGTTTACAAAAGTTACTTCTGTGGTTCAGTGACAGGAGTTGCTGAGATAGCAGTAAGTAGCTTGGTCTGTGGTATTCACTGAGCTGGGTTTCACTTTGTATGTGCCCATTTCCTACTTGTATTAATTTTGTAGGGTTGCTGTGACAAAGTATCACAAACTGAGTGTCTATAAACAACAGAACTTTATTACTCACAGTTTTGGAGGCTAGTGGTCTGAAATCAAGGTGTAGGCAAGGCCATGCTCCCTCTGATATCTGTGGGGGGATCCTTCCTTGCCTCTTCCTAACTTCTGATGGTTTGCTGGCAGTCATGGAGTTCTTTGATTTGTAGATTCATCACTCCAGTCTGTTTTGTCATCACATGGCCTTCTCCCTGTGTGTGTCTGTCTCCCCATGGGCAGCTTCTCATACGAACACCAGTCATATTGGATTAGGGGCACATCATACTCCAGTATGACCTCATCTTAGCTTACTAACCCTATTTCTAAATAAGGTGAAAATATTGAGGCATTGGTCATTAGGATTTCACATTTGAGGTAGGGAGTGGGGCACAATTCAACCCATAGCATCTCTGAAAAAGAAAATACCTCGAGTAGTTTTTGAACTTGGGAAAATGTTTGTTTCAAAAAAAGTGCAGAATATAATAACGACCTGTTTTCTAAACATTTTTCTATAGATGTCTAGGTAAGAATACTTAAGGTATAGCTTACTTAAGGATAGCTTACATAAAATACAATTTAAAAGAACTTTTCTGCCGCTATAGTGGGTCATAAAAAATGTTCATTATTGTTTCTGTTGATAATTTCGATATCAAATTTGTATTCTATACAATGTAATTATGAAGAAAATTTTTTATAGAAAGAATGCCTTGTTATATATATATTAATGTAATTTCTTAAGTTTAAAGCCATATTTTTAAATATCTTCTAGATATCTTTGTCACAAGTTCAGGATTGAATCATTTTTAGAAAGCATTTGTTTCTGCCATAAAGTAGCATAGAAGGTCAGATGTGAATGTGACAAAGAGTGCTATTGATTTTTGAATTTTACTGCTATAGAGTCGCAAGACACGATTCTTAATTCTTCTAAAGGAAGTTGTTGTTTACATGTTTTAAAAAGCTAGTGGAAATGTTAAAATTTTTAGCAACATGGTGATATTTCCCCTGATGGCATTGAAAAGAATGGTTACCTGCATGCACAATTATTTTGCTCAACATTCTTGTGGCATAAGAAAGATAAAGCAACATTGAAAAATTTCTGTTGACTTACATGTAGGGATTGTGCATTTTACATTCCTGTTACGTAATTGTGCTGACTAAATGATGTAATTGGGGGCATGAGGGGTACTTGCTTTGCAGGACATAATTCTAGCTCATAATGGCAGGTTTACAGGAGCTATGGAATAAACCAGAAAATAAGAGTAATCACCAGTGGCATTAAGAAGTTGTGACAGTAAGAGGCATAGGATGTAGCCAAATCCCAATACTGGAATATTTCTGTGCGCATTGTGTGGAGAGGGTTGTCTGTATCGTTTCATCAGTATTCAGAACCATACCTTTTTATCATAAATTCTTGTAATGCTCCAAAAAATGGAAGAATGTGTAGAATTAACCGATCTGATTCATGACTAAAAGGAATAAATGAGCTTTGAATATATTTCTCGACATTTATATTACACAAACATAACCAGGTAAAAGACTACATAGGAAATATGGGTAACCTGAAACTGCTTTCCTTAACTACCACGGGAGGAAAGAAGATGATAAATATATTTATCTTGCCTATTTTATAACTCTCATAAACAGGGCAGCCAAAAAAGGACAATTTTTAAAAAGAAAGGTGTTTATGGGTTTTGGTGAAAGCTGTAAAAGTATAGATAGGACTCCCTCCAGGTAGTCAAGATATCCTTCAAATTTTGTAAGGCTAACCAAAGAAATCAAACACCCACTTTCTCTTCCAACTGCTGATTGATGAGAAATGTGTAACTTCTTAGGCAATCTTCAACAAAACTAAAAGACTTCTTATGGATCTGGAGGCATTCTATATAAGGAAAATATATAATATATTTCTGGAATTTAGAAACTGTATTATTCCAGTTACCATCACAATATGTCTTATAAGATCAGCAGAACGGAGAAAACTATATATTAACCCTACAGACAACTCCCAAGTATTACTCCCTAAACTCCTTAAGCCCTAATTTGTTTCCCCTCCCTCCCCCGCCTTCACCTCCTTCTCCATTTCCTTTCTTTCCTTCCTTCCTTCCTTCCTTCCTTCCTTCCTTCCTTCCTTCTTCCTTCCTTCCTTCCTTCCTTCCTTCCTTCCTTCCTTCCTTTCTTTCCTTCCTCTCCCTTCCTTCCTTTTCTTTCTTCCCTGCTGTCCCATCTAGAGGGTAAGCTCTATTAGAGGGGGCAAGTTTTCTCTGAGGGAATGGCTTGAGGATGAGTAAGGGTTAATTAGAGAGAGAACATTCTGGCAGAAACGACAGCCTATGCATTGTCCCTGGTACATATAAGAGATTCAATGAAAATAAGTGTGCCTGAAACACAGAGCACAAGAGAACAAGGAAACAACCAGACTATTTAAGAGATGCTAAGATTTTGGTTTTGTATTATGAGCGATGAGAAGACATTAATTTCTTTGAGCAAGGGATGCTGGAGGAGATAATGATATTTACCAATTTGAAAATGATTGCTTTGGCCATAGTGTGGAGCACAGATTGAAGGGAATCAGAAGTATGCCTTCTTGTAAATGACCAAAGGAAGATGTGTCTATATTAACAGTGAGTTTTCAGAGATTAGTGACACTGAGATCATAAGATGGCATTCTCCTAATACATGATGTGTCTCCTAAGACACAGCATTTGGCTCTTAAAATTTTCCCCACAATGTTCAAATAAGGTCTTGAATCAAACATATGAAGGCGTATCATTGGGGAATAAATAGACTGGAAATTCCAAGTGGCTTTGCCATTGGCCTCCTTCCCATTCAATAAATAACTACTTTACGTTATGATCCAGATTTCCATAGAAGCTTCATAATTCATAAAGACAGTCTGTTTCCCAAGTAACCTTTGTGTTTCTATGTAGCATACATACAAACCAAAGTTGTGGTTTCTTTATTAATGCGTGCTACTTGAGACAGACCTACTTGATACATATCTCTTATGAGCCAATGATTAAAAAGTTAGGCCTAATCCTGAATGAATATAGAGTGACAACCACTGTTAAACTCAGATATGATTGCATCTCAGTAGAGAAGACTGTTGATGGAAGGTTTTTAAAATTTACTCCTATATTGCTTACAAAAAAACAGGATTTCAGCATGTACTCCATCATACAAATGGAGTATTTTGTTTGCTTTGGAAACAAACTGACCTTCGTGTTACAGTCTACAGTTTGGATTCTCTGGATAATAATCCTTTGCTTTGATTTTTCTGGGCTTTTTTTCAGCATTTCAAATAAATTGTAAAGTCAGTCTCAGGCCTAGAAGGACTGTGAGGTTCTCTGAAAATTGTAGTGTGTATATTCACCTGATTATTTTAACTTCACAGCTTACTTCAGACATTGAGCCCTGGAGGGAGACTTTAGCCCCGTCTGCTTTCTGATTAGAGTCGTTCTTAAGCATGTTATGTGGGATGCTGGAGAGTTTCGTTCAGAGACTTTGGAATTCGCAGATGACCACACTGTGACATTACTTTTAACCCTTTATGACTGTTTTCAAAATTAGGAATTTGATTTTAATTTTCAGGTATTCAACGTTTTTATACTGCGTGGCTGTGCACAGTTTTATGAAAATTTTAAGTAGACATGAGAACTTGTCTGCACAGCAACAGGTCTTGAAAGAGACCTCTGCATTCTAGAGAGTTATGAAATATTTCAAAGTTTAATGAGCTTAAACAAAGATGCAATTTGAAATCACACGATAGTTTAAACAAAAATTCTACATAGTAAGAAACTTTGAGTAAATTAGTTAGCCCTAAGTTCTTAAAGCATAAAATGTAACTCGACTTCTAAAGATACCAGGTCATATTAGGGTTATTGCCATTTTAATTTTACTATTTAATAATGAGTGTGGTCTCTTTTAATATTTATGTTAACTGTCTCCATACCACCAATTTCTTTAGTCTCAAGGTAGTATTGGTAATATATTTCTGATTATCTTAAGAGGAGAAGGGAGTTGTTTCTAAGTAAGGCTTGCTGTGATTTGCCAAGTTTCTTTTCTCCCTCCTGTCGCCTTTCTGTTTTTCATGATTTACTGTGGAGTCTTATCCTTTTCTCTTTTGTTTAATGCTTTACTCCTCTGGTTGAAGGTCGAGGGGCCTTTCATAATGTTCAGTAAGGAAAACAGATTTCTGTTAAGAACTACTTTTATTTACACCAAGATAATGGGGACTCTGTCTATGTTACAAACAATGAAAATTCCTTGAGATGGTTCGAAAGACATATTTATGAACACAGGACACATTGTTGGCTTTAAGTGCTGTTTTCAGTTGTGAGTACTGAATAAGATAGCCAGAAGATCACATACCTTTAGCATGATTAGTGCTAGGGAGACTCTTATTAAAACATGGGGGCAGTCAGAGAAGAATGGGTGTTAGAAAAGAGGAATGATAGGACCAAGGCTCCCTGCTGGAACCTGTGGGAGAGCTTTGGAATGCACCAATAAAATGGACATTTGCAAGTGGTCAGATCAGTCTGCACCAGATAAAGCATCTTCTCTTGAGCTATAATGTAGCAGTTGTGGTTGTTACTCTTGCTACCTTACGATTATTGTATTTTATAGATTGAAATAGTAGGTTACTACCATATGTTTTTAAAATCATAGTGATAGAAATGATTTTCAAAATCCTTTAACTTGCTAATCATCTTGCTAAATTGGATTACATAATCATGGCTCAACAATCATTCTGTTATAGCCATAGAATCTTTAAGATGAAAATTTACCATAATCTCATTTTAAGATGATAAAATATTGTAAAGTCTCAGGACAGCTGATCCAGTGATGCCAGTAGTAAATCAGGTTTTCTCTACTTGTATTGAAAGACCTGTTGTCGTTCTTTTGCTTAGGTTCAGACTACTAAATCCGACTACTGAAGTACAGAATCTTCGTTATTAGCTTCAACTTGAGAGGATGGATTGTTGATCTCTCTGGTAGAAAATAAAAGTCAAGATAGCTTCATTGAAATCATATAATAAATCTTTATGTAAATGAACAACTAGACATGTTATACTCTTAATGATTTTGAAAATGATATCGAATACACGTCCCTCGATAAGGAGGGGCATGGTGTGGTCCAATCTGCAGGCATTGATTTAAAGGACCCCGATCACGCCCGCGACAAATTATTTAGTCTCCTTAAGCCTTTGCTTCTTTATATGTAAAATGGGTATTATGATACCTTATAAGATTATTTTGAGAATGAAAGGAACTATATCTGTAAGATGCCTAAAAGACCCTTTCTAAACCCTGGCTTCATCTCTTCTTGCTTCCATACTTCAATGAAAGGAAAAATATACCTACTCCACAATGATAGATTTTATTTACCTTGGCTGAATGATGCTATGTTTAGGACACTGGTAAAGAGCTATTACCATATCTTTGGAAGTAGCTGCTGTCCTTTAGGGTAGAGACCTTTTTACTTTTCAATAGTTTGATATTGTATTTCTATTGATAAATGTTGTCTGTTCCATAGAGGCCAAGAGATACTGGAGGCTGTCATGAAATGTTCAAAACTTGATCAGTGACTTTATTCATTATTGTTACAAGCTTTTTTTAGACTTCCAAGGTCATTGCTGTTTTTTTGTTCTGTTTTAAAAATATAGCTTCATTTCTCATTAAAGCCATAAGACAATTCATATTTTCTTCTGCCCCTTGCACCTTTTGTTTATAAATCTATTCTGGGAATACTTGCTGATCCCAAAGAGATAATATGGGATGCCTGAATAGCTTGATAATATTATGATCTCACTGTCAATATTTACTGTTCACAAAATGTCTGTATTCTGTTCAGTAGTGATAGATAAATGATATTTCATTGAGACACCATAAATTTAATCCTAAAAGAGAGATGGTGACATGAAATTGCTGAATATAGACGCATTGGAGAATTATCAGTGACTGAGACTCACTATTCTATGCAGCCACCAAGACCACCACACATGGAAGTTTGCATAGAGTAAACATCATACAAGTAACTTTGTGAACATTTTCTGCTATAGACATTTTAACGCACTGTACGTTTCGAGCCACAACTTCATTGCGGTAACTACACGTGGAAAAGAGCGAGGCCTTGCCTGAGACTTATTTATTGTCTACAGGACGAATTTTATGTGTAGTCATGACTGTGATAGATAGTAAACGAACTCATAAACCTGACCTTCAACAATTTACATGCACCTTTGTGAGATGGAGGAAAGAGCCTTGGATTTATTATGTACCTCGTTTTATTGCAAAGTTATGATTATATTGGTGTAGGAGATAGTCACGGGGCCTTAGTCACCAAGTTGTCCAATATAAGTCAGGTGGATCATGGGATATTGGTATCATTTTACAAACATTCAACCCCTTAAGTGTATCTGGAAGAAGAGTTAGGCTTTGGACTTTTTTGGTTATCCAGTTATTTTACTTCATTATGTATTCACGTTTACCAGCCCAAAGAATATGGGCTTTGAAAAGCAGAATAGTTCACAGAGCTTATTATTTTAACATTCTCAGAAATCTTATTTATCAAGTCTAGTTTTTCTCAAAATTTCTCTTAAAACTTACTTTGGATAATTATACCTTGATTATTATGTCCATTATTATTATTTTATTCTTTCTCATTCTCATTTTCTTAATCTCTGTCTCTCTTCATCTGTCTTTCCCTCCATCTGTCTAACTATATGTCTCTCTGAGTCTGTGCTCTCGTTTTTATTTCAAAATGAAAGACTATTTTTACTCGATAGAATATTTTTAAATAAAAATAATTCAGTAATAAATTTTAACCAGAGACTTTGGGAGGGCTCAAATATATTCAGAGGAACATTTTTTTGAGGATATTTAGCATGTGGAGATCATATTTACAGGTACCTCAAATCAGGCTTTGTTACCTTAGCAAGCCTTTATGAACTTGGTTAAATAATTTAATCTCACAGAACCTCCAGGTATTTTCATCCGCTTAAATGGGTATAATATGGTTTTATAACAGTTAAATGAGATAATGCAAGAAAGGCAACTAGTTTAGTACATGACCCATAGTAGGCACTACAAAGTGTTGAGATATATGATAAATTCATAATAATATTTGTCTTAGAATCAATAAACTGTTAAAATTACTAAAAGCTAATTAAATCAAACATACGTTCTGTAATAAAGGTAACTTAATGGATTTATTCCTCTTGTTAAAATTTAATTTGGAGGCCCTGTTTTAAAATACTTATTTCATTTGAAAAGAGCTATGTAAAATACATTTTAATGTTAAAATGAAATAAGTGATGGCTACGTGTTGAGGAATTATTTTCAGCAGACTACATTTTCATCTTTTTCATAGATCTTTTATATGAAACTTCCTAGCACCACAAAGAAGAAATATGAACATATGGCTGAAAGTAAGAAATTGGCAACAAGTTCCCACATTCAGAAAATTTCAGCTGAAAGGTTGTTTTCCTTTGCTTCCATTTCATCGTTATTTAACTTGAAAAAAAATGTTTATGAATGTGGAACTTGTTTTATTTTATGCATTATTCTCCTGTCAGTGCCACTATATGACTTTGAAACAGGTTTCTGTGGCTTGCAGTTTCAGTAGTTTTATAATTGCAGACTGACCTTTAAGATCCAATTTTTCTTCTCCAGAGTTAAAACATGAACCCATGTCTCAAAATTAGGCATCTGGTGTTTATTTGTAAAACAATGGAGGCGGGGAATCTTCTGTATTAATTCTACTCTACAGAACCTATATAAAGCTTTAAAATGATTTCTGATATGATAGTCTTTTTGAAGTGCATGTTTTATGTTATGCCTTATCGTGCATAGTATACCATTCAATTATTGCAAGAATCTCATAAGTATTATTTCTCTCATTTTTATAAATGAGAATTCTGAGTTTCAGTTTAACTGCTCTATCACACAGTTGTTAAGTAGCAAAGCTGGAATTCAAACTTGTGTCCCTCTGACTTCAAAACATATTCTCTTTCAGTCCCACCATGCTATGCCTGTACTTTTAAGTGAAATATCAAGAATATCCTGGATCAAAGAAGAATCTTTATGTTGCAAGGAAACACTTAACTTATTGAACAGAGTTTCAGATGAACATACCCATTTAAATGCATTTACATCTTGCTTTAAGGCAGTACTTTCCAAGGAAACTGAAAATAAGCAATTAGATTTAATTCACTTGTAGGTTTACACCTAAGGCCATATCTACACCAGTCAAATAAATGGAGATTTTAGTATCTTTCACCAGGGAGCAATAATATATGTGTTGCTATTTTACGAAATGTATAATCTTACAATATATTTCCATTTAAAACATTGTAGCAGTTTACATTCACTTTGACAGTGTATTTCTCATATTTCACTGTTTTATGGCAATATTGTAATGACTTTATCTGCCTTAGTATAGCACCTGAATCTCACAAAAAGGAACAGATGAGAAAATGGACACCAAATGTCATTTAAATCATCTGTATTGTTAAGAAATTGCTAATATTTTACAAATATAGAAAATTATTTTTAAACAGATATTTGAAAATAAAAATGAATATTATTAAGTGTTTCCAAATATTGGGAAATTAGTAATTAGTATTCAAAAATTAGTATTTTAGAAAAAATGATTAATAACTACTTTTTTAAGACTCAGTAGGGATAAAACCAGACTCCAAAGAAGGAATACTTTATTCTTTGTGCACTAAACAATTCTTATATGGCAAACAATTATTTTCTGACAACTGTTGTAATTAATTTTTATTTATCAATAATGAGTTATAAATATTACAGTCGAAGTTCTACAAATAATGAATAAATACTGCAAAGAGAAATGTCATAGTGTTTGTTTTCAGTTCTTCAATTAATGTGTTGGATATTTGAATATTCGAGGTAATTTCTCTCCTTATAATTGTATAAAACCTAAGGAAGTGGATTTTATGTTGGCTTCAGTTGTTGACTATATTTTATCTATAGTGGGATGGGTTAAATCCATTTAGTTGGCTTTGATAATTATAAATCAGTTTAAGGGCTCTCAAAGTTAAAAATTCATATTTTAGCTGAAATTTTATTGAGATAGTTATAGATTCACATGCAGTTATAAGAAATAATTCAGAGATATTTTTTTGTATACTTTTCCCAGTTTCCTCCATGTGAATAACTGATTCACATGCAGTTATAAGAAATAATTCAGAGATTTTTTTTGTATACTTTTCCCAGTTTCCTCCAAAGGTAACAAATTATAAAACTATGGAATAGTATCATAATCAGGATGTTGTCAGTGATACCGCCCACCTATTTATTCTGATTTTTCCAGTTTGACCTGTACTCTGTGTGTTGAATCTATGGTTCCTTTTTTTGTTTTTTGTTTTGTTTTGTTTTGTTTTTTTAAAGAGCTAGAAGTGTTCCCAGGAAGTCAGATAGTTCATTAGGCTGTTTCTAGTGTCAAACAAACAAACAAACAAACAACTATGTTTACTGGCTAGGGATCTACTGAAATGCATAATTAAACCCAATAAAAGATCTTGGTGATATTAATAGACTGCTTATTTAGTTTGATTTGCATTTCCATGATTAGAATTAAATAAGAACCTCCTGGATTAAAGCCCACTGCAGAATTTACCTCTGTTTGCTTTCAAGAGAGGGGAAACACAATTCCCCTAGCTGGCCTCCCCCATGGATTAAAAGAGTGCATTGTTATACAGGGTAGAGTCAAGAATTCAGCAGCCAAGGGGAACTTTATTGTATGACTCTTCCTGACTCTATTCAGATTGTATAAACTCATCAGTCTCTCTCTTTTATCATTTCCTTATTCATATGTTTGGAAGAAATTAAACCCATACCAGAAGAACAGAACCTATTAACAGAAGAACAGAAGGAATTGTTTTCCATTTTTTAAGTGATGTATTTTTTCTTTCACGTTACTTTCATGTTCATCCTTTCCTGTGTAATTGAAGTCACTCTGTGTGCTTTTCAAATAATATCTTCACACTCTCTCTTTCTCCCCTCCTTCCCTCCCTTCCTTTCTTCTTTCTTCTGTGTATTCGAATAGTATTTACGCAATCCTTATTTTATTCTAGATATAGTACTAGGTCTGAGAAACAAAGTTGATTAGACATGATATCTTCTTTCCTGAACCATATAACTTGATAATAGCGAGGCATTATCATTGACATCAGTCAGACAGATACATGTGCACACTCCCATGCTACAGGATGGTAGATACTTTGATGGATGTGGTGCAGAGGAAGAAAGGAGAATGTGAACACTTCTAACTGGGAGTGGCTGGTTATCAAAAGGCATTCTGGAGGTTCCTTCTTCATGTCCATTTGGCACTTTACAGAATTTCCATACAAGTCATAAAGCCAGGAACCTTTAGGTTCCTCAAATAGTAAAATTCTGAAATAAAATAATATGTTGCAAAATAAACTTCCTAATTATAAGAGTAGGAAAACCTCAGTCTGAACTATTTAGGGAATGGTCAGCACTACCATGGATATTAGAATATTTATAAAAGAAGTGAAGATCTGTCATTTTCATTTCATGCACTAGAATATTTATAACTAACAATATTCCAAATGAGGTCAAGTGGGGATCACTATGATTTGTAATTGGGCTCTTCTTTCACACTGCCCTAATGATGCTAGCCTCTTCTTTTCTTGTAATTGCATTGTGTTTATGTAAATTGATTTCTCTTAAGTGCTATAGAATTTATTCTATTAAATAATTTCATTTCAAAACTTGTTTATATTAGTCTTTTCGTTCTAGCTCCTGCTTCAAATTTTAGCTCTGGTCCTGCCAGCTTGATTATATTCCATATAATGAAGCTGAAACTCAAAAAGTTCCACTCTTAATTCCATGTTCCAAAGAAAAGGAGGTGTAATAGCTTATGTGGTTGTCATTAAATACAGAGGCGGAAGTGTTTGCTTTATTGTAGACACGAGTTGGATTTGAAACATTGATTTAATGATTTTAGTTAGCGAAATTATTTAAGAAAAGCGATCCCCCAAATACACGATGATTACAGGGCTATATGCAAAAGTGACATTCATCGCATGTTTGTTCAGCGAATGAATCAAAGATGAATTGGTATGACTAAATGCCACATGCTTGTTTCACAGCTTGCTTATGATATGATTAATTTTCCTGACCTCCATGTATTTAGTAATATGTAATAGTAAATGCGGTCATTATGTAGTAACTTTGATTTTTCATACTTTGTTAGCTTTGAGAATTCAAAAGAATAAATTACTAATGTACTTTAAAAATACTATTATTGTCCTGAAGATATGCTTTATTTAAGATTAACATCCTTGGTTTAGAAGCTCAAAATTGTTGGTCAGAATGTTCAAAAATAATGATGATAGTAATAATACTAATTTATTTGCATTTTCACAGGATTCTGTTTAAGGAATAACCTTTGATTTTGATAAAGAGAGATATGTAAGTGTGAGGGATTATAGTAAGTAATAGTTTTGAAGAAGTATTGGAGGGAGTGTTTGTTTACATTTGGAATACTGCCATTTTTTTCATCAAAAAATTAGGATTGTCCCTGACTTTATCGTAATTGCTCATTACACATTTAATCATTGTTATTCAGTATAGCAGTGTTTGTTAGGGATTTCTTCCTAAAAGCCTTCTCTCATGTAGTGGATGCCGGTTGTTTTTCTTTAATTTTGATCAACTCTTCTCTACTATGTTGTGACTTATTTAATTGCATCAATTGGAGTCAAAGTGTCACTATTAATGTAAAAAGAAAAAGGAGGTAATATGCATGTCTATACTGGTAACAGAAAAAATAAAGGCCAATATTTGTAAGAAACAAAAAAGATTTATGATAACTAATAAAGATGCTTTTACTTTCATTTAAGTATTTACCATGGGTATCAATTTATTTCCTAGGGTTTCCTCCTAAGTTTGTTTTGAAAGTAGAACTTTAGGTACAGGACTCAGTATGATGTCTGGCACATAATAAACACTAAATAAATGTTACAAATTTTATCTTTGTTATTTTAGAATTGGGAATATTCGATAAAGAAAATTTAAAAATCTATTGATAGTAAGGTGTGATAAATATTTTCCATTGTTTTAAAATGGCGGTTCAAGTTTTGGGGTGCTTTTTCACTAATATATAAGCATATTCCCTATTTTTTTCCACTATGAAACCCTATAATATCAGGATAATGTCAGTGGAACATTTAATCCTGGTTGTCTAGAAATGGAACGAGTAACTCATTTTTGATGTTAACCTTCACAACTGTATACGTTTACCTTGCTTACTTGTGATGTAAAAAAAGAAAAATACCAGGTTGGTATTTGAGACAACAGGGGCTGTGGGCACATATTCTCAGTCTACCTGTGTGGGTAGAATCAACTGCAAGAGCACTTTCTGTCACCTTTCAGATCCAGAATGATCTTTTATACCTCCATTTCTCTTCATCTGGAATGGAAGTGGTTTAGGAAGAAAGCTAGTCTTAGTATTGTATAACTATGATTTTCAAGCAAGTCTTCATATTGAATGCAAGTAGATTTTATTTACATGCTTTATTTTCCTTCTCAATTTTAAAATACTAAGATAAAATTTATAACATTTATTGAATACTTACTATATGCCAGGCATTATATTGGTTCTTTTATCTATATGATCTCACCTTCAAAACAAGATTGTTAGGAGGAACAATTAGGAAATTAAATTGATACCCATGGGAAGTAGCAGCAAGCAAATGGATACACAGAAAATACAAGCTAGTACTCAAAAAGTTTTTTTATATGATCTGTATTGTTGAATCCCAAGAGCGTATATCATCCACTCTTAATGATCTATGAAATCATTGTAAGAATTTGTCAAATCCAATTTAATAATGTCCCATTAGTCATCTTATCTATATATGCAATTATTTTCCGATGTGCTCAAAAAGTATCACAGTTTCCTTTTTGCAGAAAAATTCATTATATAACAAAAAAATTGTGGGACATTTATGCATTTAGTGGGGGACAAAATATCATAGATTATTATAAATTGAAATAAGCCTATGTTTTTAGCAATGGAAAATCATTAGTTCGACTCTAGTTAAAACTTGTGCATAATTATTTCCATAGTGCAATATCTACTGTAGTTTAACTTTATCCCAGATAACTGATATTTAAGATGAACAGTATAAATAAACCAGAGAGATCTACAGAATGCTATTTTCTATCCATTGTTTTAATTAAAGTAGTGAAGCTAGAAATTCAGACATACCTTATTTCTTTGATAGCACAAGTTGTCTTTATATTTATATCCATTTTTCCTTTAAAAATAAACCAAAAAAAGCCATTTCGAAAGATGTCACCAATGGATATGTATACATGTTTGACAGATATACATTATTCCAAACATACTTTCTAGCTTCTAGTACTTATTTACAGAAGTTCTTGGTAATTGTAAGAACATCTATTTACTTACATAGTATAATTTTATAAATATCATTTAAATTAAATACCCTTTTGACTATATATAGAATATTCTGATAGTCATTAATAATAAAAATGATGTTAAAGACTAGAAAAAGATTATTTAAAGAAGTACAGTTGACTTGTTGCATCAAATACATTGTTTAAATAATTGCGGTCCTTTTTCAGTGCCTGATTCTAGCATCGAGAATCACACCATTAGTTCTGAATGTACTCATATGTTAGAGAATAACTAACTTCATCTAGTCTTTCATAGGAACAAGTGATGAAAAGAGTCCCTTCTGCTCTTGGCACTGTCAACTAAGAGGACACGAGAGATACACTTAGAGATGAGCTCTTGTCTCTGATCTTTGGTGCTTGAGGTGACAGCTTCTAGTACTATTATCTCAGGAGTTTATGTGATATTATCAAAAAGAGTAAAGTAAATGTTCCTAATATTAAAAATATTTTATAAGAAAAAGGCTAGTATTATTTAAGATGAAGGCAGCTTACAAGATCTTTTCCACCAATTTTTAGAAATAACCATTTTGCCTAAAATTAACATATGTACAATATTGAACAACAGAAATTCTAATCATCAGTTATGATGTCTATGGTCTTAAAACTTTTTTACAACAAATTTCAGTCATTTCTTTCTTTCACTTTGGCAGTGATTTTATCTCAAGGCATTACTTTCTAGTTCATTGAACAATTTTATTTGTAACACAACAGATTTGTTTAAATGCTCAAGTTCACATTGTATTGCGTTCAATTTTGAAAGATTATTTCTATATTAAAGGAAAGATGTGGCTTATACTGTCCTTTTCCAGCTTTACTTTGAGATGTCATTCTTGCTTTCTCTGAGTTGCCTTAGGAGACATTTTTTCTTACTGGTCAAATTTTATCTTCTTTACCAAAAACTTCACATATTGGGTCATAATGACCTCACCACCATTAAATTAAGTCACACAAGGAAAAAGACCCACATTAGATTTTTGTTTATATCTCTAGCATCCTGCATTGTGCCTGGATTTATGTGTTCAACAAATAGTTTTGAGTTAGTAAATGCTTCTTGAAACAAAGTTCAGTCGAATGTGGTTTTATGAATAACATAGCCTTGGAAATAATTCTGCCTGCAGAAATTTAATACCTGGCGAGTTATCATAACTACATGAGGCCATGCTCCAAATGAGCACCCGTAAGACTTCCTATGAGGAGCCAATCCTCATAGAAATGATGTTTGCAGAGGCAATTGCCTCAGTGTGGAGGAAAGGATCAAATCATAGATCTGTGCAGAAAGTTCTGAGTTTATCAAAACTACTCTCATGAGTAATATTAGACAGCCTGCCGGCCAGCTTTTCCTCCCTCCCTCCATCCCTCCCCCTGTTCCTCCCTCTCTTTCTTCTTTTCTTCCTTCTTCAAGATCTGGCATTTTACATCCCATATTCATGTTAGAAAGGAAAAGATCCACAGAGAGTTAGAGAAAAGGAGAGGAGACTGAAGGAAAAGGAATAACGTGTGTGTGTGTGTGTATGTGGTTATATATATATCTCACATACCTAGTGAAACCACTGAGGTGTTAAATGTGTGATAGTGAAATATTTTACAAGTTGGAGAATGTGAGGGCACCAGATTTTTCAGTTTGCAATCACTATGTACAATTTCACATCTGAAAGTTTTCTTCAGAGAAAGTGCTATCGACCAAATAAGACAGGATGTCGTTGAGGAGTGTTCAAAATGCCTTTTACACTTTGTATTCTTAGGAAGAAGAAAAGCTCATGTCATTTCTTAGGTCAGTAGTGACATGCTATATTTATCAGGCTTTTAGCTTTTTAAAAAATTTTCGTTGATTTAATAACTAAATATTTTCTCTGAAGACTGATCATTACATGTCGGGGGAAATTCCACGGTTTTAGAACCATGCATCTTAGATTTTTTTTCTCTCTGATATTTTTGGGACAGAAATGTAAGCTTTTGTGAATTCTAATAATCAAACAATAATTTTGCCACTCTTCCCCCTGTAATGCTTTGCTAGTATTTTGTTTGTTTAATCTTTTCTACCACCTTGCCTTCTTCAAAACTCGCCCTGTGGCCCCATCCTTCAGGCACTCACATTCTGCTTTCGAAATTGACTGGCAGCTAATCTTATAAATGAATCCACTCTAATGGCTGCTGATATGATAGTGGGGCTTGAGGTCAATCCTTCCACCTAGTTAAGTTGTTAAAAATTTTTTTAAAGAGGCAGTCTGATAAAGTAAAATGAGCATGAAAGGGTCAGAAAACCAGGGTTAGAGTCCTAGTCTTACTACTAATTTTGTGACTTAAATAATTTTTCTTAGTTTTGAGTCCCAGCCCAATTAATAGGATGGTAGAATGGTAAAATTATATCTACTCTGTCTGCTTAATTCTCAAGGAAGTGGCTATTAGAGTATGTGTTATAAAGTGAAAAAGTATTATGAATCTACAAATTGATTTAAATATGTTCTATAAACAATGAGTTAACTCAAAGCAATGAACACAGACACATATTTATGTTTTCTGCAACTCTACCAGATACAAAGCATTGTGGGTTATCTGGGAGGTTCCATGAAGAGAGTTAATAAATACATACAAATCACTATTATAAGGAAGAAAATAATGAAAAATATTAGAGTTAAAAACAGTCAATTTGGGAGTTTAAAGGGAGGTGCCACCTCTGAACTTCTGGCAAGAACAGGCTGTAAGATTCGGGAAAGGGTTCAACAGGTGACAGATAGACTTCAAAGGGTGATACAGTTTAAATATAATACTAATGATGAGTATTTTAAGTAGTATACTGCATAGCTAAGACATGCAAAATACAGAAAGATTGATTATGTACTGCATCCAAGAAACAGAGTTAGAAGATTGCTTTTGGAAAAATTACTCTTGTCGGTTATGTGTAACAAGAATATATGTGCAACTGTGAAGGTACACAAGCATTAGTAAGAGACTCCAGAATTACAAATAAATGACTGTAGCTTGCTTGATCTTTAGGAATTATATTTTTGGAAGTATTTTGTGAAACTAAAATTATTTTCAGCAATCCAAGTTCAAACTTTAGGATAAAAAAATTTGTGTTAATATTTCGGCAGACACATTAAATCTTTCCATAGAATAAGGCACTTTCAAACCAAATGAACATATACTTATATCGTATTTCCTGAAGATGCCAGACAATAAGAGATTTAAGTGGGTGATTAATGCCTTAATGTTTAGTACTAAACAGTATTTATTCTTCCAAATTTTGAGAGCCATATCAAGGTTTCATAATACATTTAAATGTAATATGTGGTGCATTGGCAATAGTGTTTTAAGTATGAACTCAAGTATCCTATAGTCTGTATTCATTGGTGACATGTTATTTTTTAGTCTTCTTATGATTCTATTTTCCACTTGATATTTTTAACTTTTATAAGTAATACTTGTACTTTTGTTCTCCGGATAAAAATCTTTAAATTTATAATGAAATATCACTTTTACACCAGTCTTATGCACGTTTGTTACAGGCTAAGGGTGCTTTTCAGTGCACTGTTACTTCCCTGGTTTAGATTAAAAGCTTTCAAAGTAATGCTGTAGTTTTTCTTTTATTTGTTCATCTGTCAAATCATACTGGCATCCTTTGGTTCTCATATATTGCTATCCCAAAAGTCACCTCCTATATCCCAAATGGAGCATCATATAGACCTTTCCTTCTAGGCAAAATTCATTCTAATCACGATTGATGCTTAAGAATGTTTATTTGCTAAAGCTTGTCAGTATATTTCCTTTTGTCTCCATCTCTGCCATCTTATAATGTAAAAATGACTGTATCTGGATGTATTATAGATGTCAAGCAAAAGAGACACCTCGTAAGCCAGTAAACCAGAATTTTGTGGTCTTTAAATATCAGCAATGACCTGTGAAAAGTTTCATTGTCTGCTGTGTACATCTAAATTAATAAATGTAACCTATGAAAATGTAAATTATGCAACTTTAAAAGATGAAAGTAAACGTTGCCTAAAATTTAGAACCATAAATACCAATGAGGTTCATCAGTGTTCTATATTAAATGTTCTTTAAAAGCTGTTCCTTGCTTCTTTTTCATCACACGGAATCTATGGTTAATTTTCACCCAGATTTTCTTCTTTGGAGTTTTTCCTTGTGGAGAAAACAAGCCTTCCCTGACCAGTCTTCTGCTGTCCCTGACCCTTCTGTGGCCCTCCTGCCTGTAAACCGACTTCTGACTGTTGCTCCTTCACTGCTGTTTCCTGTGTCTGGTAGCCGGGACCTTTCACATCTACAATTCCTCCCTAACCAGGCCCTCCCTCTGAGACTCAAGATTTGAATCAGGAAGTGGTATTGGATCAGCCTATGACAAGGAGTGTTGGCTGGAAGGTCAGGAAGGGTTTCTGGCAGCGAAGAAGCTTACTGTGCCAGGTTTCTTAAGCAAAAGAGGGGTGACTCCCCTCTCCTCCTTCCAGCAGCTGAAAAGTGTCCAGAAACTGTAGCTCTTCTTTCTAAACATTTGAAAAACTAGTCATATCTGGGATAAGCTAGGTTTTTTATTCATACAAATAGACCACAGAGCAAAGGGCAAAATGTGGCAATCTCTTCCTCCCAACCTTGAACATGATCTCCGTATATAAAACTTATTTTGCATATGAATATGCAGGTTATGGCTGTCTAGTTATTTCTGATCATAGTGTTGTTTTTAAAAACATCCTGAATTTTCTACTTTATTCCCAATAAAAGTACTACCTAGAACCATATTTTATCTCTTCTATTATTCTGTCTTGAAGATGATAATTTGTAGGTTTTAATAGGCTTTAGGATAGAAAGAATACTAGACATATTATAGCCTCAGAATTAATACTTAGGGCCAGCTGGAATAATAAAGTGAAAGGTTTCTGAGTTTATAATTCATGCCAGGGTTTGGTAGCACATGCATGTTAATTTGCTTCTTAAACAATGCTGTACACATTGATTTCTATGACTTTTTAGAAACTATAGCCAAAGGGTACGTTTTGCATTCTTGAGAAATGCAGTGATTTAACTTGCTCTAGGTTTCAGACAATTTCAGTGTCTCGTCTTAGAGTTTTTAGGCACCGAATGCATGGCGTGAAAATGGAATGTTTCTATTTTGCCACCACCATTATGTTATCTTTTCCAGTGCAATTACAAGCTAATTCGGGGCTCTTTGTGTTAGACTAATGGCTTCTGATTCTCTGCTGTCCCCTAGTACCTCTTCACACACTTTTAATACCACCTGCAGTGCCCCCAGCACTTACCTAGGGTGAGCATTCTTCTCTAAGTAGAGACTCATCTTTGGCAAACCATTAATGGAACATCAAAAAGATCCCATCTGTTAGAGTTACGTATGGCTAAGATCAGAATTATCAAATATCTCATTTTTTTTCTTTATTATTTTTTCTTTTTTTCCTTTCTTATTCACACAATAAATGTAGTTGTCAGCAGGATAAGTTCATGTGCCGGATAAGGTCACAATTTCATTTAGTGACAACTTCCAACAGTACGAACTTACAAGGTTCGATTTATTAAAGAGTCAGAAGGGATAAGATCTCTGCACGGCCAGCCTGATTTATCAGGGTTTTGACTGCAGTAGTTGAATAGGGAATGTCGTATTTCAAGTTTATGTTCAAAACTGTAGTTTAGTGTATGTTATGACTGTATGACTCAAAAATTGAGAAGGAAAATTAGAAAAGGTATCCCTATAAGGCGATTTGTAGCCAGTAACCAAGAACTGTCATTTCCTGTGTCAAACCTTGCTTTGAGGAGGATCAACACAGCATAATATAAATGGTACTATTTGTCTTAAAATGCAAATGAAACAAACATGCTGTTGTTAATGCCTGAGGAGACACGCATAGTGGCAAGATTGCTGTTTGGCTGTGAAGATTATCAGCAGTAAAATGATCATTTAACCCTCTCATGTATCTGGCAGGCAGCTATCAAATGGTTAAACCATAAAATAGCAAAAACTCTGCTATACTTCAGCCACTGTGGCTGACTGAACATGTTTTAAGATTTTTAGAATCTTTGAGTGCTTTTTGAACTCAGCATGACTTCGGGGCTGTCCATGTTTGATACCATGATATATAATGTTTTCCAACCATGAAGAAAATATAAATATGAGTTCTAATGCTGTAACCTTCTGCCGTAGTAAGGCCTGATAAATATTATGAACTAATCCATGTGGCCTGCTTTAAACTTTGGCTATATATATATGTATGTGTATATATACATACATATATACACACACACATAACCAAGTTCAAACCAATTCAAAGTTTATTTTCAGCAAATAAAATATGATCTTCTACCATCTCATTTACTTGCAATCATGTCCTATGAAATCTGAGCCTGGAGTTAAGGATGTTCTCTAACTACATACCGTATACATTTATGCCATTAAGTTAATGCTGAACTCAGTCGAAGCATGATGTCTGATAATGATGCTAAAAGGCCTGTTCCCCTCTGGTATGCTACAGTTTTCATATACCTGCTTTCTAAAGGGGATCAAAAGGAAACTATTAAAAAGAAACAAAATGATGGCTTTATAGCACCTTCAGTGAAAAAAAGATTTGAGTATATCTCTCATAATTTTGAATATTGCTTTCTACCTGTAAATTTATTTTATTTGGGCAAAAAGTGGGGTAATATCCTAAAAGCTGCAGTATGTTTGGTAGTGATTTCTGACTTAGGGCTTTTTTTTTTTTTTAAGTGAAGCTATCATAAGTCTTTGAGTAATCACAGACTTTTAAAAGTATGCACTATCAAAAAGATAAGAGAAACAGCCCTCAGCACCAACAATATTATCTTTTACCAAAATTGATTAGTTCATCCTATGTGTCTCAAATGTTTTGTGTGAACTTACCCAGCATGTTAAAAATAAGGCTTCTTTTTGAAGAATAGCTGTAAAAATGTAAACTGGGCAGAGAAGAAACATCTTTATTTTTCATCCTGCTCTATATTTCATGGATGAGGTAATGTATGTGAATGTAGTAAAATGGTGAACAAATGAAATGTATGACGGTTGTAATACAAAGAGAAGACATATGTTTAGACAACTTTTTTGGTCTTTAAAATCAATTTCAACTGTATTCAAATTGAGTTTATGATCTCGTGAAAATCTCATCCAATCATGTCTAATTTGTATTTTGTAATTACCACATGTCACAACCCATATTAATTATCAGAGAATAAACAGAAATAAAATATACTTGTAGTCCCAGATGTTTATATTCCGTTGAGGTGAAGAGAGTGATCAAGGAAAAACCACTAGGGAACAATTAAATGTAAAACTATGAGGTATTGGACTGTAATATCATGAGAATTTTAAGGAAGGCGAACTCAGTTTGTTCTGGAGTTCAGAGAAGTTTCATGAAAGAGATTAGCTTTGGGATTAATCTTTCAACATTAATAAGAGTTATCAAGGAGGCAGCCAGGAGGACAGGTAGTAGGAACGATTCTCAGAAAAGTGTGGGAGTTAAGTTGGAGATGACAAGGAAGTTATGGCGAAGACTTTCCTACTAGAGAAAAGAAGAACGTATTCTGGAGAGTAGATCGGAAAGTCAGGCAGATGTTACAGAGCAAAGCTGTGTTGGTATTAATATTCAGACGTGGAAATTCCAGTGGAGATGGCCAAAAAGGAGCTTGTGAAGAACTTGCACAAATGAACGACACAGACTCTGAGGAATGGGTAGATGTGATGATAGAAATATGTAGATGTGCTTTTAGAATGCTTCAATTTCTTTTGAAGTAATAAATATTTATTAAGTGCTTTGCATTTGTTTCTTAAGTTAATTTTCACAGCAACCATATGAAGAAGATATTGTATTTCTATTTTGTATGCAAAAAATGAAGTTCACATGGTTAAGGAACTTGTTCAGCTTCATGTGGCTTATTCCATTTACTCTTCTCAAATTCATTTTGAAACCCATTCCAGTCTGTGTTCTGTCCTTTCATTCTACAAAGCTCCTTTCACTCCAGACACCCATGATCTCTGTCTCATCAAAAGGAACCTTTCCACTCTCTTCCTTACTTTCATAAATTTTTAGGTTACTTGATTGATCCCTCCTCCTTTAAATTCTCAGTCACCTCCTTTGTCTGCTATGGTACCATATCCAGTTCCTTTTCTATTCTCTTGCACTTCTAAGTTTTCTGTGTGTGTTCCTCCATCACCCTGCCGTTTAAGATCCTTGTACCTATGTGCTTTGTCTTCTTATTTTGAAGATTTTTGGAACTATGTCCTAGATCTTATTTTCCCATGATACACTGTCTTCTAGATCAACAATCTTATGACGTCTATTACCATATACAAGTTCATTTTAATGAATAAATGCCAGTATTTATCACTCTTGCCAGACCTTGCTTCTGAGCCCTGGGCTTGTAACTGTCTATCTAAAAATCACCTGTCTTCCTCACAGCTACGTAGATTTCACTACTTACAAATTATAACTCCTCATCTTACCCTTAATTATTATTTTTTTTTCCTATATTCCCTATCTCAATAGGTACATGACCACTGGCCCATTTGCCCAAGTCAGATACTTCCCTTCCTCAATTCCTAAAATCTGAATAATCACTGAATTCTATAGCATCTATTTTCCTGAAATTTATCTAGGGTCTAGATTTGTCTTGTTTTTTTGTTTGTTTGTTCATTTTTTGATTTTGATTTATGCCTGGGTGTAACCCACTGTCTGATATTTAGTATATAACCAATAAATATTAGTAGAATAAATGAATAAACTAATGAATGGAGGCAAAAAGAATGACAAATTGAATAAGAACGGGAGTTTTGCTTTCTGATTTCAAAATCTCTGATCTTTTCAAGTCAGACATCCATTTTATGATAAAGTGGTTCTAGGAGCTGGGTCTTTGACTATCAGCCCAGTACTCTTTCTGCCTTTCGTAATATGTCATATCTGGGGTAAGAAAATCATTGTGTCGTGGACACCTTACTAAATGCCAAATACGACCCCCTCTTTAACAATGATGAACCAAACACTGAGAAAATATATAGTGTATTCAAGGTTATTCAGCTGGTTATTGGATAAAGTTGGGGCTAAAAATTAATATTCTTACTTTTAATGCAATAATTTTATGACATTTATTAATCTTTAAAAAAATAAAAATATTATACTCTTAAGCAACATAGAAAGAAGTTAAATTAAATATAACTTCCGTTTATACAATGTTTTATTTCTCTTGCTATCATTAGCCTATGTAGCCTTGGTAGCATCTAAATGTGAATTATTTTCAATTTGTTTGCAGTTCTATAATGTACATGAGTAAATATTTTTATTCAACTATTTTAGCAACAGAAAGGATTTCCCCAAACCTTGAAATAACTTCTTGATAAGCAAGAAAGGAGACTGGGATTTGCTTGCTTGTCTAATAAAGTTAAAAAGATTGACTTGATAGCTTGAACAGTTCCTGGACTTTCTGTTATGGCCCTCTCTAAGAGCTCGTAAAAGTATTTGTGGTTTGCTTAAAATTTTAATGCATAGTCAAAGACACCTCAAAAACTTTGGAGATATTTGGGTATCCCTTTATGATCTGCCCTAAGGTTGTAGTTCTTAATCCATTAAAGTACAGACCTGCTTGTAAATCCACAGGTATAGATAAGAAGTCACTGTTTGAGCCTGAACCCTTTTCAGATGAAAATTGGCAGTGGCAGAAGAGAGGATGAATTATTTTTTAAAGGGTTTTTCAAAGATTTTAATGATTTCCCTGGTATCACTAAATGTAACATACATTTTTTTTAGCATGTAAAAACAAGCAAATTATTTGCATTATCTTTATGTAGAAAAAAAAACCCATTCTTAACCAGTGTTTACCTAAGGAATTCATGTGTATTTACCTTTCAGTGGTAAATTGCAAAGAAATTGTTTAAAGTGTAAGTAAATATGGCTGAAAATACTAAGAACTATCAGATAGAAATTAAAGTTTCTTTTCTAATAGAAAAAATATTGTAAAGATTTAAATAAATGCATTATAACATGAATATGCGTGCCCTGAGGAACCTTTTCCACTGATTCCTTTTTGACATCATATAGACAGTTAACTGTACTTTGAGGCTATTTCTGAACAGGCCTCTGATTCCAATGCATCAATCAAAAAGATTGTATAGCGTTGAAAAACAGTTTCGGGGGCAAATCTCAGAAATGGGTTTGTTATTCCACACAGAAAACCAAATTTTTATTGTTCCATATTCCCTGGTCTTTGAATAAGCTTCATGATTTGATAGTTAAGCACTAATCTGTTATTTAATATAAGTATACTATTTCTAAAACTGTATTTTAGAAGCTCAGTTCTATTGAATCTTTCTGGGTCCATTTTCCTCATTGCCAATTATATTAAGCTACTGATATATCACAATGAAAAAAAATTGAGAGATGTGTGTCTCTCTTAATTTAATGAGTTTAATGAGTTCCTCCATTTTTAGTATATTTGATGAGTGGGAAGGGAGAGGTGTGTGGGGAGGAGAATGGAGATGTAGTCCTTGAATCTAAATTTTGTACTGTGAATTTTTTCTATTACATCTTCACTGTTCATTGTTCAGATACAGTTATATATATATTTTATAATGGACACAATTTAACCATTACACAATATTTTAGTTGATCATGGTTTATATACTTTGATATTGGCTTTCAGGATAAGCAATCATAAAACCCGAAATGTAATGTCTACTATTTTAACAATTAAAATGAGTTGACACAAATCTAGAGATATAAAGAAGAGACATAATTGAACTCAGTTGATGGTGTTGCTTTTAAAAACATCAAGATTAGATCTTCATATTTAAAGATAGTTGTTGACTTGAAAAGAACCTAATGACATATGAAGGCAAAATTTTCATAATATGTTACATACCATGCTTATATATCATTTGGAAATTTTAATTATTGAATACATCCTATTCTATTTAGAATTTTCCTCAGTTTCCCATTTTGTATGGATTTCCATTTATACTTTGTATTCCATTCCTTCCCATTTTCATGTCAGCTATTGAGCAAGCTGAGAAGAAATATCATTTAAAAAACTAATAAATTATATTATTAAAGTTAATATTTTCTAAATATAAAATTTTGGTGTGATAATATGGTATGGTAATGCTGTCAAAGTCTAAATGTCATAGATTTCATTATTTAAAGAGAGAGGCTCCAATTCCTGATCGATATTTTTTTTCTGTTTATCCCAAACAATATTTAACTGAAGTTTTGAAGCCTTCATTAATTTATTTTCCTATTAACTTATTCATTTATTTCTTAAGTGAGTATTTGATGAATTCCAATTCTTACTTTATGCCCGTATATATAGTATATATACTGTACTGTTGTTATTTTCTGTTTCCCCAAAGTATTAATTTGGAGGAAATGAAATGAAGAAGACCATCCGAAACTGGCTGTTTCTTAGGTGTTTTTGTCCAGACTCTTTTGCCAACATAGGATCTTACCTAAAATACTAAATATAAAAAAGTAATGACTTCGATGAAACATTTTTGATTTGGGAAAACATGCATCTCTAATTTTTGTATGTGTAGATATTTTATCCATTTGAAACTAGTAAAACTTTAGACAATTATCAAGTACTTTTAAAAACTTGCCAGATATTGTTCACCAAGAGTCTTGAATAACCATAATAAAGTTATTGCCTAAGTTATGTATCTTTAATTGTAATTTTTTACTGCATTAGTGATCAAATATAATAATTTTAACTCTAAATCATTGTCCTAATGTTTCTTGTCTTCCTGTTTTGGCATTGGATCAGTGCTTTTTGAGGAAGTTTTATTATTGCTGATTCTTAAGGACTTACTAAATAGAATTGACTTCAGTAGATGATGTGTATGAAAAGGTTCAAGAAAGTAATTGGGCTAAATTTGAATACTATTATAAGGACAAGTTTTATATTCTCAGGATAACAAGATCAGTTTTTCAGACGAGCATAATTAATTCTCTTTATAAGAATCTTGAGAATATTGTGCAAACACACAAAAAGAGGTGGTTGTTGTTAAAGCACAAGTGAAAATACTCTAAACACCTCTTATTTTCATTGTCTGCAGGAGAGCTGGAGGTATTTCAGAAAGATGGAGAACGGAAAATTCAGAGCCGGCAGCAGCTTCCTGTGGGGACAACCTGGGGGCCATTTGCTGGAAAGATGGACCTGAATAATAATTCCTTGGTATGTGGACGTTCCATGATAGTTGACTCGGTATTTTGTTATAGCTCAGAAATGATTCTGCTTGCTTCCCAGTGAAATCACTAAAAATAAGTTTGTTTTTTTCTTTTTAAATGGACACGAAACTTGGTTATTTTCCAAGTGGCTTGCCTCTGACAGTAATATAAGTAGAATTTAGAAGGAAACAGGTTAATCATACTAAATGGTTGTTTAGTAAGGTAATTTATAAGGTTTTTGCTTTATCTGCTTAGCCAGACTAATACTATTCACATTTAATAATGTATACAAATGCTTTTATTTTTAAGATGACACAAATTAATTGTCATACATTACAGGTTTACATGAAGAGCAAGAAATAAACAACCTTGTTATTCCTTGCTAATACTATTTGTACCTTTAAAAGCAAGGATGAATGATTAGCATTGTTTTTTGTTGTTAGCTTATTTAAAAAGTTCTGAAATCAGAAAGTCTACCTCTAGGTAAGATTATATAGCCAACTGATTAATTAGATGTTTTAAAAAGTAATGGAAAGATGGATGTTCGGTTATATTTAAACTTCGTTTCTTAATTGGATATATTAGTTTCCTATTGCTACTATAACAGGTTACCACAAACTTTGTGGCTTAAAAAAACACAAATTTATCATCCTGCAGTTTTGGAGGTTTCAAGTCTGGAGTGAATCTCACTGGGATAAAACTAAGGTGCCTGTGGGGCAGAGTTTCTTTCTGGAATCTCTAAGGGAGAATCTGTTTTCTTAGCTTTTCCAGCTTCTCAAGGCTGCTCATAGCCCTTGGTTTATGGCCTCCTTTTATCTGCAAAGCCAGCAATAACTGATTGAGTATTTCTCATGTCCACATTCGACTCTGACTCATCTGTCTCCCTCTTTCGCATTTAAGAACACCTGTGATTACATTGGGCCCTCCTGGGTAATCTAGGACACACCCCTGTTTTAAAGGCAGCTGATAGCAACTTTAATTCCATCTGCTTCTTTAATTCTCCTTTGCCATGTAATGTAACATTCACAGGTTCCAGCAATTAGGATATTAGGCCCTCTTCTATTGTAAGTGATGATACAAACTCGGGGAGAAAAAATGTTCATATTCTTTTTTTTTTTTTAGGTGAGGCAACTCTAGGTTGACCTCACAGATTGCAAGGACCTTGTCAGCTTACAATCCTTTATTTTTTATTTTATTTTTTATTTTATTTTTTACACCTATGACACCTGGTCTTCTTAGGTGGTCTCCCATCCAAGTACTAACCAGGCCCGACCCTGCTTAGCTTCCGAGACCAGACAAGATCAGTTTTACATTCTTTAAGACGTGCAGATATATATATGAAAATTCTTCTCTCTAAATTACATATATGTAGGAAGAGTCTCATGGCTGTTAAATGGCTCTATCTACAGTGTGGGGACATAAAAACTCCCAGAGAGGTTTTGCAAATGTACCGAACTCAGCAACATTGCATTTCTTTTTCAATTTATTATATGAAAGAAAATTCTTATTCAAGTTATTACATGAAAGAAACTCATATGTGTGGATCTCTGCTTACTTCATGCCATGTGGATGAGACAGAGTTTATTGATTCAACTAAAAGTACTGATTAGAATAAATAGGAAATATTTGTGACACCGCACTTTTAAATAGCATGTAGAATTCTAGGGTTGTGTTTTCTACTTCCTAAAATCATGTATTAATCAAAAAAAGATGAAGTAGAAGATTTTACATGTGTTTAAGAAACAAATAAATGGATAGGAAAGGCTAAATATTTAATTAATAATCTTGGCAGGTTAATTCTTGGTGGTTCAGTGCACCTACTTCAAAAAGGTTTTGAGATGTGGCCCCAAACACACTGCAGTCCTTGGTTGATTGACATGTATTAATAGACTGTTCTGTGGATTCTTTTGAGAGAGCAATATTAACTATACTGATTTCTCAAGTAAAGGCAAAGAGCATAAGATTGTCTAAACATCAAAAGTTGCATTACATATTATTCTAAACCATTTTATCTGGGAGTTTCTAATGGTTCTCTAGCTTTGCTTAAAATGTTTTAGGCAATAAGATATTTATCTTATTTATCACTACGTATCACACACCAACACAATCTTTAGTCATTTCTCTGATATTTCTTTAAAAGTGTACTGCCACTGAAGTGGCAGCATAATTGATATGAGATGAAAATTTTCCTCTTTACTACATTAAAATAATATCTATATGAAAATGCAATTTTTGATTAGTCTTTATGTTATTATCTGTCTATATCCAGAGTGGTACTTTCATATATTTTTAGCATATGCTAAATCATGACGTGTGGAAAATCTCAGTTTGTCAGTGAAATAATTTCCTATTTTTTCACAGATGATACATTTTGTTTTTTTCATACTCCTATGCCACTCTAAAGCAATTTATGCCATATTTTATATTTTTCAAAGGGTTTGATTTATAGATAAGAAGTTTTCAAAATTTTTGAAAGTGTATGAAATGATATAAAGTGTATGAATACTCACTCATAGAGTATCAAAAACCAGTAGTGAGTTATAGTTCTTTATAGAAAACATACCCTAGTTTTCTTCTTTTAGGGTTTAAATATTTAATTCATGTAATTTTCTTAAACTATAGTATTTTTCCCTATTTAAAAACTTAATTACTTCGCTAAAATGTACTTTAAATATTTTCCTTTTGCAATAACATTCTCTTTTAGATTTCATTCATGATTTTATATTATTAAATACTGCAAATATGACTGTTGGTACTACATACATAGAATGCATACTTATTTTCTGGACACAATTTGGAGAATTGGAAATGGATTAGCTCATTTAATCCTCAGAATAAACCTGTGAATTTGGTTTTATTTTAAATTGTATTTTAAAGATAAGAAAATAAAAGCTTGGGCCTTTCAAATCTGAAATTTTAAAGACCATGTCATACTGCCTCCTCAGTAGCATCTGTAACATGATTCGAGCATGATAAAATTGTTGGGGATTTTTTTGCAGGGATTCTAAATTTATAAAAATCTCTGGTAGAGTATCCGTAGTAATTAGAGGTATGCTTTTTTTCCTTACTTTGGGAAAGTACTTGTTATGATACTTCATAGCCTATTTGAGCGGTTATGAGTTAATTCAAAGACTTCTCCAATTTTATGACTCTTTATAATGTGGACAGTACTTTAATATGTTTTATATCATGAAGATAAATTTTCTTCATTATAAACTATCTAGCCTACTAACCCTTCCTTACCCAACTTTGAATCAAATTTGGATTTAGCACAGTCTTTTAAAATATTTATTCACCAACCAGTGTAATATTACTCTGCTCAGACTCATGGTATTGGCTTGGGAGATTTAGCACACTAATCTAACACAGTAATTAATTGAGTTACCATGCCAGATGTCAAATCCTTTTTATACCTTTCAAGTTTCCATTTTGAAGTGCATTAGCAATATGACACCTTCTGCAGGAAGCCTTTGTGTATTAGGCATTTGGGTGTATATAGAACATTTCAAGAAATAAAGCCTATATGGAAACACCAAACAAATGGATTTGACAAAAAGTTATTCTTAGAATCATACAACACACTGAACATAGAAATAAATAATCTTTTGCCCACATCTTATTATCTTGTTAGATACTTCATGCTTTAATGGTTTAATAATAACAGCAGCATATACTTAATACTTTCATTGGGCCAGATATGGGCCACAATGCTATACATGTTTTATATCTCACATAAGTGCATGAGAAGATAGTATTTATCTTCTTTGATGCAGAGAAGGAAACCACTACTTTTGGAAGTTAAATAACTAGCCCAAACTCAACTCAGTCTGAACCCAAAACCCATATTGCAATCAGATGCTATCTTAGATATATTATATGTAATATAGGGATAATAACACTACCTAGATTATAAGGCTTTCGTAAAGACTAAATGAGGCAGAGGTAGCATATGTGAGTTATCAGTAAATATTAACTACTATTATTGCTGTCACCCATAAAAAATGGACCCATTAAAACATATCATGTTTAAAATTGAAGAGATACTCCAAATTAAACAAGTAAAACTACAGACCTTTGGAGTTTAAGGATTTTACCTGCCTACATTTAACTATCTTCCAAGGACTCTATATTAGTCAGGATTCTTTGGAGAAATAGAACAAATAGAAAAATAGGGTGTGTGTGTGTGTGTGTGTGTGTGTGTGTGTGTGTGTGTATACAGGTGGGGAGGGAGAGAGGGAGGGGAGAGAAAGAGAGAATTTTTTTTTATGAGGAATTGGCTCACATGATTATGGAGGCTGATAGGTTGAAAATCTGCAGTGTGGGCCAACATACTGGAGACCTAGGAGAGCTGAGAGTGCAGTTCTAGTCCAAAGGCCAGCAGGCAGAGGCCCAGGAGAACCTGTGGTGAAGATGAAGTTTGTTGCTTGTAGGCGAGTCTTTTGTTCTCTTCAGGCCTTCAACTGATTATGTGAGGCCCATCCACATTATGGAGGACCATTTGCTTTACCCAAAATTCACTGATTCAAATGTTAACCTCATCTAAAACCCCCTCTAATTTGACACATAGAATTAACCATCACAAGCTCCAAAGGTCTTTGATACATTGTAAGTTTCCATTTTTTCACGTACAACCTTACACCCCTGAATGAATTGTTAGCCAGCGAGTCTAGCTTGCTTTCCAACATCTCAACTCTGTGCCAAGGAGTAATTTAAATTAAGTGCTATCATAGTGACACAAACTTCATGTTTTTGAAAGTCTTACAATTTTATTCACTGAAAATGTCAAAAGACTACGGACAAAAAAGAAAATTTTTAAATCACTTGAAATTGTGATCAATATCTGTTTTAGAGGTGTTTTAGAATTTCTATATTTATATGTTGTGTCTTTGAAGTTTCCCTGTTTTCTCCTGAGGACAGAGATCTTTGTAATATGCTAAATCTCTGCTATATTAAGTACGTGATAAGTGTTTAATAAGTAGCAGATAACAATAATTATTTGGAAGGTCGGGTATCTGAAATTTAAGTGACATTTGCCCTCTCTTGAATATATCTGCTTTTGCTAGCTAATTAGTCTTGTTTAGCCAACTGCTAGAATCATACAACATGCATAGTTTATTAAGTAAAACATTAGTAGAAACTCTCAGGTTACTTACTACATAATAGTAAATTTATCACAACTTGTTAAATTCAACAAGTGGAATTCAATAGAGAAAGTTCATTCTATTGATGCTGTTCAATAAAAATAGAACTTTGTTTTATTTTCCATCTGGGCACTACAAATAGGAAATACACATAAAAAGAGTAATATAAACAACATTTTATTTACTTAATAATGAAACGAAGGATACATTAAATTGTAGCTTAAAATTTGAAGATATTATCACCATAGAAATATGGTTGAAGGAAGAATTAGATGTTTCTGATCTATATCATAGGAAAATATTGGAATTATTGGATGTCTCCATTTCTCTCCTTGCAGTTCTAACTCTTCCAGTACCAATCTCTGAACCATTCATTGACAGAGTCTTCATTTCATGTTGTATATACCCTGTAGCAAATGTATCCCTACTCATATGTCTCCAGTATTCCCCAGTATTCACCTGTCAATAACTGCTTAAACATCTGTGACATTCTCTTGGAGGCCATTTTTCAGCCTCAGAATCAAAGTTACTGCAAGCTAGGAAAACTGGAAGTGCTGGAGAATTAATGTTTCCAGAAGTAGTCCTCAACCAGAGATAGAAGTTGGTGTTTAAATACCCTTGCTTCTTTGCCACTCCATTGGGATATGAGAAGTGGTCCATACTATCTCTTAGAGTTTGCCAGTGGAATTGAGCACCATTTGGCTTTGTAACTCACCCTTTATGGGCTTCCTTCTCTTTCCTGCTTGCTCCTTTATACCTCTTCAGAAATTTTCTGAGATTGCCTCCTCATAAACTACTTGCACTTAAATTAACTTCAGGGTAAGCTTCTGGGGAAGCCATTACAAGACAGCCTCAAAGGTAAAAAATAAATTTGAAAATAACATCCAAATTATTGTTGAGATTCTAGGGGACATAGAATTTTATAAAATATTTAATTTTGGACTTCTGCCTCTGGTACATAACAAGTATTCAATAACTGCTCTATAAAATAAAATTCTAATATAATTGAATTTCCTTACCAGGAGTATTCTGACTCCACCCATATCCTTCCATCTTCATCATCTCAATGATAGAATTTTTAGTTTCGCTGAGGCGTGACTTTTTATTTGGTCTTATATCTCTCTTCGTTGATGTTGACATTGTGAATGATACCCTCCTTCTTAACAGGCATTCTAATCTGGGCCCGGGACTCCCATACTTGCCTACTTCTCATCTCTCTCTGGGTCTTTGCTCTTTTGAATTTAACTATGCGTGTTTCCCAAAACACTCTGGCCTTTCTTCTCTTCTCCCTCTGTTCCCAGTGCCTCAGGGAGCTTATCCATTTGCAAAGCTGCAGCTACTAATTTACAAATGACATTTAAATTAAAAAATCTCTAACCTTGGCTTTTTACCCTCTCTCTAATAGCACATTTCAACTGTTTTGCAAGCCTTTTCCACCGAGTTCCTCCAGCTAAACAACGAGGAGAATTTATTAATGTCCCCACAGATTGTCTCTCTTCTCCCTGACTTCCAACTTTTTAGTCACCTTTGATTCTAAGCCACTGAATCTCCTTTCTTGCCTCTGCAGGAAGTTCATTCTAGAAGTTATTTAATGTTTTTCTCCCTTTCTACCTCTCCTCTCATATCTTAAATTTCCATTCACACACAGTCACACACATGCACGCACACATGCTCCTCTTTTTTAGTGCCTATGACTATTACTTCCTCTTTTTCCTTCCACTCAGGGTCAAACATCTTCCAGATTCTTCTTTTCACTTCTAGAAACCAAGTACCATAACTCCTGCTTTCTTAATGTCTGTTCTCTTCTTTCTGTTCCTACTACCACTGCTTTAGTTGAAACCGCCATCATTTCTTTCATGAGTATCACAATATTCTTCTGTTCTTTCTGCCTTCCTTCTTGTCTCCTTTTTCTTCACCCAAATTACAGTGTGTTCTAAAAACATTGCTAGTCTCTTTTGTGGTTGAAACCGTCTTATAGGGCACAGGAGAACTCAAATACCTTGTCAAGGCATAAAAGGGCCTTTGCAACACACTCACTTCCTCAGCTCTTACTCGTTTTCGACTTTTAGTATGGACTTCAGTCAACCCCAGTTACCTATAGTGCTCTGAATATACTCTTTTCTCACATCTCTGTCCATGAGGCCATGTTATTTCATCATCCTGAAAAGTATGCTCTCCCTCCTGCCCCTCTTCATCAAACTAACTCTAATTCTTACTTAAAGATTCAGCTCAAGGTCACCCCAAAGTGGACCTTCTCTGAATCCTTCAGTTTGGAATAGATATCCATTTCTCAAGTATTGCCATGATGCTCCATGTTTACTAGGATAAGAACATTTATCACATACTTTTAAGTGTTTTTTCCTGGTCTGTCTCTCCTGCATACAATATGCTCATTGCCTTTTATCCCTGTATCCTTCCTACGTAGAACAATGTCTGGCATTGTTCTAGGCTCAATAAATAACTGTTAAAGTATGCATAAGAGATTAGATCTTAAAAGCTCTTATTAGAAGAAAAGATTTTATAACTATGTGATAATGGATGTTAATTAGACTTATTCTGGTGATCATTTGACAACATATACAAATATTGAATCATTATTTGTTACACCTGAAACTAATATATGTTAGTTATATCTCAATAAAAAAAGATTAATTCTTTTCTTGAGCTTTTTCTCCAATATTAGTAGAAGCACATTTCTCTTTTCTTTAAGATCTCTGCATTCTTCCTGAGTCTTTATATCTATTTCTCCTTTTTCCTTTGAGAGCTTACTGCATCTGCCCAACTTAGCAGTACAGGTACCACAGTCAACGCCATCTTTTGTCTGTTTTATTTGTTTATATCTTTGTTTTTACTTAATCTCATTTGAGTATAAGGTTTAGTAGGGCAGGATAAGGAGACATGCCCATAATGATTTCTTGATAAATATTAATTTCAGTATGAGATTTGTATCTCTTTGAGACCATTAGGGAGGATAAAGTGTTGAGTACTTTGAGGCAATTACGATTTGTTTACAACAGAGTTGGTTTTAGATCCCTCACTATGACATGGGTGAAGGCCAAGAAGGTGTTCTGCTCTACCATGCTTTCTGTGAAGTCTCATCCAGCATTGCACTTTCCAGTGACAAACCATCTGGGAAATTCCATCTGTCTCTGCTTGGAAACTGAGGTGGCAGTCGCCCACTGTGAGCAATTTTCTATTAACTTCTTGGATAAGATCAGTCAGATTTATACTGAATTGATGGGAACCGTAAGAGCAGGGTTGTTCCAAGAGAAGACAAATGTACTGATTCCTCTAATTGGGCTTAAGCCAGTTTCATTCACGGATGCCCTTAGGTTCTAGTAGTGCAAGGACTTATAACCTTTTTAATTGTACCCTCTTCCTCTTGGGAAACGTTGGTCTAATTCATTATTGATGGAGGTTGTAGATTTGTCCCTTAGGGAGGCCAAGATCCTGGCTTCTCTTATACTCTATCTGAGATGTGGAGAATTAATGGAAACTGAGTGGACAGGAAAGCAGCTCAAAGAAGACACGAGGCAAGACATTTACTGCAGCAGAGCCTTGGAAAATGACGTGTTGATTTGGTTTCTAGAATGAGTAGATTTTGTGAGTTTTTTTCTTTTTTGGGGGGGGTGGTAATGCTTAGGGAGAATAGAGAAGTTGGTGGGAGACCCAGATTAATGTAAAGGCATGCTGTAGATTACGAGTCAAAAGGAAAAAAAAAAAAACAAAAAAAAAACAAGCACCAAAGAATTATTTCACAATTTAAATCTATAGAAGCAAACCAGAAAAGCCAATTGCATGTTGATCAAAAGGGACTGATTGTATTACAGTTTGGGTGTAGTTATGATGTTGGCAGTGTAAGGAATTATATTGTAATCTGGGACAATAATGTTAAAATAAAAACATAAATTGTACCTTTCTTCATAATTAGGAATTGCCTCCAAAATACATCTTTGTGCCTAGATATTCTGTCTACTAACCTCAATCTCCTTTTGACTGACTTTTCCTTCTGATGCTGAAGTCTTTCCAGGTTCCTTATGTTTGAACTTTTACCTATATTCAGGACAATTTCAAGTAAACAAAAAAGCATCTTTGTGTTTATTGAAGATAGTTCATTGCTCCCTTTTCTAGAACTCTAAGGAGAATTTTATTGGAGGTGACCTTTTCATGGAATTATTAAAATGATTGTATGTTATGCTGTTAATTTAATCAGTGATGTGGAGTAGTTTTTCAGAGTAGAGGTATGAAAGACAATGTCTACCTGCTGGTTTATATCTCCAGTTACTTTTTGTGAAGTCGTTCCTGTTTGAAGATCTTTATTCACACTCATGGACCCTCAAGGGATGGAGGTAGTCTCTACTCCCTAAGGGGAATCTATCAGATTCTTGGGTGGTGAGGAACTATTTTGCAAAATATAATTCTATTGTTTCTATAATGCAAATTACAGAATATAAAGCTTAAGAATGTTTTTGGAGAAGTTAAAGTGAGAAATCACTTTGAGGAGAAGTTGTTTTAAAAGTTGACCAAAACTTTCTTCCGTTATTTGCTAAGTCTGGCACGCCTTTTCAAATCTTTCCCCTAGATGTTTTTTGGAGACTTGCTCTTCCAAAACTCTTTTTAAAACCATTGGTTTGGCACTATGCACTTGTTTTGATGTTATGAGGGTTTAGCAGTGATCTCAGCTAAGCGTAGTAACTGATACAGTCAGTAACCTGGAAACGCTAACTGGGAAGAATGGACTTAAGTACTATTTTGTATTCTTTTTGTTTGGTCTTAAAAATTAATATTACTTAAAACTTTATATTATAAAATATTGGACTCTTAAAATACTGGACTCTGTTTTTAAACTAACTCTTAGTAGATATACCCAGGATACCATTAATCAAGTGTTATAATTTAACAGTAGCTCTCAGCTGGCATTGACAAGCTACAGTGCCATATGATGTTTTTCTGGTAAAGGCAAGGTTGTGAACATGACCCTGTCCAAGGTACAATTTATGTTTTTATTTTCTACAGGACTCTATGTTGATGTTGTGTGATGGTCTAAAGGCACACCATCAACATAGAGTGGCATATATTTCTAATAAGAGGAAAATAAAGTGATACTCTAAAACGCTTTTGGAAACAGGAAACTTTTTGAGAAACTCTCATTTGGAAATTAACATCTCTTTTCTTTGTTAAGTATTGAATTTAAAGTTATTTTTTATTATTTATTTACTCTTCCATCACCTTTCTCATAGAATCCTTTGGCCTAGTTTGACAAAAAGTGTCAAACGTTGGGAAACGTTGTTCCAATTCATTTACAAACACTGTTAAAATAGGCCAAAGGATTTTATGAGGAATTATAGAATCATAGTTTCTTGAGTCTAATAATTTGCATTTTTGTGCTATTGTGCTATTTTATATCTCTGTTTTAAAGGTCAGGAAACCAGAGTCGAGCATAGGGTTATGTGAGTAAGCCTGTGGTGTTTCTCATGCTTTTTATTCTCCATTTCGGAGGGTCAGAAATATAAGTAGAACTTACCTAAGTGTCTCTAGTATTGTGTCCCTCACAAGGCTGCAATCAAGGTGAGAGCCAAAGCTGTGGTGTCATCCGAAGGCTCAGCTGAGGGAGTATGTGCTTGCAGGCTCACTGACATGGTTATCGGCTCAGTCCCTTGCCTCGTGGGCCTCTCCATAGGGTGGTTCACAAAACATGATAGCTGGCTTCTCCTTGAGCAGCAGTGATAGAGCAAGAAAGGGAGCCCCAGAAACTACTGTGTTTTTGTAACCTGACCTTGGTAGTGGTATACCATTGCTTTTGTTGAATTCTGTTCATTAGAATTGAGTCTCACTAGGTCTGGCCTATACTGAGGGGAAGGGAATTACATAAAGACTTGAAACCGAAGACTGAGATCGTGAGGTGTCATCTCAGAGGCTGTCTACCACTAAAGGTAATTTGCATAGCTTCCTGGCCTTCAGATAAGAAGAGCTTTCAAACAATAAGAACAATGGGAGGATTCACAAATATTTGAATATAATTTGAATAGGAAAAAATTAAATTATGTGATAGAAAGCATCAGAATCAAAATCAAAGATTAACTGATAAGTAAAAGAAATCTGTGAAAATGAGATATATTTTGTTCTTATGTTTGAAGATAAATATAATTTTCTACATGAAGATGATCATTAACTTCTTGATTAATTTATTTAGAAATTTATCATGACATTAGAAAAAGATGAATTAAAACATATAAAACCTGAGTTATACAGAATCTAATGGGGAACTAGAATCAGGTTGTTTGCTGAGTGTTTGTTCTCATTTCAGTAATTTCGAGAAACACACTAACACATTGTAAAGATCAGAAATGGGAGCGAAAGTATGGGAAAGAGCCCATGATGTGGCCAGAATTGCCTGATTCCAGTCCTGTTATTACCCAAAATGGATGTGCTATCTTGGGTAATCATACATGCTCTCAGTTTCCTCATTTATGAAATGGAGGTTATTGTACCAGGCGTACATCATAGAATTGTTGTAAAATTATATAAAATTATATGCATTTAGTCACTTTGAAAAATATACAGATTGTTACACAAACCTAGACTACTTTTTATTATGGCTGCGAATAGAATGTAGATTACACATTCCTTTAATTCCCCAAACAATGCATCCAGCCTTTCTCTTCTGTCCCCTCTCTGAACCTATTTATAAAGCATGTTTGGTTGTCACCGTACATATACATCTTCATACATGTGTATATACATGTATTTATACACACAGAGACACAAATACTTAATTATCTACATTGAGTATTCTGAGAAGTTATAGCATAGAGAAGTACAAAGTCAGTACTTAGAGCATTTATCATCTAAGTAAACAATCACCACATAAGTAGAGAAAAAAAACAATATATATATATATTTTTTTTTTAAGAAGAAAAAGGAAGGTTAAATGGTCAACATGCTTTTTGAATTATCCTGGCTTCTTTGTGTTTTCTTTTTTGTAAGGAGTTAGTGTTCAGAAATCATGACTCGGGTGTGTGATTAGGGATTTCAGACAATTGGAAAATTAATTTACCCTGTCTGATTCACTTTTGAATTAGGCTTGTATTTTTAAATATTAACTCAATTTTTTTCATTATTTATGGCATTTTAGAGCTTAGTACAGAATGGAGTGAGTAAGGCAGCCATAACACGGACGGTGATACACTGTGAAATACAGAAAAACGGAGGCAGAGTTCAGAAGAGCAAAGGTATCTCATATGCCTTAAGTTTTAGCTTTTATTTAGAAGTCGAACAAATACCAGTTGTTTCTCATTACCCTACAAGTAACAGTGTGAGCAGAACAACGACAATCCCTTAGAATCTGATACAAATGTCGGATGTGGCATTACCTCCTCGTATCTTAAAGCCACTGCTACTCAAGCAACTGTAGCATATTAATCCATGCAAGGTGTCCAGTGATGTCTGTGTGTGCATCTGAGATAAGCATCAGGGCCCAAGGAGATGTCCAATGAGGTATCTACAGGAAAAAAAAAAAAAGATAGTATTTGCCTTTATTAAAGAAGTTCAAAGATGATGAAAAGAAAGTTTGTCCTTTATCTGAATATTTCCAGCAGGGAACCCAGGCGGTTTTATTCTTGTTGCATTCCTTCAAAACTTCGTGAACATATCAGCTCTTCAAAGGAAGCTGACATTTGCAGAAGTGTTCCCCTTCTCTGCTGGTACTTCAGGAGGAGAAGGGACGAGGGAGGAAGAGTGTCTGCTGAAAGTCAAACTGGTCGGCACCATTACTTCATTAATCAAGTGGAGGCATTCTGAAAAATGTTTCTCTTTGGATGCAGCCATCCATTTTTTGGTGTTAATCTGCGCCCTGTGGCAGGGTTTTGTGAAAGGAAACAATGAACAGTTGTATCACCACCCCCCCACCCCCCAATTGTTGTAGCCCCTGTCAGAAGGCTCCGAGGATGATGCAGGTCTGTATCAGCCTGATAAGGGAAAGAGGATTCAAAATGGCTTTAGAGGGAATCTGTGGGAGCAGAGAGTGCCGTTTTGGACCAGAGGAGCTATGGAATACAGCAGAGGCCCTTAATGGGATCCTAGGGGTTCGGTGCCAAACCTTATGCTGCTGTTTGAAGATTTTCTAGTGAAATATTTTGATGGTGAAATTCTGTAACTGTCAGAGGGGCGGAGATTCAAGATTCTGTTTTAAGTTATTTGCTCCATAATCTGTGATTAATCCATCCAGGTCAAGTGAAAAAAAGAAGAGGGTGTGGGGAGAGCAACTCAGGAACCCTTCCGGAGTATGTAGGGAGGTCACTTTTAATCCGCTGACAGTGAGTTTCCATGTCATTGTCATCATGAGCCCTGTGCAAGTGACCAGTACATTTTATATACTGTAGGTTCCTATTTTATAGTTAGATGAAATATGAAACTATCTTTTATAATGCTGATACCACTTTGGCAGGACTTTGGAGCCAAATATGATTCAGTTAAACTGTTTTGGAGCCTAACATATCTTTGTTATTTATTGGGATTTCTGAAAGGGCTTTATGTGCTATTTTTGCTCTGGATTAAAAAAAAAAATACTCATTAAATATTTCCAAAAAACTCATATAGCTAAGAGAATTCTACTGAGCTTTTGAAACTGATGTGCTTGTTCCTAGGACAGCTAAAATAAAATCATTCTTCTCCATTAAGAAAAAAAGCTCCAGCAAATTAAAACCAGTATTTTCTAACATACCACAAAAATAAAAATGGAGAGCAATTAGTGAATGGGGATCAGAAAAGTTGGCATCTTGTAACCAGTGGTTATCTTTAAGCATTTCTAGGCTTATAGATGCTGCTGGGTTTTTCTTTCATTCATTCCACTGTTATTCTGGCATGTTATAAATAAACGTATAGGCATAAAGAGTCAAAAACAAAGTGGTTGTCAGAGGGATGAATGATAGGCAGTGACCTCACATACCGTGGATAGTACCATGCTCAGCTAGCAAGACTGTTGCCTGGAGGTGAAGTGTGCCCCCGCTACTGAGGCCAGGCTGATAGGGGGAGAGCCCCTCCTTAGCTTTAATCTCCTTGTTTTGTTGAGTTTAACTCAGACTCTTAACTTTTGTTTAAAAGAATGTCCGTATGTAAATATGAGGGAAGATACACCAGAAGGAAAGTGACGTATTTACCAATGTCATTTTGAAGCTCAACATTTTCTTCCTAACAGAGCTCCAAAGGACAGCTCTATCTGGATAATAATAAGCATACTTTGATTTGCGAAGGGCCTTCAGTTTTTTTATGTGATCATTTATTTTTTTTTTTAAGTTAACCATTAAATAAACTTGCTAGAATGGGCGCAATCTAAACTTTTGGACTTTAATTCCGTAAGAGGCTGGATAAAAGAATAGAGGTGGACGCATTTTAACCTGTCACCCTAACTAACCCCCCCGCCCCCCACCAAATTGTGTGCCTTCCAGGTGGTATGTTATTTTTATCTTTTTTTACACTCAAATGAGAAGGTATTGGAATAATTTTTTTATCGTTTCATAACTAATTTAACAGTCTTCTTCTGCTGTTAACTACTAGCAATTGAACGACTAAAATCGATTTCGTTTTCTAACATTAGATATATTGTGCCATGTCTTGAAGGAAAACCTGACTTCACATTATTAAGCAGGAGCTCTGCTAAGAAACGAGGGTACAAAGATCTGAATTCTCATCAAACAGAATTACTTCTTGTATGAGTATTTGAATTGAATTCTATCTATAGCTTTATATATTGCTTTAAGCAGACTTAACACACAAAAGCCACATTCACAAACACATAGGCACACACATGCACACACACACACAATAAATGTTTGATTTTTAAGTCAAAAAATAAGATTAATATTTTAATTATATTGTGTTTATACTCATAATTTTTCCTAAATAAAACAATTTTGTGAAGTAAAGCACACCTTTTTTATTGAATGAGGTATACAAACAGTATTTTTCCTATCATAGATTAGACACCACTATAAATGTTGATAATGTTTTTAACATTTATTTTTCATAATTTTATTATTTTATCTCATGGCAAAACACACAATTGCAAATTGTTATAAGGATATTTTTAGTACTCTAGTAGGTAACTTAGAACAAATGTAGAACCTTTAGGTATTTAAAGTTTGAGATAAAAAAAGTGTTTATAATTCTTGACCACCTAGAGCATTATAAAAAGACACACTTTGTTTACTGACAAATATGGTAAGAAAAGAAAATGAGAAATAAGAATATTCAAGCAATAAAAATTAAAGTTTCTCTCATATTATTTGATTTTCTGCAAGTTTTTATTTCTTCTTATTTCATATTCTCCATGAGCCTGAATTATTGAGAACTATTTATAACTTCATTGAGACGGCATAATAAGTATTTTGTAATTATATAAGATTCAAACAATTGTATTGTATTGGAGATACTAAATTTTTCTTTAATTTTAGTATTTATCTTTAGATTTAAAATAGAGTGTTTTGATAGCGATGTTATTATTATGAAGTATTGCTAATATTTGCTGCAAATCTTACCACTCACACTGTAGGGGACAAAAGGGTATTGTTTTTGATTGTTATTTTTATTACCTCTGTAGCCACTGAAGTCTTGGAAAAGAGGAGCAAATTATCTTTCAGTTGGTTTGACAACATCCAAAACAATGAGGAGCCTACTATTTTAGTTGCAGCCTCTCAATTGTTCTCTGTCCATCTTTGTCTTTTGCTGCTTCATATGCAGTTATCTTAAAGTTGTAAGGAAGGGAAATCAGCAAAAACAAGAAAAAGTACAGTCCCTTTTTGATGATCAGTTACCACAATCTAACTTCTTACCTTATTTTACTGTATTATTTGACCCTAGTTTATCCTGAAATGCACTATAATATGAACTAAATGTTTTTTTACCCATCAAATAATAGAGTATCTATAATGTATATAGCACTTAAAAGTTTCTCAGTAATTTACTTCCATTTGGCAAGTGTGATTGATCTCAAAATCTACATAATTCATATTTACCAATTGTGAAATAATGGCCTTAAAAAATTTAACTAGTGAATCTAACATAGTAAAAGTGTTGGATTCCATCAAAACTTAACCAGAATGTTAATATTAATACTATTAGTAGCAGAGAAGTGATTTCATCATTCAGGTGTGTGGGAATAAAGCAGGTTCTATTGTAAAGTGGCCGAATACTCACTCGAGTTGCTTAAGCTGGAGCTTGAGTGTCTTTATAATGCTTTAAGAATTCTCTATGTCAAATACAATTGAATACACTAGAAAACTGATAAAAGAGAGGCAACTTCATAACTCCACAAGCATTAATTACATTTTTATAGTTTCCATTGATATTTATAATGCTCTTTGTGCCATTAAAAATCTCATCAGGATCAAGTTTGTTATTCTGTGTGCTCTTATTTATCAAATGGTAGGTAAGCCTTCTTTGGAATATTTTTTATTAATGATGCATTCAATGAAATATGACTTCTGAAATAGCTTAAGAAAATAAGTGTTTTTTTTAGTGATAGTATAATTAAAGATGCTACAGATTTTCAACAAAAATGTTTTGATGCCTGTATTTCTGTCCAATTTTTAGAATGAACTGCATTTCATTTGTGATACAGCAAAATTACCTGATCGAATTCTATCCATTCTTCTACAAAAATATGATCTTGGTTTTAAGCATTTAGCACCCAATGTGGCTGTCCTTAATTTGTCATTGAAATTAGAATATGGAAAATTGAGTTAGAAAGTAAGCTAGCCTTAAGCTTTTAAAAAAGAATTTATTTAATTGAATCAGTCCAAATTTTCCCATCTAAGTCTTCGCTTCCCTTTAGTGACACTACCCCTGATTTATAAGGATTATTGTCTTTGGTTCCTGTGTCAGGGAGTTAAGAGGTGAGAGCAGTGGGATTGCATTTTCAGGATGCCACATAGGCACTCTTTGATCTGAGGTACAGTGTGCCTCAGGGAATAAGTTCAATCTTGATTTCTTTAGTCAATCATCCACTATCAGGTACCGCTGCCCTGATTAGCAGGCTGAAGAAAAAGAGCATATCAGGGGTGTGTGTTACAAAGATGAAAAATAGTGATGAGCCTGTTGGCAATGGAGTCAACCCCTAGTTTCACTATGTGACATTTGCTTTCTCTTCTCATAAATCCCCTTAGTACGTGAAGGAACAGAAATCAGTATTTCTGTATCTCTTTCCACAAACTGATGATTTTTTTTTTCAGATGGTAGTTTCCTTTCTTTGTTTATTCCATTATTGCTAATGGAACCTGGAAAGAGAATTAGCAGGATGCATCGTGGTAGTTGCTAAGAGAGATTCAAATATAGCCGTGCCTGCTTAACATTCCTGCCATTCTGTGAACCAAGCCAATGGCTAACTCTTGTGAAATGTTCTGAGTCTGGAAAACTAGTACCACACCTGTGTCCTTCTTATCTCTTTATCTGGTATACATAGAAGTAAAATGGTTCTCTAGACCCAGAAGGGCCTTGGTATCTACCCATTACCTATTAGTGATGTCTGCCTTAAAAAATTAGGATCTAAGGATTTTCTGAATTGCCTCCCATATGTCCTCTTTTCTTTAGTCAAAGTAAAAAAGAGAATATCTCCAAATATATGAGGGTTTGTGCTGATAACAACTGCTATTTCGGGTTTCTTTAGATACATATTTGGGATTTGTCCATGTGTATTATATATTATGGTGTTGAGACAGAAATGATGGCTCTGAAAATAAGACTATTTAAACAGTGGGTAAATATACTTTGTATCATAAGTCTTTGCCAAATTTCAGTCTATTTCAAAATTAAAATTATTTACTGAGAAAATATTAATTTTATTTGTGAGCACCTTTTCTAGAAAAATGCAAGGTACACATCTATTTGTAACATAAATACATATGGTATATTCATGTCCAACTGAATTTATTTACTATTGTATTTGACCTTGATGATGAGACCAGTTTGATAAGGTTAAGGTCAATGACTGCATTATTTTTAGACAAGATACAAAGTGTAGAATGTTCTGTTTTGCTTTACTGTGTTAACAACTAGTAGTGCTTAACGTTCTGTACGTACTGCTGATTTCAGTGATGCATTCATCCTTGGTGATTCTCCAAAAGATTTCAGCACCTATAATTAATCACCCACTTTGAGAAAAGAAACACAAACTAAGATATAGTTTGGCTTTTCCCCCTCCTAGAAAAATCTGGACAGAGTGTGAATAAGGATAATAACAGGGCTATGATAATCATAATCATGCTTTCAATATATGTGAAAAAATCACTAAGGGAAACATCCTTTTGATCATATTTACTAATTAATCCCCTCATATTGTTTGTTTAACTTCAAATGTGTCATATTGTTAAGAAAAGGACTTGTTATCTTTATTTTATAAAAGAAAAGGGAGTAGTGACCTATTCAGAGTTAAAAAGTATGTTTCTAGCAAAAACATTTGTATTCTATTAATTTCTTGGGCTAATGATCACTAGTATTTTTTTTCATGCAAATATTTATTTAGTTCAATGTAACAAATGTAAAAAATCTCAGTAAGCAGCAATGGATTTATTTAATAGACTTTTAGAAAATAAAATCTCCTACTAGATGCCAGTTATGTCTATTAAATTCTCATTAATGAGTTAAAAAAGAAAACGCATCCTGACATTTTTGTAGATTGCATGTACTTTCCTACTATGCTGAGAAGTAAACAATGAAGTGATAATTGCGTGATTTTGTGTACTCAGGTATAGAGGACAGAGAATGAATGAATCGGCGTAATTCATGTATCTTAAATTTGAAAGTCGAAAAGCTACTTTTGAACCGTTTGTGCATTAAGATGTCTTACATGGTACTGTAAGAATATACTGAAGCTAAGCCAAAGACTTAAGGAATAAAAACAAACCTTTTTTATTTCCTGTGATGGAGATTAATTTATCAGATTGATGTCTGGTAGACTGCAAATAGCAAATGCATTTAACTTCATTCAGTAGCTAGAACTAACCTGTTTATAAATACTTTAATTCGATCAAAGCATAGAAATAACCAGAATGGATGTAATGGATAAAAAGACAAATGAATGCACCTGTATCAATAACAAAGGGGCATTTCCCCCCTTAACATGTTCATTGTACTAAAATCGTCTTATACTTTCCTATTCCCTTAAAATCTAGTATTTTAAACTTTGAAAAATAACTTCAAAAACACCTAGTACCTTAAACTATGATTCTCAACAACCTTGTTTTATCGCATTGAAATTTTTTTAGTCCCCAGTCTGGCCTGCTCTTTCTTGTGCCAGGATCTATTAATGATAATTACTTAGAATACTATCCCCATTCTCTGATACCATCACAACATTGTGAGTAAGATTGTGATCTTATCCCAGACTATTCTGTTTAACTCTGACACTCCTTCTATTATAGTGGGGCCTTGATAAGATCATGCCTGTTAGGATCAGACATTAGTTGGAATCAATATTTGAAAATGTGCCTGTTTTTGCTTAATAGTAAAGTTAGTGTGAACGTTGAAGTGAGATCATTTGTTTGATGAGATTGTACAACTTTATCTTGTCAAATGTTCCTTCTACTACTTTATGCTCAAAAGCACTGAATGAGGTCTTGGGGAAACCATAATTTTACTGACCAACCCATCTGGATATATTAGCTTTTAGATAGTCTACTCTGATGAGACTATACGATATTTTAAAAATGATTTAGGTCAGGAAAATGATTTGGGAAAGAAGGAAAGATTATCTTCATAACTCTTCGTTAATGAAATGCAATTAATTCAGTTGTTCTCAAACAGAGTCAGTTTTGCCTCTAACAGACATCTGACAGTGCCTGGAGACATTCTGGTTGTCAGAATCCTTGGGTGGGGGTGGAGGAGTTGAATGGAGAAGAAAGAGAGTGGTGATACTGCTTTCTAGTAGACTGAAGCCAGAGTTGTTGCTAAACATCCTGCACAGGCTAGCTTCCCACAACGAAGAAAATCTGGCCCATGCCGACACTATCGCCAAGGTTGAGAGACCCTGCTATAATGTATACCTGTGAATATGCCGAAAAGTAGAGATGTTTGGCAGTAATGGATTTCAGATTTTAAGGTGGATATCTGTCTGCCTGGGAAGAGCAAACGTGACTGGGTTCCTCCTGTTTCAGGTTAGCAACATCTGATAGATTTGTAATTAAGGAATTCTTTTGGGCATATACATCAGAAATTGGGGTGCTTCCCTTTAAATTTATGCTGAGTAGAACTTAAGATACAAAAGATGAAGTGAGGAATCAGCCATGTGACATCTTTGGTCTTAATAAAGCTGAATCTCTTTAATCCTTATTGGGTACTGCCATCCATGTTTGGAGCTTATTCACAATTTTTTTTTTTTGAAATTGGTGAACTATGGAATGGAGTATCCATGTTTATCATTTTCCAACTTCATGAGACTTGTTTATTATTTGGTTATATATTTGGTTATATGTTTGATTTGGTTATTTTTATCGATCACATATTATTTGATTACATACTCATGTATGAAAAAACATTGCATAGAGTTGGCCCTCTGAATTCAACCAACCTCAAATGAAATATATTTGAAAAGTAAAGTTATGTCATTATGGACGTTTATTATGTAGTTAGACCTGCAGTGGTTGTATGTACTGAGCGTGTAGAGACTTTTTTCCTTGTCATTATTCCCTAAACAATATAGTATATTAACTATTTACATAGCTTTTACATTTTATTAGGTGTTATAAGTAATATGGAGATGATTTAAAATGAGAATCTGTGTAGGTTATATAGAAATACTATATCATTTTATGTAAGGGACTTGAGCATCTGAGAATTTTGATATCTGCAGGGGTCATAGAATTGATCCCCATGGATAGCGAGAGACAGATGTATTTTATTTTTCATTGTATTTGGGGGAATATTGTTGCATAATAAGTGTTGGAAAAAGGAAGTAAGTTTTTAAAAAATATTTTTTAGCCATTTTGTTAAACTAACAGGAAAATAATAAGCGACAAATTTATAACGTGTTTCTGAAAAATATATTAGGGGATGTCTTTCTTGGTTCCGTGCGTTTTATGATTCCCGAAATCTGTGCAAGTGGCTTTTGAGACTAAGCTCTTTCATCTGCCAGCACAGGAAAGGGAATTTTTTCCTTTCTGTATTGTCGAGAGTCCTAAAAGCTTTTTTCCTGAATACTCAGATGGGAGCAGCAGTAAGGGGGCTGGAGGTGCCAATGGCAGCGAATCTGTGGAAGATTAGCACACTTCTTTTGATGAAAGGTGATTTCCCAGAGGGTTGGAGAATAAACATATGGGCAGAAGTGCTAGTTTGGAGAAAAGGCGCTGAAGTAATTGAGAGGAGTATTCCACTGAAGTTGAATTAAGAGCATGGCATTCTGAACCTGTACAACCTATCAATTCATCACTCATTGTCCATCCATTTTAGTAAAGATATCATGAAGTAGCCTTATTGAAGACTACTGTATTGATAAAACCTTATAAGAAAAGATTATTTGCAATACCTAAAATGTTTATTAGAAGTCAATAGGTTAAACAAAAAATTTTCTGCTTCATTTCTAAAATTCCTCATGAAGTAAAATGTATTTTTATCATATTTCTTTTTCTTTTTTTTTTGTTTAGTGTTAAATGTTTGAAAAGGGACTGAATTATATTTTATCCTTTTGTTGACAACTGAAACAAATGATTTTACAAATGAAAAATTATTATCTTTAAATATTAGAAATTCTAAATTATAGTACTGTTTGAGTGCACTTGGAACTGAAATAATATAATTATTATATATTACAGATATATATTACTATAAATGTTTCTAAGGTTAATTTTGGAAGCACAGAATTATTAATTCTCTTTAAAAAATTTTTACTTTATATTTTTTTCTAAATTTTATAAAATTACGCCTCTATATCCTCAAGAGAGTATATATTATCATATATATTCTAACAATAACAAGAGAAAACACATTTTAATAAAAGCAAATTACTTCCTTCAAATAATTCTGGATTCGAATATTCCAAGAAAAAGGCAAAGAGTGTTTAGTACTGTGCAGAGATTTCTTTTTTCTCTGGTGTCAAAAACAGAAAGTAGCCTGGTTTTGATAGAGTTAAGTAAACTAAACACAACCCCGTTGCTCCCAACCCTCCATCTCCTAGTACTTCTCAGTCCAACAATCATTTCTTCTTGTGGAATAAGATAAGTTTTCATGTGCTTGTGTTTGATGGATTAACAACAGAAAATTAAGGAATTTTACAAAAATTCCAACTTGGCAAATAGTAGCAACCCTTATCATCGGGAGGCCTGATAAAACCTCCCGATAAAGCACCAGGGAAACTAGTCTGGACTATGTCTTGAAAAATACTAGGTATCTGACAGCAGTCTGTATCTCACCACTAGAGTTGGGATGATCAGTTAAATGCAAACACCATGTTAGATAACAAAACTGTTATCCATAACTCTGTTTCTGTCTTTAAAGGTAGGACATCAGTTATGATAAGGGGTGGGCATATGGCTGTAAAAACATTTTTTTTTTTTTTTGAGGGGAGAGATTTCCATACTAGGCATATGATGACAAGAATATGATGTTTCTTAAAGAAGGAAGCACGAAACAGCTGTAGTGAATAGTAGTGTATAAATCTTTATAGTCTGTGGTTTGAGGGTTTTTTTCCTTCCATTTTTTCCTTCCGTTGGTATCAGCTCTTAGTGATTTCTAATTTCTTCTCTAAGGATCTAGATCCCCAAATCACTTCAACCCTGACTTATTATTTGTTTTAAATACTTAACTGTTTTATCTGAGTCAACTCATATTTGTATTCTGAGTAGGAATGAATGCATAAAAAGTGACTATATTTATTTCATTGATCTATTTGTTAATTTAACAAACATTTATTATTAGCTAAAGAGGTTCCAAGTGTGGTCCTAGGCACTGAAGATATTTCAGTGTACTCGAAATAGACGTTGATCATGTTATCCTAGAGATTTTATCCTAGTAGGACATACAGACCAATGGACAACCACTGTATAGCAGATAATTAACAATACTATTATAAGTGCTAAAGGAAGAAATAAAGTATGCTAGAAGAATACCTAACATATATTTGGGGATAAAAAAATAGAAGTGATATATAAGAGGAGGCCTATAGAACAAATAAGAATAAATTAGTTTAAGATTATTTGTGTGTTTGGAGTGGTTGGTGTGTGAGCATGTGTGTGTGTGTATGCACACGTGTGGGTATGTTGAGGGTGGCAGAAGATGTAGAACATAATTGATGTGCAAAGGCATATAGGCATAAAGAGAACATGGTAAACTTCAAACACGTTGAGTTGTCCAGTAAGATGAAATGACTCTTTAGTCAGTTTAAAAATATTTCAGTGAGATTCTAAATCATCAGCTTAGTTTGCTTCAAACTGTACCAAAGATTGTTCCCAGGCAGTTTTCTGTTTTGTTTTGATTAACCATTAGTACCTCTCCTAAACATTGTCAAAAGAGATCCACACTAGAAATAATCCTCCGCCGCTTGCTTTTTTCGACCACTTCCTGTTTTTTAGAGAAATGTATGCTTCTCTGGAAGTTGCTGAATGTCTTTAATGCAAATGAGCCAATATCAACACATATTTAAAATTTTTTGACCTTATTGTCTAAATTAATTGTCTTTTATAAAGGCCACAATATTTTATGTTTTGAGCAGACAGAAAAATCAGGAAAATATCCCTGCCCTCAGGGAGTTTACAGTCTAATTAAAGGCTTAATCGGAACAGATAAATTGTTTTGAGGATTGTGTATGGAGGTGAAAGCTTTGGGCATAACACTCTTAGAGTTGAATGGTGCATATATGGGATCAAAGTGAAGAGAGTGTGTCCAGTACTAAAATAAAGGACTGCTTTCACTATAAAATAGAACTACCCTTTATTTCAAACTCAGAGCTGTGGACCTTTTACTGTGTTAAATTCAATGTAAGAATAATCAAAATGCCTTCTTCATGAGAATGCATGCAAAATACTTTTTTTTTTTCTGGGTTAAAATTGAGGGGAAAAAATGACATATCATGAAATGCTGACTGCCCTTACCTTGTAAGAGTCCTGGCAGGTACAGCATAACCCAAAATGAAATAGCTGACAGGTCTCTTCAGGTTTCCACATAGAACATTTCCATAAAGCACAAATAACCATGGAACTACTTCACATTTAGAACAATGAAACTATTTCTGGTTATAAATTATAAACCAGAAAGAATAGATTAGCAATATGGATTAAAAAGTGTTTTTTAATGTTGACACTGTTGGCATTTTGGACCAGATAATTCTTCGGTGTGGGAGCTGTCTTGTGCATTGTAGGATATTTAGCAGCATCCATGGATTCCATCTACTAGATACCAGGAGCATGCCCTCTGGTCATTACAATCAAAAATGTCTCTAGACATTGCCAAATATCCCTTGGGTGGCAAAATTGCCCCCAGCTGAAAACCATCGGAATAGAATATTTTAACAGATTGGTAGTGTGGATTATGAAAACATAAGACTACCACAGAAAAAAATCAAAGAAAATCTATGCGGTTTTTTTTTTAAGTTATTATTATTGATCTTTTTGTTCATTTTACTGGCTATTAAGATATTATATTTGGTAATAATATATGCATTTAGAGGAAACTGAAATATTGGTTGGATTTAAAAAATAAACATTATCTAACCTATATAAGGAAGAGAAGAATTGAATTAAAAATACATTAGGTAATGTTTGATCTAAGGATTAATTTGCTTACTTATAAAGGACAGAGACATGAATTCTCTTGAGATAGCCACCTCAGCTTCTGGTGTGGTAAAATCCATGATCACCTGGGAATACTCCCTTTGTATGGAAAAGAGAGGATGCTTATGGTAAATGTAGAAGAAATAGAGTGATTGGAAGAGAAAAAGTATTTTTCTTCTTTCAGTCATGTTTTCCACACTAGGTTTTAAAGCACATTTTATGTGAAAATCTCACATCAAAATAAAAGAGAGTGTTTTGATTTCCCTTCTCCCTTCCTCCAGGTAGAAAGCATGTCATTCCATAACTCTCCATTGTTGATCTTTTGGGGTCTGGTGTAACTTCACTTTGGGGCTGCTGGAGGGGCACTGGGTGTTGAGTTAGACTTCAGTCTCAATGGAAATGATGATGCTGGAATCAAACTTTTAATCTTTTCTAAATTTCTTTTTTATTGGCAGCTTGAACGGGCTACTTTATTCTTTTGTAGTAGGGCCTTCCATTAGGCATTTGTTTTGTTGACATGTGAATACTCTTTTGTCAAAGATTAACCACATTGCCTTTGCACAGGCAGGATGCCATTTAAGATAGTCTTTACTAAATTCTTAGAGTGAGGATGTATGTCAGGCCAGTCAGGGGACAAGTTTAGGTGACAGCTGATAATGGGTAGGCTTGGGGGCTCCCTCCTTATTGACCTGTTGAGAGCATGATCACAGACCGAAGTCGGAACACATGCTTGATCCGTAGTGTACACAGCTAAGTGAAATGTAAGGATTCCTCATTCCATTATGTTTTAAAGCCTTTAGTCACTCAAAACATGTTACAAAGCAGTTAGCCTGGAGAGTCACCTGAAAGGTAAAAGCTCAGTGAAGACGCTAAGAGAAACCCTAGCAGATCTTAGAACCTAAACTTCATGGACTGACCTCTAGTCCTATTATTTGGTCAATGTTTATGTAAGGACTTTTTTGTACCAGTAAGTTAGACTATCACTTGATCATGGTTTGAATAACTGTCAGAATCAGTGTATTAAAAATGACAATCCCAAATTTCGTCATATCATCCAAATGTTGTTAAATGAGTACAGCAGTACTTCTCTTAAGCTTCAACAAAGAGACTACCTTGGCAATACCTGCTAGCCATATGGTGGTGTTTTATTATAATCAGAAAAATAACTTTTGCAAACAATTACAGCTACTTTGCCAACAACTCTTACAAAAACATAAAATTAAGAAAACCTAGGGATTTGTTTAATATAGAAATTTGAATTTAAAACAGCATAATGTTCGAAATGTTTGTGATATATTTAGATTAATATAAATATGGCTTTTTTTGTTGTCTAAATCACCTGTATTTGACCTTGTTATTTCTATTATTAGCTTAGTTGTGTGTTTTCACCTCAAAATCACATTACCTGCTTTATTCTTTCCTACTTTTTCCACTTTGCCATTCATATTCTTCCCATTTTTGGCAGTTCAACTCATCTTCTGATTATTATGTTTTTAACTCTGCTATCTTCCCATTTCCTTTTTGAGTTAGCTTCCGAGTGGCTCTCTTCTCCCTCCTTTTATTACTTGGCCTTGGTTTTTCTCTTGAGCTAGTCTGATGCCCCAACATTCACTTTTGCTGTGTACTTCAGTTTTGGCACTGTTAGCGAGGGAGTATTTTTTGTCTCCGAAGAGCTAAATTTTAATTCAGCTTCCAGTGATGTCACCATGGTGTGTCAAGACCAAGTCGTGGTCCTGTCTTCTGTTGCAGATGGGAGATCTGTGCAGGATAATAAGTCGAGATGCCTAAGCATCATCTAGCAGACAACCTGTGTTCATTCCATTTATTACCTATTTTTCAATGCCTCTTAAAAGTATATGTTTTGAGCCACACATATACTAAAAATGCCTGTGCATTTCATTCTTACTTAGGACGCTATATCGGTTTACTTCAAGGCATGAGAAATGTGTGCAGGCCATAGATACAACAGAAGGTGTTTTCGAGTTAGGAATTTGATTCGAAGAAGAGAGACATTTTTTAAATTAATTAATTAATTGATTAATTATTTAATTTAGGCAAGGCAACCCTTGGTTGACCTCACATATTGCAAGGACCTTGTCAGCTTACAATCCCTTTTTTTTTTTTTTTAACGCCTACAGCACCTGGTCTTCCTAGGTGGTCTCCCATCCAAGTACTGACCAGGCCCAACCCTGCTTAGCTTCCGAGATCAGCCGGGATCGGACTTGTTCAGGGTAGCATGGCCGTAGACAGAGGGGAAACTTTTGTATCTATAACTTTTAGAGGCCTCCGTAATGGACATGATTGTAGGCAGCTTCTCTTATGGTAGATTGAAATTCATGTAACAATTTAAGAAAAAGTGTGTGTGTACATATACGTACATGTGAGCATATGCACGGAATAAATGGAAGTGTAGCTAACTTTTTACCAACACCTACTCAATCACTTTACACAGGACACATGGTGCACTTTAAGAATAAGCATATCAGACTTGAAAGGGTGTAGTTCTGCCATAGTATTAGTCGTTTGGGACCTATCCAGGAAAATAAAAATAGGAGGGATTAGAGGGATAATGCAAGGTTATTATAAGTATTTATCAGTTGTGGGTAGATAAGTTAGTGGGGTAACAACCACCCCTGTTCTCTTAAAATAGCTTCAGTTTTCAGACTTAACTCCCCGCTAAAGCTCAGAGCCTTAGCTGAATGTTCTCAGATTAAGAAAAAAGTAAATATAGGTTATGAATCAGTGAGCTGATTCTGATGTTTTTCTTTTCTGTGGAGGCTACCAACCAAATTGTAAACAATAAATTTTATATATTCATGAGATTAAATTTTTGTGACCTTTTAGAACCTCGTGGTTCTCCTTGTTTAATTATTTGAAAAAAAAAATAAAATAAAAGGAAAACCAAAAGCCAAGTGATACCTAAATGTTAATAAGTGATTTTGCTTTATATGTTGTATTACTTAAGTATTTTTATTCATGATAGTTTTTTTAAGTCACAAAATTTGTTTATTAAACATATGGTTTAATAGTTCTTTTAAAATATAACACTTCTTCTTTCTTACAACTATGGAACTTATAAAGTTAGTACTGTAAATATTGCTTTTAACTAACACATTGGAAAAATGCTAATGTCTTTAGTTTCTAGTGCTATTTTAAACTTGTATGAAAGAAAAATAAAAAATCAGATAAATGCTAAAATTTCACATTATAAGAATTTTATTTAAAGGCTTTTGATTTTTATATTATTTGATAAGCTTCAGAAATCGAATTATCTTAATGAATCTGAAAGTATGCAGTAAAAAATAGACATATTCATGTTGCAGAGTAGAGATATAATTTATAAAGCTGTACATAAAATACCCAGTAATATCATCATTTATTAGGTTGCCATAGTAAGTGCATAAGTAATATTATGAAAGTCCTCCAACACCTGTATCAGCATGTCACCGTGCTCTCCTATTTTACAAAATTAATAACAAGGAAATGGTAAATTTGGTATCCTGAGCTCTGGAAGTAAAATACAATGTCAGCCATTAAAAGGTGAAATCAGAACAGAAAAATAAACACCACATAAAACCGAGTTGTTTTATTTGTTAACTGTGTAAAAGAAAAATTTGATAAACATTTTTATTCTTTTCTCAAAACAGAAGCAGCTTAGCTTTAAAATTTCATCAGATCACTATTAGGCTTACAAGGCATTACAAAAACCCTCAGAAAAATGGAGTTAAATTCCATTTCAAAGCACTGTAGTGAGCACAGGAAACGTGCAACAAGCCTTTAGTATCATTTGGATAAGAAATAAGGGAGACTCAAAGCAAAAATATCAAAAGGTCAAGAGGATTCTTTACTCTCAGTAATTGCCTTGGAGGCTTTTTTTCCCTTCTTTTTTTCCTCTTGATACATTGTTTTTAAAGGGCCGTCTGAGATGTGAAAATATAAAAGTGCAATCGTAATAAGAATTCAAATAAGAACTCAAAAATCATCTGGGAAGGTGAAACGACTTTCCCAGTTTTCCTTTGGCTGTCGAAGGGTGGACAAATTGGCAGGCCCTCCTTGAAACCCCAAAGTCTTTCACAATTTTGATACGATTTAATTTTATTTGAAATATATTTTCCCAGTTAAAAAATGTTAACTATGTGATAGTGCAGTCGAAACTTGGCTTGTGTCAAAAACAGGAAATCCTAAGGAGAAATAGACTGTGGATATATGTCAGATGTTTCTCTTCCTTTTCTTTTTTCTCACTTTCTTTTTTAGACACACAAAACCCATATGCACACACATATATTAATATATATAATATATGCAGATATTGATGGAATTCTGTGAGTTGAAAGAGGAGGAAGATGTCTTGAAGGATCCATATCTCTCCCAGCAGATTTGTGCTATTATCACTGAAATGTGGCCTTCAGTCTTGAAACAGTTAAAAGAGTTCTACGGCCACAAAAGAAGAGATGTCTTCAGAATTATCTCCCGCCTCACATTTGCTCTTAGGCAAGCAGTTTAAAAAAGCCCAGTGATTGAGCCAGTGATCCAATTTGAAATGCAGAAATGATTAGAGCTGCTTGCCTCATTTCATATCGAAATTCTCTGATTTATGACAGGGCTGCAGCCAAGATCTATCTCCAAAGGGAATTAGTGTGCAAGTTTGCATATTTTTGTTATTTAGGTTTCTGATAGCAGCTGCTAGCTAGAAATACTGAACTGGGAGGTGGTGGGGCAAGGATTTTCAGCCACTGGAGCAAAAGAAAGATAAGAGCTTTCTGTTTAGGACATCGAGACCCCTTGACCAGCACATATCTGTGTTACATATGCTTCTTATATGTGTGTGTATTTAAGAACTTGTTAATGGTGTAGATGTGAGTGTATGTGTACTCATAAATTATGAGGTTCAGGGAGCCCAGGAATGTATTGGAATGGTTAATTCTAGTAATGGAGAAAAGAATTACCAAAATTCCGTCTCCATGTTTTAACTAGTGGAATTTTAATGAGGCATAATACTTCAATCATGCAACTGACCTGTGGGGCAGAGTATAGAACATATAATGAAACAGAAATAGAATTCTGAAAAAAAAAAATTATTACCTTATCTGGAATTTACATGAAGTGTTAACAGGAAATTATGCAGCAGTTATAAATGAAAAATATGGGATTTAATGTACTTATTAATAAAGATTTGTTACATACATGATACTAGTGTCCCAAATCTGCTGTCCGCAGCTGTCCCCAATTTCTAATGTTTCTGTCCTCAGATGCCTCATTTAGAGTCATCTTATTACCATGGAAGCTAATGCCAGTTTCTCTTCAGTGAGTATTCCATTCCAAGAAAAAAAAAAATAAAGGAAAATATCTTTGTGCACAAATCAAGGGGTGCAGACTTCCTATAAGTTACATTAAAACATTAAATATACCTGTGCACCCCCCCCACACACACTCTCAAACACACAGCTTCCTTAGGTTGGTCAGTGTTTTCCTTGAATTTGTAGATCTTAATCATTGTTGGCAAAAAAAAAAAAATCGTGATTCTCCAAGTAAAAAAAATCCCTTGAAAGAAAGATGTGTGACTGTCAGTCTACATTAGTCCTGCAAGGAGCAAAGAAATCATCGTGGGAAAGTTTATTACCTCCTCTGCTTCCCGGCTCCATATGGAGTCATTATGGCCTCGAGTCTCAGCACTGCTCCCCGGCTGACCTTACTGTGATGCAGCTGGGCGTCTAGGTATTAAAACCACTCTCATATTTCACTGAATATTCTCCAGGGGACCCAGGGTTATTGTGGTAAAAACTTTAAATTTTGATTATCTTGTTCGTTGACAAAGAATGCAGTAAGATCTTTAAAGACATCTCTAAGCTAAAATGCCTGGGTTATTCCTTTTAAAGCAGTCCATCTCATTTTATATGGGGCCCTGACTTCCGCTCACCTTACCTGATTTCAGGACAGGAGCTATGTGGTCGACATCTCGTGTTTAGGAAGAGTATTATGCCAGTACCTCAAAAAATTAATATCTAGAAGAGTCTTTACCCCAGAAGGGTCTGGGGTCAATTTTAATTTGATCATACCTTCTGAAATAAAGACTAAAGTATTGTTTAGTATGGTAGCATTTTTAAAATGACTTTTAAAATTTATTAAGTATTTACTTTAAATCACTCAACTTTAAATTATAAAAGCTCACAGTTCTTACAATAACTTATTTTATTAATAACCTAAATATTAATAGTTAATATTTTTAGTGCCAGGGTTTTGTTAATCACATTTCTGTAACTCTGTGAAGCTGATCTAGTTTTTCTATTTTATAGATCATGAAACAGAGGTTTCAGTTACTCCTCCAAAAGCACTCAGCTAGTAAGTGCAAATCCTAGATTTGAACTCAAGTCTGACTTAACAGTTCTTCACTACTTTAATTTTTCTACAACCTCCCTATAGTACCATTCTGATAATGCCCCTCTTCATCACTCATATAAATCATGATTCATTCATTAGGTCTTTTACTGATTCAACAAACACTTTTTTGAATTCCTGTATGAGCTGGGCACTACGCAAGCAGCTGAGGATATATAAGTGATTAAGATCTAGTCTCTTCCTTCAAGGATCTCAGTCTATGAGAGAAGCAAATATGTAAATATACAATTATAGCATAGTAAGATGATTTCTGATGGAGATATGCGTAATTGTTTCTTAAAAAAATGCAAGCAATAAACACAACCTCTGGCTAATTTAAGCAGAAACAGAATTTATGGGAGAGATATGGGGGTGTTCATAGAACCAGTGGGAGGTCAGAGAACCAGGTTTAGGAATGGAAAGACTCAAGACAGTTCGAGGGTGTGAGGTGTCTAATAGTTAGGAACCATTTTACAGTTATATCCAGGCACTTTCATCGGAAGCAGTGAGCACCAACAAGTTTTGGTCTTTTTCTTTTTTTGTTCAGGATTTAGGTCCAGGAAGGGAGTGTCCTTTCAATCTAGCCTGGGTCACACCTCTGCTATTTGGCTAGGGAGGTAAGGGCCCCTAGATTAATATTCCAGTGCGTGTGTGTACAATGAAAGAATTACCTAAAAAGAGAGAGCTGTTATCAAATGGAACTGTACCAGATGCTAGCCAGCCATGAAACAATAATTCTCCACCAAGCCTATGTAGGGGAAACATTTAAATGTCTCAAATGCCCAAGGAAGGTGTCTCGAGGTGATTTTCAGGAAAAAAAAAAAAAAAAAAAGTGGCTGCATTTACTCAGTAAATAAATTGGGGAAGAAAGGAATTCCAGGGGAGAAGAAATTACATATATGATTAAAGATATTAGCAAGACAAAAACAACAAGTGTTTTAGGAAATGTACAATTTGGTGTGAGGTGTGGTTAATAATAAGGTCAAAAGCAGGGTTAGGTCCAGGTAATGAGAACTGTTCATGCCAAGACAAGAAGTCTGATTTTATTTTATTCAATGCATGTGAGGCCAAAAGAAACATTGAAGATTAGATTTTTTTTTTTTTTTTGGCTAACATGTTTTAGTCACCATCTCTTTTATTGGCTTTAGCCATAACTTTTTACTTACAGCCTTGTAATCTATGATTTCTTCATGATTAAAACCTGAAAGAAAACTGTATAACATTCACTAATATCCTGTAATTGGTTTCTAACATCATCCAGAATCTATCTGTATTTTAAAACAACCTGAACTAAGTCAGGAGGGAAGCAAAGTGCACAAAATTAGCTAATACCCTTATTTTTGTCTGAAAGAAAAAACAAAAAAAAAAAGAGATGACCAGTTGCGTAATCAAAATGACCAAAATAGGTGAAGTGTTTTGGTATTTGGTAGATACTAATGCTGTGTACTCTGTTAACACTTATGGCAAATAGTGGCATCCATATTAGAACAGAAGAGCAGCTTGTAAATTGCATGAGTGAAATGTGTTTGAATCCTCTATCATTAGATGCCTAGTGTAGTCAGATTAAAAGGAATAAAAATGAATGAAGAGAAATCACTAAAAGAAGGGAGATAACAAAACAGATGAGAATAATCAGAAGAGGAAAGGGATTTCCTTTCATTCTCTTTTTCTTTAACCCTCTGCAGTTTTCTTTAAAAAAAAAAAGAAAAGAAAAAAGAAAAAAGCCCAGTTTATAATGAGGGTTATATCTTCCTTATTGATATCATCCCAGTTGCAAAGAGATGTGTACCCTCCCTAACTGTCCTAAGGAAAGAAGATATTCTACTTTTCCTGTGAAAACCTTTGCAAGTTTAGCATCAATCCAAAAGCTTCTGGAAGTTTCTCAATGTAATTTGGGATCCAAAGCTGCTTTTGCATAACGCTGTGAGAAAAGAGCTCATGATAGTTAAATAATTTATTTCCTATAAGAATTTACCTGCTCTCTAGTCATCGTATAAAGCAACTTGTGATAGAGGAGGAGGTATCTGTGTATCGAATTTTTATCTTCTCTCTCTCTCTCTTTTTCTTTCTGTGTGTGTGTGTGTGTGTGTGTGAGAGAGAGAGAGAGAGAGAGAGAGAGAGAGAGAGAGAGAGAGAGAGACTGAGATACTGAGATACTGAGATTCCTGAGTAGTAAAAGCAACTGGGGAGAGAGGGCCTGAGACTCTATATCTCTAAAACCTCAATTAAGCAAGATAGTATCTACAGTAATTTTGAGCATTTGATTCTCAGGAAAGGAACAGATGTACACTGTTCACTGCTTCTTGTTTGTCTACTCCAGAAGTTTAGTTAAAGCTGTTGCTCTTTAGAAAGTACAATTCAAATTGTGCCTTGAAATATTTCTATTTTTCAGGCATATATATTTGTGCTTTAATTACCCGAGACTCGTCTTTGGTACACCGAATAGCTGCATCCTTACCATTACCCAGTATATGTGAAAACTGGACCAGATACCTGTGAAAAAAGGGCATTATTCTAAACTTTTCGTTTAAGTTGAATATTAGGGCCATGTTGTGCTTGGGCTCTGTTTAATATCTCTGAAAATTAGGAATAAACCTTTAAATTAGCAGGAGTTAACATAAGTTTTAAAAATGCTGTCCTGTTTTCCATGTGTATGTCTCATCATCTTAGAAACACATGTAATTTGAGTAAAAATAATGACAAATGCTGAAAATGTGCTACTTATTTAAAACTGGATATGGACGTGATGCATTTCAAACACTTGTATACAAGGCTTTGTGTGTACGTGTGTGTTAATGAGGAAAAGAGAACAAACTTACAACCTCTCACCTGTGTGATTTTCTCATAAACACACGATGTACATCCTCATTAATTCTAGATGAAAGCGTAGTCATTTATTAATGGTAAGAGAAGAGTACAGAGGCAGTTTTTTCAAAAATTTAAGCTATTTCTGACTTCTTTCTTGTTTTTCATCCTATTCAACAGATATATATTCTAATAATAATCATGGTGGTATCAACCCATTTTAATTTAATAATAAAAGGATAGCATAATATTATGAGTTATCCTTATCCTAAGTTAGTAAGAAAATCTCTATATATTACAGCATATTTTAAATGGTCTCTTATTTAATTTTTCCCATGAATAGTGTCTTTCATTTGGGAATCATAGTGAATCAAATTCCTAATAGTACTAGTGCACTACAAGTGCATTATATAAGACTATTAATGAGGATAAATATTAAATTTGAGTAGATATTGCAGGTATGAGGCATCACATGAGAACTCCAAAGGATTAAATTCTACAGAGGATTGTTATTTAAGTTCTTTCCAGCCCCATTGTTCTGCTGCATAAAACTTACTTTAGTACCTCTCTGGACTGTTGTAACATCTGTTATTTTAAGGAAAAAAGGTCTTTTTTTTTTTTTTTGCTTCTTTTTGGTCAGAAATGGCTGTATTATTCTGCAATGTTGGCCCAGAATGCCTTGCAGGGAGTAAGCTGTGTTCTTCTCGTGTTCTGACTAATTAATTCCCATGAGATCTGCTCCTTACAACCAGACTCGCTCACTCTGAGTCCAGCAGTGGGAAGGACTGCCTTTGGGAAGGTCACTTGCGAGAGCTGTGCTACCCACACACGATCATCATGTAAATAAAAAAGAGGTGAATGACAAGATGGTTAAAACCCACGGAAATTTTATAAGGAGAGAATTGATCTGAATGATTGCTGTTATTTTTATAAAGGGCTTTTTATCTATCACAAAGAGCAAATTTTCAACTGAAAATATCCACTTGCCAAGTTGTAACTATGGTCTGTTTAGCTTTGCTTCATCAAGTTGTATAAATGTGATTAAATTTTACTGACCAGGTAGATTTTTTAAATTGACTTTTGGAAAACGGATCAATTCTTCCCTTCATCTCCCTTCAATAATAAAATAATTAATATATGTTCACAAAAGTGTCTTCCCTCGTATTAAATAAACTCCAGTTTTATTTCCAAAATGCTGATTTTCTACATTCTCCTCCTTGTTTCTACATCTGCCTTATAAAAGAATTGGTTTTAATTTCTTGGGACTGACCAAGAAAGATAATGAAGTCCTTTTAAAAAACTCTTTATGTGTGAAACCCTGGAGGAAAACCCTAGAGCCTTCTTACTTCTAGCAACCAATTACTATGTACAAAAAACTTTCCCCAATTATGAAGTCCGCTGATGCATCCTGCACAGACTCAATTTCGGGAACTCTGTTGCAAAGGCAGCATTCACGTAATTAACAGGAAGACACTGCATGTGGCCAGACCTTCTGCTAATTGATTAAATGAGTCTGTTCCTAAATCAGATTCTGATCACACGAGCGGAGTGCTACGCAACATCGTATCTCTAACAGAATTTAGCAGAAATCCAAAATGTACAGCTATGAAAAAATCCAGAATATCAATGGAGTGCTGCTTCAAAATTGAACGAAAGACAAAATAAAAAAGACCACATGGCTGTCTCGAAATGCCATTCTCCCCCCATTGGCTTTCTTTACTGTTCCCGCTTCTGTTTGATCCTTGACCTTTTGTGATTCATTATCTATACCTAAGTGACACAGAACATGTCCCACTTTGGTCCTGGCTTCATGATTATTTTAGTTAACAAGTGCTGGATAGTTTGCCTGCAGTTGCCTAGTAAAACACAAAACCCATTCGCTTGTCAATTTTTTTTTCCTTTCCTTTCTTTCCTTTTTTTTTTTTTTTTTTTTTAAGAAGGCCGAGGTGTTCCCTAAGGGTTGTGAGAGAAGTTCATCCTATTGAACTGGTCAGCAAGATATCATTAGCTCCTTGTGTACATGAAATCCAGGGGTTAGAGCACCAAGCGTCGCAAGCCAGTTTCTTTACCTCCTTGAGCTGATCAGAGGATCAGAGTATCAAGGAAGGATTAGCACTGACTTGGGATTTGTGTGATTGGTTAATTTATTGCGGCAATGGCAGGCCTTTCATCTATGGCAACATTTAATCAGCACAGCCATGGAGGCTATTACCGGTTAGCTCCTTTCTCAAGTCAGCCAGGGCTGCACCATCAGCCCTATCACAACTCCCCTGAAATTTCCAAATTATCTGGAACAGGCTTTAGCCTCACAGTAATAAAAATTAGAAGAGATTCCTGATAGCACTGGTGGAAAAGGCTTTCACTTGCACAGGGCAAATTATAAATAGTATGAATGTGCACTTTAAAAAAAAAAATTCTTCACCTCTTAAGAGATGTGCAGGACTTATCACCCCTGCTCTGATCCAAATCCTCATGGTTGAAAATTTATATTAGATTTTATCAGTGGGGCCTAAGTCTAGAAAAATCAATGAAGGTTATCTTTTATGTTGCAGGAACTTGTGGAAATATTGATTTTCATTTTATAGTGAATTTGGAGCATGAGTTGGTAATCACTGCTGAGCCGACCACAATGTTTGCCTACTGTATCTTTTACTGAGTTTTGCTCAAGTATTTAAGATAGTATATTCCTGTTGATTTTGGTCTATAGCATGAAGGCAGATGTTCCTAAAACACAAAGTTGTACTCGATGATAAAAAGTACACCCCAAAACTTGCTATTTACAATGATGAGTTTACTACTTTGATGCTATGGTTTGTTTGTTAATGAGAGATTTGAGAATAAAATACACTCTGAAATTTTTATAAGGTTATTTCCTTTTTGCTTCCTTCAAGAGTATAAACCAGAATTTTCAAAGATAAGGAAAAACCGCACACAGAAAAAAAGATCATTTGAAACACTGAGTTTCTACTGACAAAAAAAAAAGGGATTTTATTTTTTTTAACTAATGAGTATGTCTTGGTAAATGACAAGTTATTGGTCAAAATGTTCTCCCTGTTTTATTTTTAATGTTTTTTTCCCCTTGAATTCACTAATTTATTTTTATTTTATTCTTACATTATTTAACTTAAAATGTTTGATAGTTGACATAGTAAGGAAAATAGCTTTCGGGATGATTGCTCATTTTTCATTTTTTTGAAATGTTTACCTCTTCTTTATACTACATTTGTTACTTTTTTTATAGAGAGTATGATGTGTTGTGTTATTGTGGTTTATTTATAACACATGTCTAAGGTTTTTATAACAATAATTTTAATTCAAGAAGATAAACTCTAAAAAGATTCCGGTATGTTTATTAGTGACTAAATTCTTCAGACTTTAGCGTGATCGTTGCACTGTTTTGTCAGATTTTCCGAGAAAATAATGCCTTTTGACATTCGCTATGGATATTTTAAAATGAGAATAAATGTAGATGTGTTATTATTTTCCTTCGTGCTAAATACTAGATCATCATTCAGTTTCCAGCTGTAATTTTCTCTTCTCAGCCCAACAGAGTTCAGTGACAAACTCCCCTGCCTTCCGCGGCTCAGCCACCTTCCTCCCCGCTTTCTCACTTGCACTCATTCCCCTAAACTTATGCTTGGCAGCCAGCAAAGAACCATTTCTCTCAATCACCACCTAAAGCCATGCTCCATACTGCGAGGCTCCGGGGAATAGCCAGCAGTCTTTTTATTCCTCTGAACGTACCCAAAAGATGTCTAAGCCAAGGAATTAACAAGATAACGTATGAAAGCGCTGAGCCCAGTAGCTGGCACATGGTAGGGCCTACAGATGGCAGCTACTAGTTCCATTATTGCTTGGGAAAGTCTACAAGGGCACTCCAGAGAATTCATCACCTGTTCCCTGGGCTTGTCCTCTAATTAACTGGATTTGGACATGCCTATTCATGGCCAACCCTAGGTATAATGGCAACAACGTTGTTTATTTTTTAACTCCTTCTGCCCTACCCTTTCCCGGGCTCTTATGTCTTACCTTCCTTACCTTTCGATTCTAAATTACAGCAAATGCATCTGAGGGTAGAGATAATGGCAAAACCCGTGTTTAGATGTCTATTCTTTCTGGCTTTTGTCCCTGCTATGCTTATCCTATTTAGGAAATAGAATGTTGGGACCTAAAAGGCACAGAGAATTTTGAGGCTTTGTAGAAACTCATACTGTTGATGATGGGGCCTGGATTTTAGACCTGCGCTTCTCTATTTAACATGAGCATTGGTTGAAGTAAATGAAAATATATTAAGGGCCCTTGACTGCAAACAATGGAAATGTGGTTAAATCGACTTAAAAAATGGGGGAAGTTTATTATCAGAACTGTGGGATGTCTTATGGAAACCAAGTGAAGAAATTCACTGGACCTCAAATTTATTAGTACCAAAGATTCAAAAGTCATCAGATACCATCGGCAATTGTTACGGCTCCTGATTTCTCCTCGTCATCTCCGTTCTCCTCCCTCTCACTTCCAGCTGCTCCCTCATGAGGAAACAGCTCTGAACTTTCTACCTCATAGTTGCACTCTCCAGTGATATATGCCCTTGACTCTTTTGGTTCTCTCATTGAAGATCCTAAAGAAGAGAATTACTGTCATAATATAGGAAAGTTGTCCATCGTTGGACCAGGGCTACAAGGTAAAAGAGAAATATTTCTCAGAAAAGTGGAGATTCTGGCAAACAATTTCATAAGTGACCCCTACATTGGAGACAATGTAGACTGCCCTCCAAATCCGAAGTCCTCTCATGCAGAAAAAATGATTTTATTCTGTGGAAGCAAATTATGAAAAGGTTTTGGTTAATATAAATATTATTAGATTTTGGTTAATATAAATATGAGATGTGCTGCCTAGTAAAATAGTGAGTTTGTCTCTTTTTCCAGTTACTAGAAATACCCAAATTTAGGTGAATAAAGCCTAGTAGTATTAGTTGCTACTACTTATATTTCCTGCCTGACCTACTCTAAAGAAGGCTTATATTATCTTGAACGTGGCCCAGATAAATTTCAAGATTACAAAATTTAGATTCATTAAGTCTGTAGTCTGATAATGGTTTATAAATATTGTATATTTTTAAAAAGAGGGAGTATATTAAATGCCTCATGTGTATGATATATATGTGTCTATGTATTTGTTTACCTTTGACAGATTTTACTTTGTTCTTCTAATTTTGGCCGCAAACTTGACATTTATATGCATTAGCACTGAATATTATATGTAGTATACTCTAGGCTAAATTTTGATAAAAAAAATTATTTCATTGGTAGGTGATGCATTCAAACCACAGAAGTTTAGAGACATTCACAGCTTTCTCATCATTATTGTTGTTTGCCTGAAGCTCACAGACTATATACTTTTGAAATCAAGTCACATTTTATATGATAACCTCCCCAGTTGAAGCGTTTATTCCAAAAAGCTTACTGATAAAGCTTACTGATTTTCTTTTTTTGTCTATTAAAGTCCTCTTTTGACCACATTTTTAAATATTTTTTTTAATTTTTCAACTACAGTCAACATTCAGTATTATTTTGTATTAGTTTCAGGTGTACATCTATAGTTTAGACATTTATATAATTTATGAAGTGATCCTCCTGCAGCATGCAATCTATCAGATACAGAGATCAAAACACTGGTCATCTAGATTTTCAAGGAACGTAGAAGAAGAGTAGATGAACTCAGTGAGAACTTCAGCAAAGAGACAGTAAGCATAAAAAAAGACACAGAAACCATAAAAATTATTTTCAATAAGTTTTTATGTTAGTCTAAGTTACAAAGTAAACTGTGTTTGGTGGACTTCTAGATGTACTGTGATCCACAGAGAATTACGGATCTATTTCGTGATTTTTGCATAGAATCATAGGCATCCTTCTCTTTTGGTAGCTCTTTGCTGCCAAAATTTGATAGAGTTAGACAACAGCGAAGGGAATCCATACCAAAAGGTGCTTCAGTTTTGGTTACCTCACGTAAATTAAGAAGTGGAATACAGCATTTTACAGCAATGTTATACAGATTCTTTCTTATAGCACATAGTGATGCTCATATGTTTTATCAGAGTTATTAAGATATGTGATAGTTAACTCTTTATAACGTAACAATTGATTTAGTCTGAGAGAATAAAAACATATTAAGGATATTAAAATACAATAACAAATGGTTGTGCAAAATTAACAGTGCAGAGAAACTGTGGTGATGGCAAGCACCTTTGGGAATTTGGTTTTTCCCCCCTAAAATGACTTTTAATTGTTCAGGTTTTTTTTTTCTCCTAATAGATTAGAGTGGCCCCAGTTGTGAATGATTAGTCTAAACAAAGCTTGTCCTCCATATGGTTCTGTAGTAGCTCTTATCTCTTTATTTAAATATCTGTGCACTCTGAAAATTTGGAGCTCAGGATCTTTTGAATGAGATGGGGCCAGTATCAGACCTAGCTGTATCACTCATTAGCAATGTGATATTTGTAAAGTTAATGGACCTCTCTCAACTTCAGTTTCGTCATCTGATTGAAAAACTAAAAGTAGTGGAAGTCCATTTCTTACCTTGCTTGTTTGTAAGGCTTAAGTGAGCCTCATTTTGCTTAGTCCCTCACTCTGCCAGTCCACCCTGCTGCCTGAAACAACTTCAGAGCTTGGTTCCCATGATAGGATGCTCTGTTCCTTTCTCCCATTGCTGGAAGCATTTTTTCAGTTTTCTTGGCTGAGAACCTCTAAATGTGGGTAAATACCAGGAGTTGTTCTTAGGGTTCTACTGTTTACTTTAGATGGTTTCATGCCCCATGGCTTTAACTGCCATCCATTAATGACCACCATATTTAAATCTCAGTTCCAACTCTCCTCTGAGCTACAAACTCATATTCCTAATGGTCCATTGACCATTACCAATAAACATGTAGAGATCAGAATTCCAAGCCACATGCCCTGAAATATATCACAATAAACATGTAGAGATCAGAATTCCAATAAACATGTAGAGATCAGAATTCCAAGCCACATGCCCTGAAATTGCTCTTCTCTGAATCTTCCCCATTTCGATAAAGGTCACCACTATTCACCTTATTGATAAGACCCCAAACCTGGAGTTGTCCTTGATTCCCGTTCTTTTTTCACAGACTTTATATCCAGCCATTCGGTGAACTTAACTTTCACAATCTGACCACTTTCCACAACCCCCAATTACATTCCTGCTTCAGAACATCATCATCTCTCACCAGGTGTCATCAGCAGCCTCCTAACTCATTTTCTTTTGTTCATTCATGTCTCCTAGAGACTGTTCTTCACAGAGCAGTCAGAACGGTATCCCCTATTTTAGCATGTAAATTACAGCATGGGATTTCCAAATCCCCCTACGCTAGGAGTAAAATCGGAATTCTACCATGGCCTGCAAAGCCCTTTGCAATCTGGACTTTTCCTTGCCTATCTCATTCTCTGACTTGCTGACTTCACACTATGGCTATGTAGATCTCCTTGATGTTATAGAATATGCCAGATTCCCACTTTGATGCCACTGCATTTATTATTCCCTCTGCCTAGAACATTCTACTTTCAGATTGTCACATGGCTGACTCCTTGACTTAATTCGATGACATGCTCAGATACCCTCTCTACAGCAGGGCCTTCTCTAGACTATTTAAAAAACAAAACAAACAAAGCTCTGCCATTGTCTCTTTACATCTCTGTCCTCCAAATTACATCTATTTACCACTGATGTGTTTATTTTTTTCTCCCTAACAAGAGAGGGAGCTCCAAAAGGATAAATATAGTGTACATTGCACTGTTATTTCACCAGCACCTAGAACACACCCCAAAATATTTGTTGAATGTATAAATGAATGAAATAACATTTTTAAAAGATTTTAGTATAGTGCTTGGGAAGTTCAATAAATGTTAATTTTTATTTTCTTTCTCATTTTTGAGTAGATTACTTTGACATAACTCCTGTGTCAAGCTGTAGTTTTTAGTCATTTTGCTTAAAACATTAACAGTGCTCACATTTCCATTTGGCCCGTTAAGATACTGATGCCACCACAGGACAATTGAAATAGTGAAAAAATTTGACCCAAGTGCAAATCCCGACTTCGCAGCTCTTTCAGTCGTTGGCCGTAGATGAGTCAATACATTTATGACCTCCATTTCATTACTAAAGAAATGTAGTTATCTCTCAAGAGATTTTTCCTGGAAAAAGAAAATAATATGTTTACTTACTTTATATAATATTTGAATAGAGTAGGTACTTAGTAAATATGACTTGTATCTGAAAATAGTGATTCCTTTCAAGTTAATGTTGCCAGTAAATTAAATTAGCAACTGATCTATTGTTTCATTTATATCATGAATCTAATTGATAAATAATCCCAGACAGAGGACTGACAGCTATGGATTCCTAAACGCTGATATTGACTCATCAGTGGCTATTCTTTGTAAATCTCTTGTAATTAATTTCTGTGTTGGTTTGGAGAAAGTGTATTTTAGTGTCTTTTAGGGCTTATTGAGTATTTCATGTGAAACAGTTTTCTAATCTAATGAGAGGAAAGATTTGTCATATCAGCCTGCTTAGTTTCTCATTCATATAGGAGAAAATGGGGTGAGAAAATTATATTGATTTGTTGAGACTTGACCAATGGAACACTACATTTGTCTTTATCTAATGCCCTCCATTGTTAAAAATATATACTTGAATTTAGTATAACTCACTTAAGTATTTTTCAGGCATGTATCTTGGCTTCCAGGCACAGTTTTAAATTCAAGGCTGTGTTTTGTATGTGACCTCTTTCTTGGTTCTCTTGCATTTCATGTTGCTCTGAATCACAATTATTGGGGTCTACAGCAAAGTTTGATGTTTTCTCACATTACCTTTTATATAAGTGACTTGGCCCTGTAAATGTAAACACTAACCAAGTAGTATTTAATTTCCTTTTTCTCCCATTAAGTTTTTTTCTTTTTCTTCCCATGTGTTTGCTATTTATATTCTAAATAAGTAAACCAAAGACAACAACAACAACAACAACAACAACAGACAAAAATGGTTGATATTTGTGTGTTTGTGTGCATGTGTGTAGAAGACAGAAGTGAAACAAACAATTTGATCTTTTTCATGTCTGCTTTTAAATATTATCTCCCCATATTCCAAAAGGGAATATAATATTTCACCATACTGCTTTTCATGAACCATTTTTTTCTAGTCTTGGTTATGTGTTTTATCTATTCTTTATATATATATATATATATATATATATATATATACATATATATGTATATATATATATGTATATATATATATATATATATGATTTGATTTTCAGATCTTATTTTAATTTGCATTGGAGTAGTATGGTGATGGAGAGTTCAGACACTGAGTCAAAATGCCCAGTCTTAAGTTCTTTCACCACTGAGCATGTGACTCTGGACCACTTTACATTCTTTTGTCCCCTATTTGAGTGATCTTGTGAGTGGAGATGTTACTATGACATACATGGATATTTTGTGAAATTTAAAAGATGTCGTGTATGTGAAATACAAAGCACAAAGGCCGGCATAGTAAGCACTCAAGAAACACTGCCGTTACTGTCATTATGTTAATAATAACTGTTACAGGCTGTATTCTTCGTCTCTTTTTGGAAGATTATACGCCATCTTTTGATAACATTCTCATTTTGGCTTAATAGTGCCAGATCACAGAATGCGATACCTTGAAGAAACCTTGTTTTCCAAATAAGGAAACTGACTCTTTGTGAAACAACTTAGCTAATCACGCACCTAGAGGAAGCACTGTTTCTGATACCCTGTTCAAAGCTCTTTTCTCCATTTGTTTGATTATTTGCTTGTTTTTGGTGAGAAGAAATTAAGTCTTATCGTTTCCTGACATTTATCCCCCTTCAAATTATCCTCAGCTATTCTGTTCTTGGATTGAATAAGCTACTCTGATTATACCAACTTTCTAATACAGCTAACAAAGATTTTTCTCCTCTTGATTTTACGACTTCTACATCGATCCCTCAGATCTTCTCATCCTTTTTGACTCTCTCTCCTCCTAGGCCATTCCATAGAATCTGTTCTATAAATTTACAGGATTAGCTTGCAAGTAGGTAACACCATAACTGTGATCTAGAGGTAGTCATCTCTCTTTCTCCCTTCCTCTTATGTGTTGATACTTGAAATTTTATTATAAAAACTTACACTCTAAACTTAAGACTTTGTGTACGTATGAAATGCAAATGCCTCCAGGTGAGAAAGTACTTTAATATGTAGTCAGTCCTATCTTAATTGAATAAAGGATCTGAGAAAAGAGGAAGGGGACAGACAGACACCCTAATGTCTCAGAAGAACAACTCCTCTCACTTTCTCTCTCATACATTAATATCTTACATCCTTCAATTAGTGATTTATGTTTCAATTCATAAAATGCTGCAAGAGGAAGTAACCTTTGAGTTACTCTTCACTCTTTTCACAGAGACAGGGAGTATAGCTCTAGAGAGTTAAATACATTTGTTCAAAGTCATCTATTTGGCACCAGATGGCCTCTCTTATCAACTAAGTTGAGCACCTTCTACCAGGTAATTTTTACCTCGAAGTCTATACCATTCAGAGCTTCTACCAATAAAGCAGGCCTCTATGTTCATTCTCCTTTATCCACCTGTATTTGTAGCCAGCTGTACTGCTTTATATCTAAAGTAATTTTTAACACTTTTTAGTTATGTGTAGATAATACTTTTTAAATATGTAGTTAAATAACCTTAAAATCAAATTTTATTGGTATTGTTGCATGTTATATGATATTTTACACTTTTATTCATGTTGACTTCAATTATTAATCCCCATAAGGTAGGCACACCACATGCTTTCTCTGACTGCTCAGCCCAAAGTGTAATTCATTAATGTATAAAACATTTTTTGGTTCTTCCTATATAATATCACACGTAAAAGTTGAATATATTTATAGATTAGAGATGCTAGATAAATTTAAAAGTTTTTTTTAAATTGGTAACTTTAATAAAAATAGGTAAATGTTAATGGAAAGTTGGGTTTTACAAAAGTTAAAATTCATTTTATACATGGCGAACTTGACATGATGGTAAGAAAAAAGAAATACAGATATTTAAGAAGACAGATGCTTAAGGAAGGACTGGAATATGGGAGATTGTCTATGCTCAGAAGAGTTGCGATTTGAGAGCCATTTGCTAGAGGTGTTGTTTCTCTACAAAAATTAGTATGAAGAACTAAAACTATAAAGAGATTTATGAACAGTAACTATTTTAAATTAGTCATAAAGTATTTATTGATGACTGTCCAATGTGGAATACATTGATGCTGCTCCTGCAATGACAAAAACCAGAAGACTATTTGAGGAAAGAAAGCAGAAACACATGGGGAAAAATGTAGACAAATGAAATAGAAGCAAATGCAATGCAGGAACACAATTGAAAAAAAAAAAAAGCAATTACAAGCTATGTATCAACAAGTATAAAATGGCATAGTACAATTATATTCCGAGAGGACATAGGCAGGTGAACTGAGGGAGGGAGGTTAATTGGGAAATGCTTCCTCAGGGCAATGAGAGATGAACAAGGTCTGAAGGGAGTGTTGGGTGTGAACTGGTAGAGAGGAGCAGGCCGGGAATTCAAGACAGAGGGAATGGCCTAACCGAAAGATGAAGGGAGAAATCAAGCCATGTGTATTCAGGAAATAACAAATGAGCCATTTTACCTCTAGAAGAGAGACTAAGTGAAAACTATCAGGACATCCTTCTAGAAAGATTTGGAGAGGAAGTGGTGCAGAGGCGGTGGGAGTTTATAAAGAACCTTGAATGCTAATAACGCACTTTGAAAGGTACCAACATTTTAATGTAATTTTATTACATGACTTAGCTTTCGAAATCTAACTATTAATGAATCTCTAGTGCTCAGCCTCCCACTGTCGAAATTATATGGAAGTACGTGCTCTTATTCCCCTCCCCTGGCTGTTGAACTCCCTTTTTTTGTTGTTTAACTGTGTGAAGAGAATAGAGTGCCTGATGGATATTTGTTCTTGGCTAAAATTCTACATGATGCTTTGAAATATTATTCTTCCTCGCAAATGTTAACAGTTGCTAATGTCATTCAAAAATAGTTGAGGAAAATATGTTTGTGAAACATACAGCTTTTACTGTCAAATTATTTCTTAAGTGAAAAGAACATACAGTAGCATTCTGCTATTTGTTGAATGGGAATCCTTTAATGTCATCAAGAATTTCATCCAACTGATGCTGTGAGTAAACAAGAAATTGTATGCCCTCTGTATTCATGTCTGTTTCCTCATGGTGAAGCAGCCACCCCACTCAGCTGTCCAGAAGGGACTACCACCTATCACAGTCCTCTCGGAAAGGATAACCAGAGCATAACTACTCTGGAGCAATGCAATTATGAATTTCTTGAGGGGGGAAAAAAGAGATAAGTGCAGAGAAGTCAGCTAACGTGGTACATGGGTAGTTCCGGGCAGCAAAAGGGTTAATCAGATTTTCATTTTAGATAGTTGCCTTAGTAACAATCAGAGAGCCCAGGCTGTATCTTTTCCATTTGTAGGGAATGTTTAGATTTACAGAGTAGCTTAGCTTATTATATACCTGCCTTGATTGCTGGATAAGGCTTGTGATTAAAAACAGAATAAGATTCATTTTTATAATATTGTAAAGAAGAGCAAAACATTAAAAATGATGTCACTGGTTGTCTAGGGTTCTGGGAAATTACTGATATTGGGACTCCAGTAGCAACAGGGCTCCTTGAAAAGTTAAAACAATGAAGGTCACATCTTTTGATTAAACTTTTAGTGCAAATGACTCCATGTTCCCTATTTTTTAGAGTGACTTAATTTAGCAAGTAACAACTGTTTAACAATACTACGAGAAATTGGACATCAACTTCATTTTTATGCCAAATTGCACCAAACTCTCTGAGATGCATTTATTTCATGGATTAAGTGCTAGGTGGCTCTTAAATTGGGAATTGGGGGAAAAAACAATCACGTTTGAAAAGTGTTTATTTTTATGTCTGAAAGAGTAGACTAGTGACACTAAAATGTTGAGGTCTTTAATTTATTTGTGGGACAAATAGCAGGAAAACAAACGACACACTGCTCTGCACGTGGCCTCAAACCTCACCTGGAGAGACAGATTTCCTAAGGGCAGAGAAAAGCATCTAGTCTGTTTGCCAAGACCAGGTCTGTCTGGAGCAGCTGCTGCCAATTAGTGACAAGTGATATGTAGTGAGGCCATGGTACACATACAGCTACCAGAGTTCAGCAGTTTTAGGAATCACTCTCTGAAATAAGAACACAATTCTTAGGAGCATAGTTCATTCTGGTTCCAATGTAGTAACTTGAATAACCAGTGAGCCTACTCAAAACATCTCAAAAGTCAGTTTGCCAGGCGTTGGTAGCCACTGAACTTCCACATTATTTACAGACAGCTTCTGAGTTACTTTTCCTTATTCTATTAACTTAAAAATACCCAAAGTTCCACCTTTGGCATTCTGCAAATATCAAATATTTAGCCAAGAGAGCCACTAGAGAGATTTAAAAAGAAAATGAACAAACAAAACTTAGTTTTAAATGCTATATCTGCTCAAATTTGAAGAAAGGGGGAAAAAGTTCTGAAAACAAGAATAGCTCAACAATTACAGGGCATAGCAGTCATTCATACCTTACTATCAGTTAATTCAGTCAGTTAGCTTTTCTTCTGAGAACTATTCCACTCAGTTAATGGAAGTGTTTGTTTCATAGTGAAAGAGAGAAGAATGGTCATTTTGGAGTAATTCGTGAGATAGGACAGCTATACCTCAAATAAAGACTTGTTATAGGGGAGTTGGTGTGACTCAAAAAACTCCAAGGATTAGAGGAAAATGGTTTTGAAATCTGGGAGACAGGGACAGAGAAGGGAGAGGCAGAAGAAGAAGACAAATCATATTAAAAATTTTCCTGTGGCCAGAGAAAGATAAGGAAATATCCTGCCTCCCTTTCTGTCCTTCCTCTAACAAATGATACTTATTCCTGGACACAGGAATTTATACCTAATATGTAGCTAGATTAAGAGCTAAATAACCTTCTTGTAATCTAACCTTGAAAGTATACCATTTGCAATATTGGGTCCATGCCAGTTCTTTGCTCAGTTTGAGTAAGATATAGATTTCTTTTTTGAAGGAAAAAAAAAAAGACGGTTCAATAAGTTCAAGGTTTTCCAGGGATTTCCAGACTTCCATTTGAAAAACACCAAGTTAAAGAAATTAAAATATTCTATTTACTGTATTTCAAATGTAAATTTTTTTTACTACAAAAGATAGTTTGCCACTATGCAAGGGAAAAGTGTATTTGTTTTCATGTTTGTTGTGTTAGGATCAAAATGCAAACATCAAATTGAAAAAAAAAAATTCCCATAAATATTGAAGACCCCAAGGGGGCTGCAGCCTCTGGTTTGAGAAACACTGGTAAAGATGAAAAATGTATGTTGAGTTCCAAATGGTACGTTTTCAAATGAACTTTTAGAGTCCATTTATAACTCAGATTCCCTGTATTTAATCATTTCACAGTAATTTTTTCCTGGTTTGATTAAAGAATGTCTTCAGCATAGTCACCTGGCATTTCCAACATTGGAAGGTCATTCAACCAATACTGAAAAATAAAACAAGATCGTTGACAGAAAACAAGCTATAAATATATTTGGTTGGAGTATGGAAGAATTTTTCAAATGTCTAATAATACATTTAGACTTGGCTCTTTATTAGAAAAGTCTGTGAACTTCTCTGCCTCCTGTGATCTCTGTCTACAGGGTCACTACATATTTAAATTGTCTGTGTATCTAACATTTTAGCATGTGAACCAGGATATAGTCAGAAAAACAGATGTTCCAAAAATCTGAAATAGAGAAGATACTTTTCATTTCCCTGGGGAAATAATAGAAAGTTTGAAATGATTATTTTTCTAGCCTTCTTCTAAATTCATAGGTGAAACTTGGGTGGCCACCCACTTGTTTGGCAGGATTGCCCTTCTTTGGCCACAGCAGTTCATCAGTACACATCTATTGATTGGTTGGTTTGACTGAAATATTAAATTGATTTCAATAGACAAAATTAGATATGTACTAACAGTTAATGTGGACCGAATAGGTAATTGTGTGATTTAAGATTTTCAACTGGGTGTTCAGTTGTCAACACAGGCAAATGGTGACTGACTTCAGTAATGATATTGCCACGCTACGCAGTTTTCTATTAGTAAAATGAACCATGATGGAAAAGGAGAGAGTGGGGAGGGGATGTGGATGGGGAAGGAGAGAGGAGAGGAGTGGAAAAACAGAAAAGAACCCTGGAGAAGATGATTGCAGACAGTGTGAATAATTATTATTGGAGTGTCAAATATTGTAGATCAAAAGCTGATGAATTTTAGTTAGGGATATAAGGATATTAGGTGAAGAAAATAATAAACATGATGCTAAGACAAATAAATGAAAAAACGACTTTGAAAAAGAACGTAGAATGGTTTCTCTGAATTTTGGTGGAAAGGCAGGGCAAGAACAAACTAAGAGATGAAAGGAGTTCCCAGGTAGATTTTGACATCTTTTTTGTCTCATTGAGGAAGAATAAGCACTCTCCAGAGCATCCTTAGCCTCTGACCCTGTGTATGGACTAGGACCCAACAGCTTTCAGGGTTACCGACACCGCTAAGATTTGGTTATTCAGTTTAAGGCTCTGTTAAGAGGAATGTGGAGATCTTGGCCAAATTCCAGAGCAGAACAGTAAAAATAGTACCGTGAGAAAAAATTAGGGTTCCAGAATATCAAATCATTCTGCTTGAAAAATAGAAGGCAATAATACATGACATAATTGCCTTTCAAGGTTGAAGGGATATCACCCTTCAGCTGGAGTTCCATCTTCATTTTAGAAAGCTGAAAGGAAATGATTTTACATCAGCTGGACACATTCAGGTTACGCCTTCCTGCGGTTAACGTTTTGGAATCCAGAAGTTTGCCCAAAAAACAAAAATCATGGCCAGTAGTTATCAACATATGTTTTAGTTCTTTTACCTGTTTTTTATTAGCTAATCATAGATCATTATATTTTTCCAAGCAATTCCAGCAAAATACATTATTTTATTAGGCCATATCAATAGTCCGAGATGTTACCTTATTATTTCTGTCTCTATGCCTGGGTACTTTAAATATGAGCATTCCTGAGTGTTTGCTTCATATGTTTTGAAATACTCTATTACATTTTTTTTATTTAACTTGTTCATGTGGAATTTCCTAAAAGGGACTTTTAAAGCAATGCTGGTTCATTAGTTATTTCCTCAAGTTTGCAAATTTCATGCAAGAAAGTTTCAGTAAGTCACCCCTCCTTAAAATCTTAGTCATATTTTGTCTTCTGTAACAATAATAAAACAGCTGAGAAATTCTGATGCCTTTTCTTTGTTTACTGATTTTAAGATCATTATGCATACTCTAATGCTAAATTATAATTATGCATTCATGATGTTACTTACACTGGCTTAACGCGGAAGTAGTGTGAAGCAGCTAATCTCGAAGCTACAGGCTGTTTCCCATCACTTAGATTCTGATCAGAGCTGTTTGTTGAGTCTTATTGGAACGTGGACTCTATCTGCACCAATCCTATAGCTGGACCCTTCATTTTTATCACTAGTTTCACTCCCTGCCCTTTCTCCTTTCCCCCAAATCTTTGCTTTCAAGACAGGAAAATTACAAAATAGTTTGGGTTTTTTTTTCCTTATGTTTAGTCTAGTCACAGTAATTAAGTGAAGCTTGTTTTTTTAAATTATCCATTTTATGTATAATTCACATTTAGAATTATATGTAGTTAATGAAAGCATAGTGTCGTGTCTCGTGCTTGAGAATTTACTGTCAACTAGGTTTATCATTAAATTTTCTTTAGGGTAGCTTAAACTGGTATAGTGCAAAACTACCAAACTTTCTTCCATATGTCATAGAATAGTGTGATTTTTGCCGAGAAGGAAGTTAGTCTGTGTATCTTATATGTTGTGCCCTATTGACAATAATTACGAAGTATTCATTGAGTGACAATGGTTGGAATGATGCTTTGTGCAACACTGTGAAAGGAGGAACAAATCTCATTTAGTAACGTTAAAAAAAGGTAAGAGTCTCCATTATTAGAAAGTGAAACTTGGGTTAGTCTGTAAAGCACAACATAGACATATATACTCAAGCTATTGCCTTATCTATGGGTGTACGATCTCAAAGATATGGAAGACAGAAAGTAATTAAGACATTTGTTCTGCATAAGTCAAGGGGCAGAGCAAACTCCACTTGAGTTTGTAGTTTAGTTTTTCCTTTCTGTAGAGTTGAATTAAGGAAAACCCACTTCAGTGTGAATTAGGGACATTGTTGTGTGATTCTCAAATGGAAGAGGAGCCTCACCAAAGATCACACATTAAAGTATGTGTATTTACTGATGGGACTCTATCTGCCCCTAGGGGCTAAGACACTATTGTGTCATTTCTTTAATATATTTATAGCTTATTTAAATTTCTAAATATTAAAGGACACCATGAATTTGTTTTTAACACCAAGAAAGAAGAGCATAGATTTTAAAAGGCTGAGTAACAGAAGACAAGTCTGTCTCAAGAGTTTCTTCTACTTAGAATACACGAAGTCCTAGAGCCAGGAGATGTCCTCAAGGTCTGGAGTCCTGGTCTTTTCCCTTATAAATGAAGAAACTGACCAGGAACGTGATGTATTTTGAGCAACGTAATCCAACCATTAAGTGACAAAGTTTGAATCAAGCCAAAGTTTAGTGAATTCTCAAGTCACTTTAAAAAATATATACAACTAGCATACTAGCATGAAATAGAAACTACTGAGGAAAAGTCATGGTCTTTGTAATCGTGGGAGATTTTGGCATTGTATTTGGTTCGGTTTGGTTATGATTGACAAATGAGACGTGTTTAAAAGTTTAAGTAGTTAAGATTATGGTATTTAAGTTTAAGGCTTTGTTCCAGCATATGGCGTAAGAAAAAAATTTTTTGAAAAATTTTTATTTGAAATTTTGAAAAATTAAAAAAAAATACTCTAAAATGTTTGAACTAGCTCAGGAATAACCAATTTAGAACCCAAGGTAGAGTAATAGCATAATTAGGAATTCAATGTCCAGAGCCTTTTCAAACTATTTCCTGGGTATCCTATGAACAAATTTTTAGATATTGTAGGTACTAGTGAAAACTACAGGTAGAAAATTTAGAGTAATTTAGACAGAAGTTAATTAGTTTATAACCAATAAGTAGACCTTTTCATCATGCTAGGTAAGATTTTATTCAAGTAACATTGGGTTGCCGTTAAAATTATTTCAGCATTAGTAGTGATGAGATTGTCTCCCCACTGGCCAATCTATTAAGTAGATAAAAAGTAAAGAGATTGTTCAAAGTAGTAAAATCTCTTACACATTTTTACCATGCTACATGATCATTCTGTTGATGTCTATGTAGAATAAATTAAGTAGGCACAAGACTTTTCATAGACATTTTAACTATTTCTTAAAATTCTCTCCATTTATCTTAATCAACATACATAATAATTATAAAAGAACACTTACTATATGTCAGTCATCAGCCTAAGTGATTCATAAGTATTAATTTATTTAATCTTCACAATAGCCCTATGAGATATTATCATTCCCATTTTTTGGATGAAGAAACTGATTGATGCACAGAGAAGTGGAGCTAAGAGTTGATTGGCCAGGATTGCACCATAGATAAGTAGCAAAAGTTGGATTTAAACTTAAACAGTCTGACTCTAGAGTCCGTGCTTTTAGCTGCTGTGTTCATTAATTTCCTCTCTGTTAAGTTCATGAAGTTTCTGCTGCTTTTCCTCATCATGCTCATCACATTGTTAAAATATATTGTGAAGATGCCATAAATAATGTTTGCATTACAACTGAACTCTTCTGTTTCAGAGACATTGAGTCAAAAGAACTACCCTTTTTCCACCTCTACACTTTTTCACTCAATGCTTTTTATTGAAGCTTCTTTTTGATTTCCCACTTTGACCTTGAACTTCTGCTGGCAGGTGAAACTGCTCTGACTGTGTTTTGGATTAGTCTACCTGTGAGCAACCCAATTTAAGCTGAGGAACATGCTAATTACCCCAGACAGATAAATTACTTAAGTGTAGAATCCTCCATCGGTGAGCCAAGTCTGAGTTCCTTAAGTGAGTACATCCAGAGGTTCTTATGAGTGGAGATGAGCAGTCAGACATTGAAGGCCGGCAACCCCAAATGTAAACTGATGCCTCACTGAGAAGTACGTACTGTGTTGAGGCTCTACTATGTCTGAGGATCAGGAAAATTTGTTCTTCATTTGTTCTTGGGTAATCAGTACTGAATTGAGTGAATTTTACCCTTGAGACATCGTGGATCTCATTATGAATGCTTCTTATGATCGAAAACATTTATATAGGCTGTTTTTAATCTGTTGTAAGCTATAATTATATCTGCAGGTATAAAAACACCTGCAGTCATAAAAATGTTAAAAAGTATTGCCTGGTTTTCCATATTTTTATGTTACTATCAGGACTATGCTCAGTTTTATTCCCCTTATGCTTACTTGATGTCTGACATTGATATTTGGTATCTCAACTAGACTTTCAAGACCCCAAATTGTGCAAATATGAGAAATAATTCACTACAAAGCTATAAATTTCACAGCTCACAAAACCCTGAAGATTATTAATGTGGCACTATGCAATTAGCTTATACAAAATGCAGCTAGGAATCATGCATAATGTAAAACAGAAACTGCTAACCACTGACTCATGGAAGATCATTTAAGCTAGTTTTCATGGACATGAAGATTGATATTTAACTCAATTCCTAAGAAGATTCTTATTGTTTTAACACCATGGAAAGACTTTAGTTTCTCATAGATTTGCTAAGAGAAAAATAGAAGACAATTCATGGTTAAGGCACTTCCTAGCAATGTGAATTTCAACAAGTTGTTTAACGTTTTAGTTTCAGTTTTTACCTATACAAAATGGGCATAACAATAACTTTCTCAAAGAATTGTGAAAATTTTTAAAATAATGTAGCATCTAGAATTTTAGCACATAGTCAGTGTTTAATAAAATGTTATAAATCATATATTAGGGAAATGTGGCACTTTTCTACCCCGCCCAAATTCTTTTTTTACTGAGCGTTATGCATCTATAGAAACATATTTCTTTAGGAGTATTAGAAACATAAGCCAAACACTTGCAAAGAATAACATAACTGTTACAGTTTTAAGTTCATTGTATACATTAATTCATTGAATCCTCAAAATAATCCTGTAACATAAATGCTTTCATTATGTTTATTTTAGAAACTAAGAAACAGAGACACAGTAATTAAGTAACTTGCCCAAGGTCATACAGCTACTAAGTCGTGGAGATGTGATTCAAATCAATCAGCTTGACACCAGACTACAAGTTTTTAAATCATCTTTTAACTATTAATAAAGCATATTAAGTGAGATAATGAGTATACACTTAAAATAGTGCTTAGGTAATTCATCTTGGCCGCAATTTTCCAAAATATTTCAATTTTTGAAATATTTTTAATATCTTTTAATGACAGTTTATTTAGCAGTAAGAATACTTAAATGGGTATAAGTAAAGTGATGTTTAGTAGAAGTGCATAGCTTCCCCAAATGTGTATATAAAAGATTTTATGATTAGGTTTTAGATATAATGATTAAAAATATAAGCCATATTTTATAGATTTTTAACCAATTGGAGAAAGCCTCACTGTCTTTAACTTTAAAAATAAGGTATAATCCTAAATTGTCATAAAGATCTCTTAAAATGGGTCTATTAACCACTTCTCATCTATTGCTACGCTTTCGTTTGGTCATGGACCATCATATATGCATTGATTTTCAAATGTATCAGATATATAATTAAAATACAATGAGCTTAATTATTTTCTTTTTTCTTTTTCATTTTCAATTACAGTTGATAGTGAATAATATTTTATGAGTTTCAGGTCTACAACATAGTGGTTAGACATTTATATAATTACAAAGGGATCCCCCCAATTAGTCTAATACCCACCTGGCAGTATACATAGTTATTACAATATTACCAACTATATTCCCTGTGGTGTACTTTACATCTCCTTGACTATTTCATAACTACCAATTTGTACTTCTTAATCCCTTCACCTTTTTCACCCTTCCTCCCATCCGGCAACCAACCATCAGTTTGTTCTTTGTATCTATGAGTCTGTTTCTATTTTGTTTGTTCATTTATTTTGTTCTTTAGATTCCACATATAAATGAAATCATATGGTATTAGTCTTTTTCTGTTTGAGTTATTTCATCTAGCATAAGACCTTCCAGATCTTTCCATGTTGTTGCAAATGGTAAGACTTCATTTATTTTATGGTCAAGTAATTGTATGTATGACCACATCTTCTTTATTCAGTTATCTATTGATGGGCACTTAGGTTGCTTCCATATATTGGCTATTGTAAATAATACTGCAATGAACAACAATGAACTTTATTATTAATATTGATTTAAATAATCTATTCGTATGTCATTTAGATATTTTCTAATCAATACATTGTGAACATCCAGAGGAAATGTAACTCATCTTTCATCTATTCTTAGAGTTTTCTATGTAGTAAGATGTTTAGTGAATGTTCATTGAATGAATAATGAACATACTTAAATTCTAGTAAAGTACAAAGTGAATATTTTTAAAGCAGAGTAACCTAAATAAACCTCTCAAAATAGAAATAGTATAGAGAAATCCAAAAATAATTCCAATCAGTTGTTATTAATTGGAATGATTTTATGCACAAGGTTACATTATTTATGTGACATAAACCACATCTGGACAATGTAAACCAACTTGTTCTAAACTTTAATATCATTCAGATTCAGTTAAATGTAGAATTTATCATCTGGTCTTTACACTCAAATATTAAATTTTAATAGATATGTTAGTTTGTTATATAGGTTGATGCTTTTATTCATATATCTCTTCCTTTTGTGAAGAATATGGTTTGAGAAATTTGTCCAGGGGCAATATTAAAAAACATTTATCTCATTTGGTTCACACTTAGTAACAGGCTCCTTTAATTGTCCTGAACCCACAAATACACTCAGCCAAGGCTCCCTGCACTAGGAGGATGCAGAGGTGAATCTCTTTCATTGGTTGGTGTCGTCTTCTCTTAGTTTTCCCCCATGGAAAGTAAGGCAGCCTGCCTCCAGAAGGGAGGGCCAACCCCACAGTGAATTCAGCACTCGACTTTTATCCTCTAAAGCGCAAAATTGGTATAGCTCTTCTGCATCTGTTAATTTAGAGAAAAAACATTGAAAGCCTCCCTCATGGTCTCTGAGCTTTACTTTCGATATGTTTGCGATATTCTTGTTAGTAAAATGTCTCATGGATTAGATAAGCTTTGTTTGATTACTCTGTAGCACCTTCACACTTCTGCCAACTAGTTTACCAGGCTTTTAAGTTTTTACACTCAACTTACAGTAGCTACTCTTATAAAAATCCTCCTTCCAAAAAGGTACTATATTATCACAGCACCTACAATATAGTTTAACAATTTCATTTGTCTTCTCTTTGGAAGGCAATACCTTCCTATTCTTCCAATTTTTCCATAGACTCTTTCCATCAATTTCAAATATCATAATATCAGGCATATTTTAAGTTCGAAATATAGGTGAGTTATTAATAATTTATGGTTGTAGAGGGAAATAAAGGTGCAAGTCATGAAAACAACATATAATTAAAAGGGAAAAAATTGTAAATTTTATTATGTGATTAACATTGAGATTGCTCTTTTTGGTGGGGTAGAGGAACTGATGTTAAGATTGACTGAAATGGTAATAATAAAGAGACAGTCTAAAACACGACTGAAAAATTCATTACATATTGCAATGGCTTAATTCATGAGGGGCAGACTTATCTCAGTATCTGAGGATGACTGTGCAGAAGTGAAGTTTTTCTCTCTTCTACAGAATGCCTTTGGGATAAATCTCAACAAGAGACTGCTGAATAGAGTTGACCACTATTTTTTATGTGTAAATAGGCCATCGATATTTGAATGTCTCTATATATTATCTATTATACACTCTATAATTCGTCCTAACTTTTGTACTTTGTTCACACTGCTTTCTCTAACCACACCATTTTCTTTGGTATTAAAATTGCGAAGTAAAATAATTTAGAATGGTGTTATTTACTGCTTCACCAATAAAAATAGTAGCATTTTCTTAAGTAAGCATAAGCTTAGTGTGTCAAATTGTCACATATATCTTCTCTTCAGTCAGGATTTGAGTTTAGGCTTGGTGAAAGTAAGGACATATGAGATCATCTTACAGAAGAGGAAGATGAGACCTTGAGAGGTTAAGTGATTGGCCCCAGGTCACACAGCTGGGACCTGGCTTTTGGGATTCCTGAACCTTGCCACAGGTTTATGTGACAGCCATATGTAAGGACTACTCAATAGCAATTACGTTTCCCTTCCCAAGTTTTCAGTGCTGACATTCTTTTGCACATTGTGCTATGTGTAAGCCCAGAAATTCTGCCAGGAGCAAAACAACACTCCTTAAACACTCTGTGACTTTCAGAGCTGTGTAAAATAAAAGGTTGGAGTTAATGGTTGCCAGCTTGGAGGGAGTAGTTCCTCTTTGGCACCGAATGTATGTGGAGAACAGATGAGACTGTGGGAGTGAAGTTGGCAAAAGGGAAAGAGAAATGAGTCTATTCTTTTTTTGAAAATGAAAGTATAATAAATATCTGGGTATCTTAGATGTTTATTATTCATTTAGAGATCCTTCCCATTTGAACATGAAATATCTGTGTCTTTAGTTTGAATACTCTTGAATAATAGTTTTATATTATTTTTCTAAATATCAGAAAATGATTTTTTTTTTATTTGGAAGTAAAGATGATGTTTTAATGACCTGTATAATTGAACTATTTGTGTTCCCTTTCCTAAAAGATCATTATTTCTTTTACTGAAATTCTCATATTTAAGCAGTGACACGTTAAGATAATGTGTTTCAACAATTTTGAAAACTAAAAGCAAATATACCTCAGAGATAATGATTATTTAACTTTTTGGTTCATAGAGATAAAACTATCTTTGACATAAGGAATATGAATATAGTAGCCAAGAATTCTATCATTTTATTTCACACTCATTTTGTTTTTGAAAAGTCTCTTATCATGTTTGAGATCCTACATACCACAGTGAACTTGAAGAAGTTTGTTAGCAGAAGCTCTCTGGAATTTCACTCTCCTGCTGTCCTTAAAGGATATTTTGTAGAACTATGCTCAAGAGAAACTATTCTAATGAAAACTTTCTGGGATTTCCATTCATAAATTCATTCCGTACCTAACCATATAGTGAGTGGTTCTTATTATATCACATTACTGATGTCTTTTCTATTTAGACTTTTCACATATTTTCTAATTTAAGAGTATTCTTCATTTATTTGAGCCTGCATTTGGGAATGTGTCTAGCACGACAGTTTTTTTCAAGCAATGCAAACTTGATAATCAATTCAACTTAAAGTTGAGGGTTTTTTTAGACAACTATAGAAAAGATACTTGCTATGAGTTTGGAAATTCTTGAGGTGACTTGTTAAAATCTGTAATTCTCTTCTCTCTCTCTCTCTCTCCTTGTCACGTCTGAATGATGTTTGACATGAATTAGTCATGGAGAATATTTGGGTATTATTGCTGAGAACCTGTTTTTTTTATCATCGCACAAGTAATGTGACCACATGGAGTAGAGTGTTTTTGTTTATGTAGTTTCAATTAATACTTTATTTTCTGAAAAAAAGAAAAAAAAATTGCCTCATAAGCCTCAAGCTCATTTACACAGTGTCCTGTATAACTTTTTAAAAAGGTATTCCCTAAAAAGCGCAGTTTTATTAGGTGGAAATCATCAAACTAAAAGTTTTATAAAGCACAGTTTTATTGGGTGGAAATCATCAAACTAAAAGTTTTGTGTTTCCAGTCAAATTAGTAACGTTGAGACTATATATCATGCCGAGAATTACTGAAAATACAATTATGTAAGGCCTTGAATTATTACTTGATATTTCTTTCAAGTCCAGATAGCCAACAATTTTAAATTGTTATGTGTCCTTAGGATAGGGTGTTAATAAAGGAAATTTTTTAATCCAAGCTCACCGTCACTAGACTTCACAGTTAAAGGAAGAGCGATACAATGTTTTTGTGACTTTCTGATTGAACTTGACTTTAATTTCAGTGTGGAGAACTACTTGGATACATTAACTGAAACTTTTACTGTATGAAATTTTCCCTGTGGTAGTACATAATCGAATCACATGCGCTGCCATTTTTCCATATAGATGCAGAGAATAATGCAGTGGGGGAGCGGGGAGATTGGCAGTTTTTCTGGTTCTAACTATATAAATCTAATGTCTGCAGTAATTTGGAATATTTTATGCCTACTATCAAATTTGTTTTGATAGCTGAGAGAATAGAAACAGCTATGAATCGTTAAAATACAGATATGAATTTTGCCAAATAGGCCTCAGCCCTTTTTAACTATCACTTAGTTATGGAAGCAACACACCAAGAACAGTTCATCAACATCCAGCTACATCTCATGGCATTGGCTTGAAATTCTCTAATTAGATTTTGTTATGTTCTTTAAACTAAAGTCAGTGGAGGCCAGTTTTTCCATCGAATGACATATCTTGTTCTTTTAAAAGGCTATAATGTCAGGCTCTTCTCATGGGTCAGATTTTCCTAAGACTTCTAGCTCTTCCTAAGCCTTATTTTGGAAATCTTCAACAAATATTTCCAACAAAATTTGGAATCTCTAAGACAACATTATGTACCAGTTTCTTGGGTTAGAATTATCCTCTGTTCTTTACCTTTGGGCTGTCTACTTTTATCTCCATTAACCTTTTGGCTTGAGTATAAACATTTATTGAAGGCTACCTCCTTTGTCGGTCCAGTAACTCCAAAGGTTAGTGAGAAGTGGTTGCTAGTTTGACCTCTTTTATCCACATTAGATGATTCTAATTATTCCTAAGAAATGACACTTTTGACCCATTTTGTCCTTGTCAAGTTTGTCTAGTTGTAGACTGTCTAAGCATGAAACTCTGGGTTCAGAGAGTATCCAGGAGCACAGATTTTTAAACTTACAATGTGGAGCCTCAAAAATGCACACTATTTCTTTTTCTTTTTAAAACATTCCAGCGTAACTGAAATTCAGGGCTCTTGTTATGTACCTTGAATTGATTTATTACTGAAAAAGACTGCCTAGATATAGATAAAGCGTAAACTCTAACCTATAAAAACTCATGGGTTATTTCAATACACAAAAAAATGATGAACACCTTTGTATAACTGAGAATAAGCTCAGTTTTGCTGAGGTTGCAAGCAATCCTAATGTCACTATAGCTTTTTGCATTAAAAACTTTCTTTCTCATGCTCTGTGGCCATTGTGGTTACTAGGGCTTCCTCCTTACAGGCTTACAAGGTTACTTCAGCAAAGGCAAGGCATGGCGGTTGTCCATTGGCTCTTACACTTCTGTGTGGAAGTGACATGGGTCATTTCTTGTTCAATTTCATTAGCCAAATTAAGTCATATGATTATACCTAACTTTAAGAGAGACGTAGAAAGTGGAGAGTTGGAAATAAAGGATCAATAGCACTAATGAGTACCACCACCTTTAAATTGAATAATAGTTTTGTCTTGACATCTATGCTAATCACTATAAACATTACCAGTGCCCTAGAAATAGTCAAGATAGATTCAGTAAATGCTTTTTGTACATTTTTAATTTATATATTCATGTAGGTATTCAGCAAAAGTTTGACATGCATCCGTGTATACTAAACACTGTGCTGGTTGTTTTATAAGACAACCTTTGAGATAGAAATTATTATCCCTATTTTGCAAGAGTGCATTCTGAAGTTCAGAACTCACAAGTTTAAGTGATTTTCCCATCACCAAGCCTACCAGTAGCATGTATTCAGGATTCAAAGCTAGATCATCTGACTTCAAGAACAGTAATGTCCTATCTGCTACACCTCAACTATAAGGTCAATAGTGAATCATGAATTGTTTGAAATACTCAGTACAGAAGCAAGAATTATCACAGTCACCATTGTGTATTTCTCATACTTTAAGGCAAGAACTTTAAACATATCTAATGATTTTGGAATGGCAATGTAGATTTGGTGTTATTCCAATTAAAGAAAAGTTGTTTCACACTTTTGAGCACACTTGATAAGGAAGTTGTCATTTTTTTTAAAACTGTAAGTCAGTAAATCTAAATGTCTTTTGTATTAGTTTTCTGTCACTGCCAAAACAAATTACCACATGCTCAGTGGCTTAAAACACAAAATTTATTAATGTTCTGTAGATCAGAAGTCCAGTGTGGTTCTCACCAGACCAAAATCACATTGTCAGGGTGCATTCCTTTCTGGACGTTCTGGGGAGAATCTATTCTCTGCTCGAGCATTCAGGTTTTTGGCAGAATCCAGATCCTTGAGTTTGCAGAACCGGAATCCCTATTTCCATGCTCCTTGTTACTGAGGGCCATTTCCAGTTTCTAGACCACCTCATTCCTTAGTTTGCAGCCTCAGCATGCCATCTTCAACGCAGCAAAGACAAGTGGAATCCTTTTCATGTGGAATCTCTATACTATTTTACCTTTCTCTTCTGTTTTCAAGAGGCATGTGTTTCGATTGGGTCCATCCAGATAATCTAGGATCATCTCACCATTTCATGGCCCTAAACCTTAATCATATCTTTAAAATATTTACATATTCACAGGTTCCAGGAGACTAGAGCATGGACATCTTGGGGGACTAATTTTCTGCCTACCACACCTTTTTATCCACTCTTTTCCCAACATGTTGCACCAACTCTATCCTCTGTAGGATGCTAGGCAAACGTCTTGGCCTTACTTTCCTCATTTGTGAAATTAGGGACATAAACTCATTAATGTAAAATAAAATTGCTTCCACTCTTAACATTCTAGACTTATGTGAAGCCTTATGATAGACAGAGGCATGAGAAAATGAACCTAATGATCAATGTGGATATTATTGTTATTTTCTATTCATGGATTTTGCTGGAGTGTAGATTTCATATAATCCTGACTAACTCCTTCCTTCTCACATTTGGTAATCTTCTTTGAAGGCAGTCAATCTCTACGAAAGTTGACTTCTTCAGAAGGAAATTGACTTACCTCCTCAAAACTGTAATAACTGGTCCCTTGAGATTTTTTATCTACTTATTTACTTTACAGCTTGTATATAGCTTTCAGCAAATCTTTGCTATATTTTTGCTTTAGCTTTATTGATTTGAAGTAAAAGAAATTGTTTCCTCTTCAGTTCAGTTTTTAATAAGTCAGCTTCTTCTACCTGTGCCCAGATATAATAAATGTTTCCAAAGTTTTAAAAGGCGTAATGCCTAACTTATCATTCGGAGAGATAGTAACGATATTTATTTGTACCTCAAAATTAGCTCCTTTAAATATTCATTGGCTCATGTGCAAAGTGGAGAAAGTGTTAATACCTAACTCTTTGAGTTGAAAAATCAGGAAAGAAAATTCTGGGGGAGTACTTAACACTTAACATTTAGCAAGTGCTCAATCGATGTAAATCACTAATATGATTTCAGTAACAGTAACAGTAGGGTTGGAAGTGCACAGCTCATCTCGGTTTGCCCAGGACTTTCCAGTTTTAGCACTGAAAGTCCAACATCCTGGGAAATCCTTCAGTCCCAGGAAAACTCAGAGGGTTGTTCACCCAGGAGTAGTAGTTTGGAAACGGAGCTAAATATGAATATGGGCTTTGCCTTCTACAAGCTATTTGACCTAAAAGAAGTTACTTAATCTTTGACTTGCAATTTTTTATCTAAAAATGCATGAGGACTAAATAAGTAAGAGAAGTATCTAACAAAATACCTGCACAAGTAGCAAAAATAATAAGACCCTTATTCCTCCTGCTTAAACCATCTTTACTGGCTTTTTTTCTTAGAGATATCAGCACAAAAGGTTTCGCTTAATATAAAAAGGATCCTTCAAGATCTGTTTCTAACCTGCCCTTCCAGACACACATGCTGTTTTCTTCCTCTTATCAACAATGATAATAATAATATTGATGACGATGACAGCTAACGCTTATCTAATGCTTTCTACATAACAACAACAACTCTAAAGATTTTATAAGAACTTAGATCAGAGTCCCAGAGCCTCTACTCACTATTTTCTGTACACACGACTCTCATATTCACTATTCGGACTATGCCCATACTGTTACCATAACTGCAAATTCTTTCTGTTTATCCTTCAAGATCCTGCCCGAATGTCACCTCACATGATATCCTCCTAGAATCCACAGGACAGGAGTTTCTCTCTTGCCCTTCACTGACCTGCAAACAATTTACTCATCATGTTGCATTATTTACCATGCTACTTTTTGCATTATATATATATTTTTTTTAGTGTGTCTGTATTCTTCACCAAAAAAGGCCTCATCATGTTTCTAGCACCAAGCACAGGACTGGGTTGGTTGGTTGATTTGTGAAATGAATGGAAGATTAATTGATTTACTTTACACTAAGAGATTCTCTAAAGAAGTTAAGTGATCAGTATCTATTTTTCGTATTATCTGTGCAAAATTATAAAAGGTGTTTTCTTATGTAGAAATCCATGTGACTTTAAGAACTATGAAACATAAAGATTAAATATTTTAAAACACATGTCTTTCATATGAAATAAGAGAATACAGGAGAAATGGGGCCAGGTGCCTATTGTTGAAATCTGTTCTTTAAAATCGGAAGAGAGTAGACGTTATAAATACGACCACTAAATTCCTCATACACAGGTTTATCTAGATGGTGGACTGTCTCCTGTGACTTGTTTTGCTTACTGCTTGGAGACCGGCTGACCCTGATCTGTGGACTTAACTGTTCCTCTAGTAGCAAAAGAAGCTGAAATATGCATAATTGAGACCTCATATTTAATTGGATATGGGTCACTGTCATTTCAGTTTGAAGAAGCTTGCTTGTCCTCAAATTTTATTTTGAAAATGGAAAAAAGAAAAATGGTCATTCAAACTGATAACCATAGGGATAACTTGACATTTCTGCCTAGATTATTAAAAAAATATAATATATAAAATTCTTTCCTACAGGGCTTTTAGATAACACTTTTTCATGGTTACTTGCCAAATATTAAGATATATAGTTGAAAAATTAAGAACTTAAAATGAATCAAAGTATACAAAAAAATCAGTATGCTAGTATTTCTTACAGTTGATCTGGTTTGCCATCTTTTCTGTTTTAGTATTTATGGTATTTTTTTCAAATTTCTTTTTAAATTTGTTCATCATGGTAGATTTTTCCTTTAAGTTGTATGTTTTATGGTAGTTTTACCTCTTACAATAATTGGTACTTCAAGAAATGGGTTAACATTCATTTTATGCATAGTTTTTAATATGACTTTTCAGTTAACAATAGATCCATGTCTCATGTGCTATCATTGTTGTCATTTAGCAGGTGACATGGGTTTTCCAGATTCCTGAGAGATTTGCAATAGCCAGATTATATGGAACTCCTCAAGTGAATACTTGTTAATGCCAATTTGGGAAATTTGTGATAGCGCATAACATGTGAGAAAGTCCCACAATGAGCTGAGATCTCTGGCAGGATCATATCTAGGTGAAAATGCAGTTCAAAAATTACCTTGAGACCCTTGTATTGTACTCTGTTGTGGTTTCATGATATTTGATATACAGAACATGGGCTGGTGAATGATAAAATTCTGAATGCCAGTTCACAGTGACTCTTCCAGAAAGAGGAGTCTTGCTATGGCTTACCTAATTCCTCTTCAGTTTATTTCCTGCCATGTAAATTTATCACCTTAGTTAAAGAAATAATTTTGATGCTACACATCCTAAAATGATGAACCTTTTAAGCTTTATATTTAAAATGTACACAGAAAGTATTTTGTCAGAACTACGTCACCTTCTCCCTACTTCTGTGTGCTTCTCAGAGCGAGGGATATCATGCTTTAATTGCTCTGCATTTAAATTTATTCACAATTCCTCTTTTATAGTCTTTCTGGAGACAATGTATGGTGAATCATTAGCATTGTTATTATTTCAGTTACAGTCAGAATACATATCCACACTTAGCAAAGGGGGTTGGGTAGATTTCATTATTCACTCAGAATAAATTCCTACTCTAATATAAATGTTGCTCAGGATAGAGCTTTGAAATGGATCCTGATTCTTTAAATTCTTTCCTGTCTGTTTCAGGAAATAGTGAGATCCTGTTGATAGTAAAGTACAATGTGTCTAAAGTTCACTTCTAAACACTCTGCTCTTTGCAGTGAAAGTCATCTGCATTCTCTTTATAATTCAGAGCCACAAGAGATCTGTCTAATCTTGGAGATCTGATCCAATATCATTTAGCTAAAAAAAAAAAAAATCCTTGATAATAATTCTTCCATTCAGATTAGTGAAAGCAGTAAAGCTTTACAGCTTCTGTCGTCTTAAAAAGATATCATGAGACAGGGGAATAAGGACTTGGATTATGCTTTGGGAGATTTAGTTGTTTGTAAAAATAAAATGATTAGTACAGTTATTATTCAAGTTTTTAATCAACGAAAGCAAATGGCATCTGTTTGTTATCATTCTTTCTACAGAAGACAAAGGCTCAGGTCCCAATGGTGCTGACTGCTGGTCCCAAGTGGCTCCTGGATGTGACTTGGCAAGGAGTGGAAGACAACAAAAACAATTGCATTGTGTACAGCAAAGGTAAATGCAAGATCATTTCCCTCTCTCTTTGAAAGTATTGAAACCCGAGCATTGCAAAATAGCACCAAATGAGCTGGAATGGGACTACAAAGTAAAATTTGATCTTCTCTCTTCTTTTTTCTCTTATGAATCTCTCTAACCTGTATTTGCAGCAAAGCTTACTGTTTTCTTTTCTTTACTCCATAAAACAAAAGTTATTTTACCATTAATTACTTAGCATCATACACATTTTCCTAAACTCTGAACATATTTGAGTGGCTTGAGAAATATCTTCCTTGCTGTTAGTTTTATCAATAGCCAGATTGATGAAATCCCAGATTCCTCTCTTAGCCATTATCTATTAAAGTAAATTCCTTGTGAAATTTAGCAATTCGTGTTAAGGTGCATGCTCCGGGAGGCACTACATTCCAGCCAGTTTGTGGAAATCAGTCATGATGTGAGAGTAGTTGAAAATGAAACCATTGCAAAGACTGAGAATCCTTCCCCATGGTGATTTCTGAAGGGCAGGAGGCAAACAGGAAAGAGGAAGTGATGGCTTGCAGAGCTTTTCCTTTGGTTTGCTCAGTGTGACATCAACCTGGACTGCGTCATATAGCTATGCCCTGGCTACAGAGGTGCTGCCAGGTACATGATGGCACATCATCGGACTGGCTGTCCAAAACACAGGCCCGTCCTCATGTGTGCTATGGTTTGGGGCACTTTGCTCTATATTCACGGTATGGATCCGAGCTCTGTACTTTTACAGTAAAATCCCTAATCTCTCTTCTTCGTAAATATTACAAAACCTTGTGCTTCTCATGTTTAATTTCTTTTAGCTTTCTTTTTTAACCAAATAGACCTACTGAGATCAAAGATTTATTTGCACATTGAACCTAGAAACCATAAAAGCATACAAGGGAACAAGCAAATAAGCACCCCTATCAATGCATTAACATATAAAACACTAATCATAACATCAAAGACTCTTAAAAACTTGCTAGAAACAATTACAACTTGTTCCTATAATCATTACAATTTGTACACTTATAAGAGGATTGCCTTTAAACTACCCTAAGCCTTTGAAAGTTGAAACACCGGAAGGAGGGAATTTGCAAGCTAAAAAAACAATCTGCACACTAGGATCTGATTATATTCCTTTTCCTTCTATAATTGCTGGTCCCATACCCACTCATTTTCTAACCCCAAATACCTGTGGTATGCTGGTGGGAGCTTTTAGCTGGAAGGGAAGTTAGATTTTCCCAGGATATGTCCGTGCAGTCTGTCAAAGTGGAAAAAATAGTGCAGTGAATCAGCTTGCCAGTGCCAGCACTCAGAATGCAAAAATACAAACGGAACCTTGGAATATAGAGTCAGTTACTGGGAATAAATTTTTTGCTGCACAATATCTTATGTTCGTAATGGTAATATAATATTTGAGGAACCAAGAATAGCTGTTCCATCATAATCCAAATCCAACGGAGTTGTAAATCAGGCATTCTCTTAGAAGAAATGATTGTTACACTGTCATATAAGGAAAATAATAACAAAATTATAATTCCATGTTCAGTAGAGTACTTTAACTTCATCATGTTTGGGTTTGTATTATGGTTGGATTATGGTTGGATACACGTTAAGCCTTGTGGCAATAAATTTGGAGTAATTTATGGAAGCTTATTAATTAATTAACTGACTCAAAAAGTATATATTAAGATGAACTGTGCTAGCCTTGTATATGGATAATAATAGCCACCATCTATTAAGCATCCCTGAAATTTTTCTCTTTACTCCCATACCGAATTCTCTCATTGCTCTTCATTGCTTTGTTTTTTATTATTATTATGCATTTAGGAAAAGAATAAGTAAAAAGTTGGCTATAATTACCTGCCTTTTCAATCTACTTGTTTCCCGAGGGCAAGGACCGTGTCTTAGTTACTTTTCTATCTTTGGTTTGGCATGTTGCCTATACAAAAAAAGTACTAAATAAATATTGATTGGTTGACCAGATAAACAAATGATGCATGGTTGCCAGAAACTATAATAGACACTTCACATATTATGATAATGAACCATATGAATTCCTGCCATTTAATAGTTTTTAACCTACAAAAGGCAATTTGATATTGTTCAACTTACAGGAGCAGCTGGTATTGCAGTTCGAGTATCAGGGACTGAAATAAATACTATGTGTGTATTATTTCATTTAATCATCATTTAAAACCTTCTATAAGGTAATTAATATACTACCTCATTTTCAAAAGGTGATGTCGAGACGTAGGTTAAATAATTCTCCATGGTCACATAGCTTATATGTACGGTGTTTGAAGTGGGGCTCACACACACACATCTGTCTGACTTAGGGTCTGAGTTATACATGTTAGAATACGTTCTCCCTGGACTAAAATTTTAAACAGCTCAGTGAGCTAGATTGTGCTTTTTTCATTTCACACAATTTTAAATTGTGAATTACAGAGATGTTATGGTTGATCATGAAGAACTCACATGGAGCTCAATTTGAATCCAGGTCTCGACAATTCCAAATCCTGTACCCTTTGTACCCTGCGAGACTCTGCCTTTCCACTGCCACTGTTACATGATGAGTAAATCCTCTCAAACTATTCAGACCTTTATGCCCAGAAATCACAGAGTATATATTATAGTGTGGAACTTCCCAAAGTGTGTATGTGTATGTGTGTATGCTTTTTGTTTTTCTTTCCAATGGACACACACTGGTTAGTGCTCTGGGTAACGCATTCAGGGAACCTCTGCTGTAGACTCTACTCTCATCCCCTAGATGGGCTTCACGGGCCTGCTGTTAATTCCTAGCATTCGGATTGCCTTTGTGGGGAGGTTGTGAAGTTCTGCGAATACCTTCGTATTCTGGGATTGTAGTAGCGGTCATTCGAGTCATGGAAAATATGACTCCAGGAAGTGCTCCTGCCAAGACCCCGTGGGCTCTGAAGCCTTCCGTCTTCACAGGCTGCAGGTAACTGTCCTCAAAGCAAACAAGTTTTGTAGGTGGAAGGATTTGGCAATTTTGATTTAACAGGTGTTGACTCATGTGTGAGGCATTTTCATGATGTATGTGTTATTTATTAGTCGGGCCTCTTTTGTTTTCCAGTGATAGAAACCCAATGAAGTTGACTCGTGGAAAAACAAATTAAGGTGTGCGTGCGTGCATGTGTGTGTGTTTGTGTGAAGTAGAGGAATTTATCTGTGAGTCCAAGGGTGTTCTGGACTTCAGGAACACCTTAATCTAGTTGTTTAAACTTTGTCCTCAGACTGTCTCTGCCATCTCCCTCTTCTTTCTTTTGTAGGCTTCATTCTCAGAAATATTCTCCTCAGATGGTGGCATAACAATTCCAGTGAGAAGAGGGTTTTTCTGGGTTTCAACTGGGGCATGTCACATACCAATCCCTGAACCAATTAATCACCATGACTCTCCCTGTCTGATTACAGTCATCCTAGAGCCACAAGAGTAGAATTAACCCCACGTGAGCCACCAAAATGGAGGAGAAATAGTTTCCCAAACGAAACCAGAGTGCTGTGGCCAGACACACAAAAAGAATGGTTGCACGCAGGGCAACCCCAATGTGTACCCCAATGCAACACACTATTCTTGATGTCTAAGAAGCTCCTCCTGAAGATGAAAAATCCTTAACATCACAGTTGTAGTTCTTTATTTGTTTTCTAGCTAAAAACGTGCATTAATTATGAATTCTATGAAAATGCCAAAATCATTACTATATGACCTGGCTCTCAGAGAGTATATCAGTATCTATTTACAAATAGAATGCAAAGTGCCTATGTGTGGTGTTTTAAACATTGCCTCGACTGTGAAATTTTTGGTAAGTTTTTTTATGGTGTGTAAGACAGGCCACTAAATGTGTAACTGTTACCACTTAAGAGACATACTTCTTGAAGTATTATTAAACGTGGGCTAATAATAAAATTAACTATAAAGTTTTCACGTTCAGGGTATCCATCAAATAATTAATACAAAATTATATCACTTAATGCTATTCGACAGGTTGCCATCATCTTGTTTTATTAAACTAAAAAAAAAACACACTATTTGGCGTTAATATTATAATCTGATGTACTCTTTTCCTGCCTTGACAACCCTGTCATTCCAGAAAGTGGTTAGCTCATCCAGACATTGATGACCAGACTTGTTGGGTCGTCTGTTTTTGCCATTATTCTCAACAGACTCCAGATAATTCTAATTTACTTATCTGCAATAGAAGAAAACTAAAAAGCCCCGTGCTGTAGTTAAAGGGAGGTTGCTGGGGTGAGGATGAGCCAGGCCTGAACACTTACTGCCAAAATCCACTAATGCCTCCTGAACATCAGAGATTGTCTTCTTTTCTATCTACCATTCTGTTCTTTACTTTCTTGTGTTTACACGATATGGTGACCTTTCTTATAAGTGAAAAGTAAATAGCTTACTTTGAGTTTTATGTTTTTGAGTATTTAAAATTAAGCCTTTAGCATGTGGGTTTGTTCATTCACTTCACTACATATCAGGAATGATTATTTGGTCTCTCAAGGAGCTGTTACTTGAGAGTAGCCGCATTATCTAGGTGTCCAGATTAATAAAACAGATATTGTCAATCGAAAGAGTGAAAAGTATCAGCTAACCCTCACTTCCACCTTGACCACAGAGATTTCTTTTTATGTGAAAGCATAATATTATTGTAAAAAACAACTGTTGCTCATAGGTAACATTGGGCAAATCCTTACCCTCTCTAAATCTTGTTTGCTTAGCTGTAAGAATTGAATAGCAATGGCTATCTCACAGAATTTCGGAGAAGAAGCACCCATACACATAACTGTGTGTGTTATTATAAGTATTATACTGCCGATTATCTTATACTCTATTCAGTTTGCCCTGTAGTCATAAGTCAGTACAAATTTAGAGGAAATGAAACCAAGCTTCCGTTTTTGTATCAAACAAGTATGCAAGAAAACATGATCACCTGATACAGGTTTATAGCCAAGAATTCCATAAGTTCCATTCAGTCACTGTGAACCCATAGTATCTGCAGAGAACTAGTTTATAGAATCAGAGGCCCAAAGCCTTTGCCCGAAGATAATTTTAGATATATTTTTTTTAATTTTGAGCACAGGATATTTTTATTTTTAATCAAAGTCATATAAAATGCCAACATAAAGATGATATTGATGATAATAATAATAATAACAGTGATAGCAGTTACCATGTATTAAGCACTTACTCTATGCCAGGTATTGTTTTAAACACTATACGTATTCTTATTTACCATTACAAAAAACTCAAGATGTAAGTAGCATTATTCCCACTTTACAGATGAATAAACTGAGGCTAAGATAAGTTAAGTAATAGTTCAAGTATATGTAGCTTGTATATGATGAAATTGGGATTCAATCTTGAGCATAGTGTCCCAATTCTCAATTATACAATTAGCAGAGTTCTGAAGATACCATTTACTAAGCCAAGGTTGCAGGTTATTGTTCTTCACATGTTTGCATACATGTATATCACCAAAACTTTTTTTCTCATTCTGTGGTTTGGCTTTAAAGAGACAGTGTTCAAAAACTAAAACAGCAATGACAGTAGTACTTTTTCATGAATTTCTCTGTTGTTCTTAAGATCACAGCAATTTTAAGTCATATAGAAAACCAATCTTCATATCATTCTGTAAACATCTTCCAAGTGATTTTTGCTTGTTTGCATAAATGTAACCATGAGATTAATATATTTAAGTCTATATTGATTGTCTCCTTTGTTCAAGGCCCTATATAGGCACTGCTGAATAATGACAGAAATTTTAATATGACCTAACTTCGGTGAGCAACTTTCTGCACACTAAGTTGATCAACTTTTCAAAACAAGGGTCTTTCATTATAAAGACACTTGCAAAAGTCTGGACTATTTTCCACCTTAAAATAGAGGATCTGTTGCATGCTATTAAGATTTTGAAACAACAGCCTTGTCTAATGTGGCAGCCAATTTTTAAACCAGCCTACAATTTAATGTCTAACTTTATCTAAAGGTCCTACCTAATATGATATAAATAAGAAATTATAATGTAAAAGGAGAAAATCGTGCTCTTATTTTAAGCCTTTATTTAACCATTCTGTCATTCATAGAAAATATATAACTGTTGCTTGGTTTTACAGTATTCTTGAAAAAAAAAGGGTGAGTGCCTGAACCAAATATTTAGCAGTGGGAATTATAAAATTGTAAGGCGATTAAGTTAGCTAGTCTCAGAATTCCAATATTGCTTTTTAAATGACTTCAGGATATAGGAGGTACTAAGGTTATTATCTGTTATCAGGAATACAGTGGAATTGTACAACTGGATAATAACCAAACAAACTGACACAATGTAAAATTACATTATCAGTGTGTTAAAACAAAATTGCGCCCTAAAGGAGTCCACATGCCAGCTCAGAGCTGCAGTGTAATTATGCTTAACTCTGATAATTAAAATACAACGGAGATCAACAGAATCATTTTCATTAAGAAAATTATTAATGATGGTGGTATAACAGTAATTGATTGCAGAGCACCACAGGATAACGTGATGCCGAAAACCTAACACGTTTCATGAACATCTGAGGCTTTTTCTGGTTATGTTCTATAAGAATGAGAGACGTTTTGAGGAGTGAGCAATTTATTATGCCTGTTCTAGGAATCAGTGGTCATAAAAATGGCTGCTTTAGAGCACCACCGTTTTGAGACAAATTGTCATTTCTCAAGGGTTTTTAAGGTCAAGACAAGTGACCCCACTAGTGACTATGTTATTTGCAATAGAGCTGTCTGTTGCAAATTGCAGAATGACAGCAACTTTAGCAGCTATCGGGGGTTCTGTCATTTCATTTTTTATTATGCATTTGCTGTTTTTACAATTATGTTAGTGATTTACCGATGTTATTTCAGGTCTGGTTCTGGTTGTACTGAATACTTTATGTCCTTAGTTATTATTAATGTATGCTATATGATGTGAAAAAATACATTTGTTCTCATATCAATATCACTGTGAATTTCCTTAATGAAATATTGATAAATAATCCTGTATGATAATACTATTAATTACCGAGTGGATTAGATGAGCTATCATATATTGGAGAAAAAGTATCCCAAACTGCCCTGGATTCATGCATGAATGAAGCTTCTGTCTCTTAGGGGTAAAAAGCCAGTTAGGATGTTCGCAAATGATAAGAACTAAGAATATATCAGTTTTTTAAGTATAAAAGTGAAAAACGAAGAGTGGGGTCTTTAGAGAGGTGACTCGCTATCATTCAGGGATGTTAGCTTGTCATTCAAAGAGATGCTGATCTTGAAAGCTACCCCCAAAAGTATCCTTGTCAGCTAAAATGAGGGACAACTCTTTAGGGTAGATTTATTTTTTTCAGAGTAAGATACTGTGAATATTTCTTTAAAGCAGCATATTACATAGAGGAAATTTTTATGTTATAGTTCTAAGTGAAAAAACAGAATATGAGTTTTTGTGCCTAGTAGGATTATAATTATATTAAAAAGTATATGCACAGGGAAACATACTGGAAAGAAATATCTCAAAATTATAAAAGTATTTCTGTAAAGGTGGTAAGATTTGGGGAGCTTTTTTTGTATCCCTCTTTTATAATTTTCTTCACTTTGATTATTTTTCTTATACGATTTAAGAAAAATATTTGCAAATGAAAATCACTCTTTGTCTTAACTACATTCTTGCTCTTCTTTGTATACAATCCAAACTAAAAGAACAAAGAAATCTTTGCCTTGCCCACAAGGACAAATTCTGTGTCCCTCATCCATAGAATTTAAATTATTTCCTAGTGATACATTTATTTTTCTTTAGCATCTCTATGAATGTCCCAACACTTTGTTTCATAAGATAATTTTCCAAATAAAACAAATGTAATCGAGCCCATGCTTTGTGCATGATACGCCCCAGGTGTCTTGAGAAATAGAAAGGAATATGAAACACCCCCTGACTTAAGGAGCTTATTGAAAGGCTTTAATTGGTGAAGGCTTCACAGTACTGAGTTTAGTCTTGTGTGGTCAAGGCGAAGTTGACAGAGGATGCGGATTCGGGTTGGCTATTGCCAGTTGAATATAAGTTTGAGGAAGACATTTGAGGAGAGAGTTTACAAATAAGACCAGTGAGGGACAAGCCTCCAAAAGTCTCTGAGGACCGTGTTGTAGATTCAGCTGAGGGCTCAGTCTGAAGTCCTTGCCAGGGGGCAGCAGAGAGCTGCTGAAAGTTCTGAGGCACATGATCACGTCGGGATTTCAGTAAATGTTTTGGGTCCAAGGTTAAGCTCCGGTCCATCCATTAATAAAACCAAGACTTTATCTGTTGGTGCTATACCCCTCTAGAAGATAGCAGTAAATCATCAGCCTTAATCCAGTTATTACCGGACTCATTACCGCAATAATTTTTGAACTCCAAATGAACTTCCTATCCTCTCAGCCTACCACCATCATTTTCCACCAGCCCCTCCTGTCTTTACTTTCAGGTTATCTGACTTAGTCCACGATTCTAATCACTCTCTTGTATCCCCTCATTCTTCTCTCTCTCTCTCTCTCTCTCTCTCTCTGGACTTTACTGGCCTAACAATCCCCCCATTCTTGTCAGTCCAACTCTCTCTCCCCTTTTCTCTGGACAGAAGTGAGTCTTAGAGAGTAGTGCCTTATCCATAATGAGTGCCATGTAAAAACTTGTGGTCAAAATAAAAGAAACGAACCACCGCCACCGCAAACAGCAATGATGACCAGTTTACATGACATTTGATGGCAAGGTGATTGAGAACCTTTAGTGTCTGTAGCCTATTAATACAGGTTTACTTTTCTAATTAATCTTCAAGGTCACTATTTCAGATTTCTGTCTCCTTAAATGTATAACATGCATTGTTAGACGATAATCTTGCTTCTGTTTCCCAGAGAAAGTAGAAAAGTGGAAACACATATAACCCTATAATGGGTTCCCATCACAATTATACTGAGATGGCCCAAATCAAATCTGACGCATTGCTTTCACCCCGTAACGTCAGAGTTGAACGTTTGTGGCAGAGACCGTCAAGGCTACAAAACAAAAATATTTATTATTTGGCCCTTTACAGGAAGAGCTTGCCTACCCCTGAACTAAACCTACGGAGTCATTACTTTGGCCTAACAGGCCCTACACGATTTGCCAGGGATGCTTCTGTGGTTACATATATCACACCCCTCTACTCTGTCTCAGTAGCAGAGGTCCCCTTGCTTTTGCTCGAAAATACAGAAAAATCCCTTTGCCTCAGGACCTTTGCACTAGGCTCTGTCCCCACATTGCACCCTTTCTCGCTTCATGCATAACTCTCTAAATTTTGCCTTCTCAGAGGGTCTGCTTAACTACCTTGTCTCTCTCTTTCCTTTTTCTCCCCTGTATGTGTCAGATCAGGCTGCTAGAACAAAATACTATAGACTGGATGGCTTAAACAATAGTTATTTATTTCTCACAGTTCTAGAGGGTGGGAAGTTCCAAATCAGTAGAGGCAGATTCGGTGTCTGGTGAGAGCTCCCTTCCTGGTTTGCAGATGGCTGCCATCTTGCTGTATCTTTACATGGTGGAGGGAGAGAGAGCTCCGTCTTGTTTCTTCTTATAAGGACACTAAGCCTGCCATCGGGTCTCCACCTTCATGGCTTCACCTCCCAAAGGCTTCACCTCCTAACGACATCACATTGGGGGTTAGGGCTTCAGTGTAAAAATCTGGGGGAACACTAGCATTCAGTCCATAATATTTTCTCTCTCATTTATCTTCATGTTTGCTATTTTAGCATTTATTTAAAAATTTTAACATCATTCTCCTACCCCTAGAAGGAAAAGTCTTCAAAAATAGGAATTGTGTATGTTTTTAAGCAGTGCATAGTACATATTAGGTACTCATTAAATATTTATGAATGAATGAGTGAATGAATGGATTGCAGCTTATTCTGTAATATGGAGAACAATATAAATCTGCAGTTGATAATGTTCTCGCAATTATCTCTTAACTTTGTTTAACTTTCTGAGATTTCCTCAAACTTTATACCTTAACTTCACTGATGAATTTTAAGTATCATCTTTATAATTTGCAAGAGGTCTTTCTTCTTCTCTGACAACTCCTTTTTTTAATGTCTTACTCTTTTACATGGATATTTTTTTTTATCTGGAATTAATAATTGGAGGATGTATAGGAAGTTGCCCTATAAATTGCTTCCTACTTTTTTCCTGCCTGTTTTGGTCCCTGTGTTTAGTGTTAAAACTTTCCTCAAATGGTTAGAGATCCATGAATGTCTACTTTACCTTTTTAGGAGTGGGGCACTAAAAGCTAAATGCTTGAACAGCATGAGTAGGCAGATGGTGATTTTCACATAGGATCATCGGATGGCAACCCTGCCGTGGTAATGAGGTCCCCAAATAACAGTATATATAATGTTTTAGTCTTAGCCTGGGTAGCTTCTCCAGAAGCTACCAGTGTTATCTCTGAGATTTATGAATCTTGCAGCCAGCAGTTTGAGGATTTAGCAGGTGAAAGAGACTGGGTAGTGCATTGGGTAAGTCCTATCTCATTCTTGATATTGTAGATGTTCCCTTAATCATGTTATTTGGGTGACACCTTAGCATCCCCTCTGCTGAGCTTCTGCCTCTGGATCTAAAGCCACTGTTCTAGTTCTGCAAAGACTAAACCTCCGTCTTCTAACTAAGTGGGGTAGGAATGTCCCTTAGCTCCACCGGGAATAGCTGAGCATGTGTAGCTAACAGCTTCTTACCCAGAATACCAATTCTGCAGGTTTTAGCCCCACTGCGCATTCCACCTTTCAAAGCATCAGATATCTTTATTTCCTGATCTCTTCCAGATTCTGCAGAATAAATATGTTTGCTTGTTGTTGACCTGCTGCTCTTCAAATACTTAGATTTCAGTGTTTTGTTCTCTGCTATGTCATTTCTATCAATTTTCTAGCTTCCAAGATTTTGTTGATTTCTATTGCCTATTCTGCCCTGTCTCTTTGCCCTTATCATCTTTTTTTACTTTATTGTCATGTCAGTACAAGGGAGTGGAAATAAATGCATGCAATTAATTCACCATACTTAACAGAAAGCTGTTTCTGCTTCCTTTCTTAGACAAGTTTTTGCCAAGCTTTCTGCACTCATTTCTTTGACTTCCTAAATTCTAGCATCTTTTCTTCTGTCCAGTTTCTATCTTTCTGACTCCATTACAGTGCCTCTTTCAGAGGTCTTCTATGGTTTCTTGTTGCCAAGTTTTCATTCCACTTGATCTGATTATCCCTTTCTATACTCAGTGACAGGTTTATCCATCACTGCCCAGCCACTAAATGTTGTCATTCTCTTGTCCTCTTTCTTCTCACTTATATTTCTCCTAGGTTGTCTCATCTATATTTTTAATTACCCTACTCCTTATAGCCCCATGTCTCACAGATTCTCCACAGATAACCTATGCTCCAACTATACTCATTTATTTAAAATTCCTCAAATATCCATTACTTGTTTATATCTGTCTTTGTATATCATATTTCCTTTGCCTAATAAACTTCTGGCCATCATGATCATTGCTAGCAGGTACCGTTCAAAATTTAGCATGTATCAGTGCCTCTAAATTGCCTTCTCTGCTGCACCCCATAAAGGGAGAGCCCCAGCCCAGCCTTTACATGGTCCTAAGTTGGATGCAAACACCTCAAATGCAGTGACTCCATTTCTCACTTGTGTAACTTTTCAGACAGTATATAGTATACACTCACTAAATTTAGGTTTATTATTTAGAACTATTATTTATAATGTATCATTTAACAGAGTAAACTCTAGTGTGACTTGATTTCATTTCAGAAATTACTACTGTAGCAATCATTTGAAAATTTAGTACCCAAAATGCTATTCTCCCCATATCTAGAAAATTATTCCATGCCTTAGCAAACTTTTAAAATGCTAAGGAATCTGGTACAAGGCAATTTCTTCGGAATGTCCCATATATGCAAGCATACATTGTACTACATCAGTGAGCATGAAGGTATATAAAAGAATTTGGAAAAATTAAAATCTACATACATGGAAAAGATGCTCTCAAACCATAGGGTGTTATTTGACACCTTTGCATGCCAACTATGTCAAGACATTGGCTCACTGTTACTGGGCAATTCTTTTTGTATCCACCTTTTTTTTCTCCTGTCAAACATTAACTGTGCCTGTCGTTCTAAGCTCTTCACTGGGAGAAAGTCAGCAGACCTCAAGACTTTGCTCTGAGACCTGAAATTGGAGGCTTTTCATTTTATTCTCAGTTTATAAGTCAACCCCATTTTTGAAGGCTATTTTTAAACTTAAAAGGTCACCTTATATGCCATGACATGCAGTAGTACTTCAGAGAAGATATATTCTCATTAGTCTGTCTCAGGTCTAAGAAGGCTGTCAGACAACAATGGGGTCAACCAAGATAGTATGTCGTGGTGCCGCAAGCAAGAATATCCCAACCAAGGGAATGGATCCGAAATACATACATTTAAGTAAAAACAGATAAGATCTTCCTCTCTATCTAGTCATGTAGTTCTATCTGCTGCCCATTGAAATTCAATGAGAATAAATTACATTACACCAGTTTTTCTGTCAGAAATCTAGTAGGTATCATCACTGTCTGGTCTCCGTTGTCAGTAAAACTTTTCAAGAATGACTGCTCTCCAGTTCAGCACCCTTTACTTTGTATAGTCTTTCAATAAATAGAAATCTCAGAGATTTCTTATGAAAACATTTTCAGATTCCTTATCAAATATGTCTAGTGAGAAATTTCAGGTTTCATAATGAATTGGACTCAATGAGTAATATATGATAATTCTATTCCCCTCCCCACCAAAAGGCATAAAATTTATCAGTAAACTAGTTATTAATGATTTGGAGTTTCTCAATGTCACAACTGGTTTTGAAATGCGAATAAAATCTTAAGCGTCTTAAGTATAATTTTAGCTGTCTTACCGTGTTTCAGTGTAGGTTTCTGGATTAAATTGTGTGTTTTGCAGTCAAATATTCTCACCTGTCAAGTCCAGAACAGGTTGATCTTAAGTCTAGGAAAGGGGGAAAACAAAAGTCCCATAGAAGATATTTAAGCCAAACAATATTTTAGTTTAGGAATCTTGCTTCATGGTTTTGCACTTTGACTGGAGATACATATAAGAAAAGATAGCCTTCTACCAATGAGAGAAAGGAAGAAGAAAATGTATATGAGAAAATGGACAAGTTACTTTTTATCTTATCCTTGGCTTTAAAGACACCATTTCAGTTAACTATATCAAAGGAAATTAAGATAACCGTCTTTACACACAAACAATGAAGAGTGATTATTAAAAAGATGGTCGTTACATGAAATTCAGTGGTCATATGTTCTTCAGTTCATTGAAATATTAGTTGAATACCCACTATTTGCCAGTAGGGAATCTGTTAACTTTTGAGATATATTCAAGTTATGTTTTACTTTGATGTGATACTAAGGTATAATTTTGTCCATTTCTAAACGATCCCTTTTTAAAAATTGGCTAATGTTTTGCTATTTAAGATGTAGCTTGCCAGCAAGCAATATGGCATCAGCTTGTAGAAATGCAAACTGCCAGGCCCCATTCAGTCCTACTGAATCCAAATCTGCATTTAAGATCCCAGGTGATCTGCATGCACACCTGAGTTTGGGACGCCAAGGTCTAGTGATTACTGACCTGACTCAAACAGAAGAGTACCCTGAGAGATGGAAAGAGTTACCCTTGCAATATACTAGTGTAAAAACATGCCGAGATTTGTAATTTTATTTGCAAATAACAAACACAATTGTAGAGTATGAGAATATCATCAGGGAAAAATAAGAATGTCGAAAAGTTTTTCCTGTTTTGTCTTTAAATATACGACAGCTTGAGTGCCATCTTTTTTGGCGCTCCCCTCATTCACACAAGTGGGAATATGGAAAAGAAAGAAAAGGAAAGACAATGCTCCTGTACTCTATTTAATGGCAACATTTATTGCTGTTTTTCTCTTCTCTCTAACACCTCTTAATTTATATTAGGTATTAAATTGTAATGCTGTTTCTTTTCATGGTGAAAATATTCCTGCCTGGACGCCTTTAAATCAATTCATTGTTATGCTGCAAAGCAAAATGCTAAATAAGTACTTAGGGGAAACACAGGCCCCCTGACCCTGGGAACTCTCTGGAGGCTTGCTTCTGTCATCCTTCCTGCACAGCAAACTGGGAAAAAAAGAGAAGGAAAAAAACAAATTTGCTGAGCCACACATTTCAAGTTGTCGACAACCCCATCCACGAGAAAACAGAAGAAAATATATATGCTCTCTGTCCTGTCAAAAGGCTTTTGCCTTATCTTGAGAGACTGTCAGGGCAGGAACATCAGTGAATGGACAGGAGTCTATTAAATTAATAAGCTGCTGGATGGTGTCTGGAGAGTTATGATGCTCCATAAATCCAGTTTGATCATGGTGGACAAGGTTTAAATCTGCAGACTTCTAATACACATCCAGTTCCTGGATTGGATTTGAAGTTTTGTGCCGGAGACACAGAGATAGTCCCTACAGCATGTGAATTAAGATTTATCTTTCTTTTTTCTATCCCTTTTTTTTTTTTTCTTATACTACTTACAAAAATGAAAGCACCTTAGGGATCCTAGCAAATGTTATAGCTGGAAAGGAAAGAACTGTTGTCAAGGTGAAACCGTGACCTAGAAGCCTAAAATCAAACCTTGGTCAATCTATTCATGCGGCCCCATCAGAACCGAGTGTAAAATGTCTGTGTGGAAGGAAAGATGCCTGAACTTATCTATAACCTATTTTATAGCGACGCCTGTCAAATTCTGCCCGTCTATATTTATGACAGAAGGAAAACTAATGGTGTCAGATCTGCCCAATAGTAATAAAAAAAAACCAGGAAATATTTTCTTCACCCCATTAAATAAAGTCCTCTGATATAGCCTTTACTGTGATATAGGTTTATTTGAGTTTTCAGCTTCTAACCATTTTAAGTCAAAAAACTGTATTTTATTATTCAAACAAATTCTCACACTATTAATTTTAGGTTGAAAACAACTTATTTACATGAGACTGATAAATAAAAGCCTTGGAATAAAAAAAAAAAATGGAATTTGTTCAGACTCATAAAACTCTCCCTGTTAAGTCGCTTTATTACACTGATTATAATATTCCAACCATGAGGGAATTACTAATTACATGTTTATTTCATCAACTTATAATTATTATTATAAAGTTAGACTTTATTTTCTTACCTTGGAACATATTTATGTTAGAAAAACCTCGAATGCCAGACAATGCTTTTTATAACCGATGCCACACACCCATTTCAACATATTTGTTTCCATTAGAACACTTATTGTGAATCATCCAGTTAACACAGCTCTCTACTATAACCAGGTGTTAAATCGTTGCAGAGTCAGAGAGAATATGTGCAGAAGGAGAAGGGGTCCACCTACACTTGGTGCTCACTGCATACAAAGCCCTGTCCTGGACACTGAATCATTAAAAACCAACAAATACCCTATGAAAGCAACATGGTTATCCTCAGTTTTATAATGGAATATGAAGGTTCCTAGAACTTAACAAACTTGCCCAAATCAAAAAGCTTACAAATGACACAGCTCAAATTGAACCCATCTCTGCTTTTCAATCACTCATTCATTTATTCAACAACTTTTTACTGAGGGCCTACTATGTGCCAGGCAATTTTCTAGGCATTGGAGTGAACAAAACAGACTATAATCCCTGTACTGGTGAGCTAATACTTTTGGTTAGGGTCTGAAAATAATCAGTAAACTGATTCAAAGGTCCTAGTTCACACAAATACACACACACACACACACACACACACACACACACACCACATGCACACATGCGCACACATGTGCACCTTGACCTCATACATAGACCCAAATGAGAGAAACAAGACAGTGCACGGATGAACCCCTCTGAGTTCCTAAAAGTGTCTGCTCTAGGGTTTCCTTATAGACCTCTGAATATGACTGACTTTTTCAGTGAAAAATTTTGGAGTATTTTTTTTTCCCATAACTAACTACTACATTTCAGAACATTAATGTCCTATAACACCAATATACTACCCATTAGTAGTCAGAGATTAAATAGATACTTGGATAATTACCTCATCCCGTTCAGCTGAAAATAAATCTCCTTTGTGTCACTCTCTCCTCCCACCACAACAGTATTATGTCCCTGGCCAGGAATTGCTTAAGAAAACAGATGAGTCGCACACTGTGCCCTACAGGTCAAAAAAATTCAGGCTTTGTGGGACGGATAGGAGGGGTAAGTCTGCAAATCCACAGCTCTTAATGGGAACTCCCTGCTTCTGGTTTTTTAAGTTCAATTCTAGAGGCAGTGTCAACAGAAGAATCTCAGCTGCTCTCAAAAGAAAGAAGACTATTATTATATTTGCTTCCATTGAGACACTAACAGGGCTTGAGAAAAGAATACTGAAAAGTTTTTGAAGATTTTTATCTAGTGAACATTCCAGAACAGCATCTCCCTGAAAGCATTTACTTATATTCTGATTCTAGCTCTTAAGTCCTACGAACAGGGGAGAGTTGAGGATCAATGCCTCTTAGGAAGCACTCAAGAAATATTCATTGAATGAATAAATTAACGTTTAGCTTCTCTCTCCTATCAATCTTTTCCTCGAGTTTCCTAAGTCTAAAATAAGAAAAAAAAAAATAGATTGGGTTGGGAAACAATAATAATGGATAACAATTTATGTTTAAAGGGTGAGATACATTGATAGCTTTCTGATTTGTAATGTTTTTCTATGCTTAAGAGATTTTGTATTATAAGTAGCAGCTTTGTTTTGCATCCCATGCTGTGTCAGTCACACCAGATATACAGACTACCTACCTGCTTCCACATCTAGCTTTTTATAGAGATAAAACATTTGAAGTTAAAAGGCCAAAAAGAAAAAACAAAAATTTGTTGCACACTTATTGTATAGCAAACCTTATATAGCATTATGCAGCTGCTCTGCAAGGGTTGCTATAATTATTACAGCTGACACAACTGAGAATATATTTTGGCCATATATATAGCTAGTGAGGGATAGAGTCACAATTTGGACCTAGCTTTGTCCACAACACAACATTGCTTAGAAATAAAATGGTGTTTATTTCTACCCATGCATTTATCTTTTAATGTTAAAATGTGCCATGCCTACCAAATTAATGAAACAATTCAACCTATACTGGCTTGAATCTAAGCAAAAAAGGATTTATTTTGAAAAACACTGAAAGAGAGGACATAAATAAAAATATAAATAAAGCATTTTCAGAAGAAAAATCCCAATGCAATTCTAGCTGCCCTAATCTATTTTTTTGTTGTTGTTAGTTTTGGTATACAATAAATTGGCAAACAAAATGTACAAATCTTAAGTCTGCAATGAAGATAGAGAATATATCCATCATCTCCAAAGATCTCCTGTATTCCAAAAAGCAATCGTTGATTTCTGTTAACCTAGATTAATTTTATCTATTCTTAAACTTTATATAAGTTAAATCATATAAGCTATACCACACACTTTATGACTTATTTTGCTCAACATAATGTTTTAGACTCATCCATGTTGTTTGGTATATCAGTATTATTATTATTACTGACCGTTGTATGAGACCATTTATTTATCCATTCTATTGATGGATATTTGTGTTGTTTCCTTCACATCTGTAACAATGGATTCCCTAAAAGAAGGAAACAGTTTTTATTGAGAGTCTGAAAGCTATCACCTCAAATCAGGGAACATTTTGGCTGAAAGAAGTCTATCAGGAAAAGAGCAACGTAAGTCAAAATTTTTTGCTTTTGTACTTCAATGACCTTCAAATCTTACGGACCCCAGTCGGTCTTTAGGAATCAAAGCAAATTGCATCAGTAGATTTTCCTGCACTTCCAAGTCTATCAATTATCTTCTTAACCACCTAACCAAAGTGATTCAAATATGAATGAATTTTAAAGATTTTTCTAATAGTCTTAGTGTGTGAATATATATGGGCTTCTTCACTTTTGGGTCTTTATTTCTTTTTGTCTTATTAATTGCCTTCCACAATGCAACAGAGCTATCTTAAAGCACTTTGAAATCCCTGGATGAAAACAGCCAAAGCCATGGAAAATATCAGCATTATTATATCAGTTAATAGGCAATTGAAGCTATGAAAGGAATAACCAGAAAGACAAATGAATGGCTGAGAGGTAAAACAATTATTTAAAAGAAAAATAATGGGTGATAGTAGCCTGGGTTCTGAGAACAGGAATAAAATGTATATCAGGATGAGATGGATCTTAAAGAAAAGTGGTACACTTCGACTTAATTAGAGAACTGTGAAAATGGACACTACCAGACAGTATAAGATAGCTCTGGTATTCTTTATATGAATTAGTTAAAGCATTAAGAACAATCAAAGAATATGCCTTGATCTATATTTTAAGAATATGCACCATTGCTAGAGAAATACATTTTTGAGAAACTTCTTAGAACCTAAATTGCTCAGATGTTAAAAAAAAAGAGAGAAAATAAGAAAAAAAATCCCGAGAAACAAGAAATCATACAGTTAACAGCAACTGGCCGCTGTGCCCTAACCTTCAACTCTAAAACTATGATGAACTAATGTGGTTGATCTGTTAGTTGAAACAAATGTTCAAAAATGTTGGAACGGAAGCATATGAGACATGAGGGAGTGAATTGATTCTCTGGCCAACCAAAAAGTCCTCTGATAGAGAGGATGTGCAATTCATTTAAAAATATAAGAATAAATAAGTGATTTTACTATAAAAGTGAAAAGGGTGGTATAAAACAAACATAATTATAACCTGCTATTTATAAGTTTTTTTTTTTTCTTAGAAAGGACTATGTAGACGTTTGTATAGAGTTAAATTACAAAATGTTTTTTAAAATTCTGACTAAGTTATAGGATAGCTCAGATATAAAATTCGGATTCAAACCTTTGCAGAAATACATTTCTCTAGAATTATGTTTCTCATTTGGATAAACTATTTAAATATTTCAAGACTGAGGATGATAATTTCTTCAATAGTTTACATGAGTTTAAAATTAAAGCATAAGATAGGAATTTACCAAACCACACTCCCCCCAAAAATAAATAAATAAAGATAAGGATAGATAAAAGCTTTTTACACATTAAAATTTCTTTCTTAAAGTTCTTCTTAAATAAACGAACATATAGTAGGAAACATAACTTCCTCAGAATGGAAAAAAATTTCTTTTGTTTTATCTTGAAACTAACAAAGAGTTTGAAAAAGAAAGATAAACTCTTTCCTGAACTCTTCAGGTTACTCTTCATATAAACTTGTGAATAATCAGCTAATCTTTGAATACTTCCTTGAATTAAAAAAAAACTGGAAACTGTTAAATATATTCGTTAATTAAACTTAGAAGTCATCTTGAGATTAGGGGGCTGAGGCTCTACTCTTTACTGTATTTTTTTACTTATTTTTCATTTGTTGAGTCTTTAGTAACATCTAGCTTTGCTTTTTTGCATGGTTTTCATAAGAGAATACTTTCCTAGACCCCCAGCCAAAGTCCACTTCAATTGCATTTCCATTGTAAGTGTCAGCACTTATAACCTTGTAACGGAGGTCCACAATAGTCAACACTTTGTCTTTCTGTCCTAAAAAAGCTGCAGACAATAACATACAATAGGGACGGAAGAGACTGAACTCCGCCCCCCACCAATAAGTTAAAGCAAGATGCTAAGGGCAAAATTAAGTATTGTACATGAGTTGGGAAATGACTTTGACGATAAAGAGAGTAGGTCTAAGCATACGTATACATATACATATGCCTATATGAATATATTCATATATGCAAACAAACATGCTCTTTCTTTAATAAACATAGCTAAATTTGTTAAATGTGAAAATGGAACTTCTGGTGTCACCATGCCCCCTAGCTCCACATTAAAGTACTGTCAGTTTTGAATAATCAGTTGGTTATTCTGATCAAATATAGGATCATAGAATGAATCATACCCTTGACATAAAATAAATGATAATCAATAAAGAATATAAACAGTGCCTTAAATATACCCTAGTGATCTCAAGCAGCCAGTTCACCTTCCTGTTCCTAACACAGGCAAGTAGATTGAGTCCTGAACAGAAGATTGGGACAGTGGAGCGGGAGTTATGCTTTGAATAGCTGCCTCAAATATCAAAACAGTGAAGTCAGTAGTATAGTGATATCAATCCTGAAAAAGTTTACCCAAGTGATAAACAAGCTTTGACAACCCAGTTACGTGAATGCATTAAGAGGAGGATTACCTCTTGGCTACCCAAATTATTAATGAAAATTGTGGAAGAGGATAAAAAATTGTGGAAGAGAAACAAAAATAGAAGGGCATAGTTTATAGTTAATAACAGTTTTGAGATTCTGCATGGACGTGGAATCATTTTTTAGGTTTTTTTTTCTATCAAGAGATGAATTTTGAAGGGACTAACAGAGTCATTGGGCTTTTTAAATTTCTATGAATATATGTCTGCATAAATCTCTTGCCCTAAGGACTCATGTCTTCCTTGTATGTATTCTGGGGAATAAAGTGTTCTTGCTAGAGAAGGAAATCTATAAAATTCACCTGCCCAAAATAAGGGAATTATATTTTTAATTGTGAGACCGCAGACCTCTGGAATACATTTCGAGCGATCCGTTGGCAGTACAGTTTCAATAGAGGCTCCAGGAAAGTGCCAAAATCAGCTTCCCTTTTCCCTCCTTTTTCTCTTTTAATCCCTGTGGGTCTCTGTGATTTTTTTTTTTTCCGTGGCTGGACTAAAGTTGTGTCAACGGGAAACTTGTACCATAAAGACTGAAATGTTAAAGAAAGCTACAAGGAACAGCTTTGAGGCAAGGTTTCAAGCTTTGTCATCACGCTTGAAGAATTTTCTGTTTAATGTACTGTAATGCAGTATTCAATGGGGACACGTTTAATTGAGTTTTACACAACCCAGTTGGGAGTAGTGCTGCAAGGTAGGTGATGTCTGGGTTTTTAATCTTCCACTCCGGAGAGGCTTGTTGACGGAGAGGTTCTTTCTCTTTGCAAGAAAAAAAAAGGAAGCATGAGAAATGATACATCCGTGGATAAAACCAATTGGCAACCCCCAAAGGAATGAGGGCGATAAGGCGAATCCAAGCACTTGTAAGAAATAAAAGAATCCCACTGTTCATTTAAATGAGAAACAACACGGCGATGGAGGAGGCAGGGAGGCTGGGCACAGGAATGGGGAGGAACCCAGACTGACAAACAGAACCAGTGATGCAGGAGGAAGGAATTTCAGCAAACAATCAGGGGCTTGTTAGGGGGATTATCAAGGAGATACTCACTGGTGTGTATTTTTAAGAGAAATAAGAGGGAGAACGGGGCGTTTTTACATTAGGAGCAATGAATAATGTGGCAGAAGTGAATGAGGAGGGAGTTGCTATTACATAAACAGCCCTTAAAATAAATCACCATTTCTTCCTTAAGTCCTAACCTAACCTCTGCACCAACCAGAGTAAAAATAGCACCGGACCCTGGCAGAAAGACAGAATAATACCTTGTATATCAGCTCCAAGGTATTAGACTTTCTTAGCTCAGGCAGTCCCTTTTTCTCCTTCTTTAGCAGCCTAAGCAGAGAAAAGCATGAAGCAGCCGCAGCATCCAAAGATTGCATTTCTGTTTTGTCTCCGTGACATGAGGCCTAATATGTAGCTCCACAGTTGGTCCAAGCAGAACCCTTTCAAAAAAATTTTTTTTAATATTTATTATCAACTTTCTGGTCCCCAGCAGAGGAGGACTAGGTAAAGGATTATTCAGTATAGTAATACATTTAAAGCATCCACTTAAAAAAAGATTGTTAGTAGTACTCTATCACTTCTTATTCTGCTGAATCTTTTGGGGCCATCCTAATAGCAATGCTGGTTTTCTGTGTGCCTGTGAGCCCAGACCATTAGAAAAGAGGCTGCATGATAACACTTGAATTCCTCCACTCCACCTACAATGAGAGACAACACTAAGAATGTTCTGCTATCTTTCATCAGTGTTTGTGGCATGCAGATAACTAATGCATTGTTGCCTGTCAGGATTGTTGCTAATTTAGGGCTGCTAACATGGTGCCTGGTAGCCTATTCTTCAGTATATTATTGCCATGGGAAGCACTGCATTTTCATCCTTTAATTTGCTTTGTTCAAGAAATATCTCCAGTACTAGGTACCAGAAATAACATGGAGAACCATTTAGATACTGTCCCTGTCCTCAGGGAGTTTACAGTCTTGTAGAGGATAAGAGAACAGTTATCCCCCATTAAATTGTAATATAATACCAATAAATTAAACATTTTAAATGAAAAATTTACTCGTGATTGGGATGTTGATAGTAAAAAATGTGAAAATAATTTTTGTTTCACTGAATTAACCCAAGAGACCACTTGAATCATCTTAAATAGATCACTTTGCTTGTTACACGTATTCATTCAACAAGGAGATAGTTAGAGCGGTAACTGAAACATGAAAATTTCTTCTCTCTTGGGGCTTACAGTCTAGCATTTTCTCACCTCACTTTTATTACTATCTTATGAAAGGCTATTATAGTACCTAACAGTTACAAATCATTTTATACTTTTTAAAGCACTTTGCTTTCATTACCTCATCAAATGTGTGCATAAATCACGTGAGGAGAAGGTATCAGTCCATTTTACACAAAAGAAATCTGTGGCACAGAGGGGTAAAGTAATTTTGCCAAGGTTTCATGACAAGTAACCATTAAATGTGAGGCTGTAATATAAAACTCCTAATTTAATCCAGTATAATTTTTACTTTACTATGCTCTTTGCCACCATGATTTTTTAAAATTTTAAAATAGTCTGAAACAGTGTTTTGATTTTTTTATAAACTGAACGTGATTTTTAGAATTTAGAGGTTTTTGTCAAAATAAACACACACTTGAAATTTCTGATATGTCTCCACTTGAGAGGGGATTCCCACTGAAAAGCAGCTCAGAGGGAGCTAATGTTGCTATTAAGGCCTTATAAATCACGTGATTGGGGACACCATAAAGTTTGAAGTTCATGGTTCTAGAAAGCACCTAATCCTAACCTGATGACACTCTTCAATGACTTGAGTCTACAGAGCACAAAGCAAATGAGTTTTAGAAATCATTTGGATAATGTAGGGTAGAATATCCACTTGAATAAAATTATTTAGATAAGCTTGATTATTATATTGGCACAAATATGATAATGGTTGCATTTTGTGCTTACTTTAAAATCGGATGTCATGGGTCTTTCTGTGTATCACCTCTCACAGGGATAACCTCTACTTTCTATTAAATTGTAATTTCAGAAATGAAACAGAAGAATGATTGTAACCTCTGTCTAGGGATAGTTTAAAGATTCATCTATTTTTGCGAAGAACCAAGACCAAGCCTTAAATGAGAGAATCCACTAAAAGAAAGGTCTGCAGAAAACTCAGTTTAGGGTTTTTCTTGCTTGTTACATAGTTTTTAAGGGAATGGACTGCCAGGAGCCCAAACAGCCTAGGTTCCAATGCTGACTCTGCTGCTCAGTAGCTGTGAAGCATAATGCAAGTTGCCTACATTCTCTGACTTGATTTTCTCAATAAAATATAGGGGAAGAAAACCTACCTTATAAGGTCATTTTGAGGATTAAACGATGAAATATATGTAAAGTAAGGGCTCAGAACTGTGCTTGGTAAATGCTAAATAATGGTGAACAAGCAGCATCTAGAACAAATTTGGCATTTACATCGCAGTACAATAGGGGAATCTAACCCATAGATAAGGAAACAGAACAATTCAAAATTAAGGAGATTTTTTAAGTTATTTGTATTGTTAATTCTTAATATTTGGAGTTGATAGTATTTGAATCATTAATATTTGGATCTACAGGCTATATTTAGGTTCAACAAATCTCTAAAATATCATCAAATTTCAGGGACAGGATAGGTAACTGTGGCAAGCCCTGACGGGGAGACTGCCCTTTCGCAAAGTCTGCCTTTTTGCTCTATTGTTTCCCGTTCTCTTTTTAGAAAAAGAAGGAGCTAATAAGACAGATATTTTCCTGATATAATCAAGAAAGCACTTGGAGGGCCAATCAGCAATTCAGGGCCTGGATTAAAGGAAGGATGCTGGAGATTTTTAACATTTTGGTCCCATCCTCCAAAGTGTAGCTTTCTATCACAATGATTTTGTGTGAGCCTGCTCAAAAAGCACTGCCTGCAAGACCCTGATAGATGTTCCGTTCTTTTCTCTTTTTCCTTTCCTTGTGCCCCATACTCACAAGCTCGTGCTTTGAAAATCACTTGGTAGACTGTGTATACTAATGTAATTAGGTTGCTTCATCTGTAGTTTGTCCGATAGACTGGCAATTCTGAAAGCGGGGTCCATCAACCACTTGGGGCCCTGAGACACTTTCCAGAAGATCATAGGGTCAAAACCATTTTCATAATATTACTGAAATGTTATTTTCCTTTTCTACTGTGTTGACATTTGCACTGATAGTGCAAAAGCCGTTGTGGGTAGAGCTGTTGGAATTTTGGCATCAGGCAATAGCACCAAACTATACTAGAGTCATCGTATTTTTACCGCCAAGCACTTAAAGTTGAAGCAAGCAAACAAAAAAGTGCTACTTGAGAGTGTTCTTGGTGAAGCAGTGAAATTTAATTATTTTATTAAATCAAAACCCTTGAGTACCTGCCTTTTCAATATTTGTTGTGACAAAATGAGAAATACACATAAAGCACTTCGCTTTCCTATTGAAATACCATGGTCTTCTCCAGAAAAAGCACATATATGATTCTTGAATGAAAGGCTGAATTAACCACTCTTTTATAGAACACTATTTTTGCTTGAAAGAATGTCTGACAAACTATACTATTTAAATTTGAGCGTTTGGCAGATATTTTCTCAGAAATAAACATTGCTTCAAAGAAAACAACTGACGGTATTTATTGCCAATGATAAAGTCAAGCTTTCAAGCAAAAATTAGAATTTTGGAAATTTATGGTGTCTGCCATTGTGAACTTGACAGCTTTCCAATGCTTAAGAACCTATGTGATGAGATAGGCAAGAATGTGATGTTTTTGATATTATACGATGAAGTGTGCCTCTGTTTGGAAGATTTGTGTAACTCAGTCGACCAATGTTTCCAAACTGATCAACGCATGATGTTAATAAATTATGCATTGGTAAAGGATCCCTTCAAAGTGCAACACAGATAAATGGATTTAAAGTAACAGAGTGTGAAAAGTCCATTTTTATGGTATCAGATTCCACACTGCAACTCACTTTTAAGAAGATAACCGTTGTAGAATTTTGGTGTAGTATCAAAGAAAAACTCTCAAGTTACCTGAAAAAGCTACTAAAATACTCCTCTCTTTTCCAACTACATATCCATATAAGGCCAGATTTCCTTTATGTATTTTAAGCAAAACAACATAGGACAGCAGACTGAATGCAGAATCAGAAACGAGAATCAAGCTATCTTCAGTTCAAGTCAGATAGTGAGATTTGAAAAATGTAATACAGTGCTATTCTTCACTATATTTTTTGTTTTGAAAAATAGTTATTTTCCATTAAAAAGTTTTATTTTGTACTAAAATATGTGTTTAGTATATTTTTAAATGAATGAACAAATATTGTACAAATTTCATAGCTTTGATTTCTATTGGAATGCATATAAATAGATAAAATCCACATAAACCAAAAGTCTTTGGGGTCTTCAAGTTTTAGGAGTGTAATGGGATCCCGAGACCAAAAAGTTTGACAACCACTAAGACAGATCACATAGGAGACACCCGACAAGAGCTAATTCACAGGCCACTCAATTCGGGCATGAAGGCCCAGACAGATAGGCTATTGGCTTCTCTCAGAGGCACACACCTTTAATAGCAGTTGCCAAATTGGGAAAATGCTCTGCTAAGCTTGTCCTTCACTACCCCTCTGATCTTTACAAGCCTTTACAAGCTGTTCTCTAATTCATCCAAAATAAAAAGGATTTTTAAACATATGCTGGCCTAATTTTAGATGAAAGTGAAATGTCAATTAAGAAGTCTAATTTAGTTCTAGACATTAAATTAGCTTTTTTTTACCTTGCAAAGCAGCAGACAGTTTGGGGCAGACATGGAAAAAGATGACTGAGCCGACATTTCAGTATGCTAGTTTTGCTGATCTGCATTTTCTTCCAAGAAGAAAAGGTACTTTAAGCTGTAGAATTATCCTTTCCTTAAGAAAAAAAAAAACACTGTGGGGTACTTCTTTGTTTACATCTTCTATTTCGATCATTCCTTCTTTTCATAATTATAAGAATTGCTTATAATTATGAAGCCATGATTATAAAAATAACTGGGTTAGGACTTTACTAGGTTTTAAAAAGTACACATACTATTTTATGAATATGTCATCAAACCTGTTAACTTTACTAAACAAAGAATTACAGCCAGTTTTTATATATACTTAATTTTCAGTAAGAATGGGTTGCTTGCTCTTCTCTTATCCCCAGATAATGCATTACTATGACATTATGACTATATCATTACTCATAACATTCAGATGAGATTACTTTTGTTTCTTGACTAAACTTGATTCTAAAAGGATAGGAATCACATTTTAAATTTTTTTTTGGATTCTAAACATCTAGCAGAGTTCAGAAGGTCAATTCATGATTTTTATTTTGAATGAGTGAGCAAATTGGTCAATTAGTCAATAGAACACATAATTGAATGCCTGTCATGCGAAAGACCAAGTTACTTAAATACTGCGTTTTTTATGCCCATTATTCTAACAATCTCAGGACCACATTTGGAATGTTTCAGTACTATAGGATAGAGAGAAAAGTGTAATGAACTAGTTATGTAAATACGTGGTTCATTCTTACAGTTACTCTGTTGAAGCAAATGTTATATCAGATTTCTAGGAAATTTTTAGAAAAATTTAGTGAAAATAAAGCCATGAAAATTCTAGACTACCTGTGGATACAGACAATCTTCAGTAAATACATACACATTATAATTTATTCTAGGTCTGTTCCCTCTAACATTCTTATAACTTTAATTCACATTGCTGAATACTCAAGACATTTGGATTTTGCCTCATCTCCTGGGCTCACTCAATTTTGCATTTTTTAAAAATAACATAGTTTAATACCTAGTTACAAACAAAGTGTGTGTGTGTGTGTGTGTGTGTGTGTGTGTGTGTGTGTGTGACAGCAAGCTGATACACTAAGAACACCAATATTGCTTTCCTTTTTGTTTACTTCTGTCTCAGTTTAAGGAAACTGTGTGTGTGTGTGTGTGTGTGCATGCGTGTGTGTGTGTGTGAAAATAAATAAGTGTGTGTGCATGCGTGTGTGTGTGTGTGAAAATAAATAAGGATTACTTAGTAAAAACCTGGTTGAATCGATTATTGTATTCATATTTAGATCCATCAGCTTAGGATGGAGTTTTTTGATAAATGTGACGGGGTCGGTAACCATAATCCTCTTACACTCTTCAGGCAATATTTACAAATATGATTCTCCTCTCTTTTGAAGGGTATGAGAATGCAGCTCTAGAAGCAAAGGTCTTGCAAGCACACCCCAAACATAGCTATGTCATCTATGACAACTTTATCAGCTTTGTCTTCTTGCCTCTCCCATCCAATTAGCCAGACACTTCTTAAATTAATGGGAAGAAATTGTAAGGAAATAATATTGCATAACATCGCTTTCCAATTGTTTGAGCTCTTTTTCACCAAGAGTTTTGAAAATGCACAAACTTATATGATGGATAAATAGAGAAAGCAGAGAAATCAGGGGTGGCGTTTATTAGGGAACACAGTACATTTCCAACAAAGGCAAGAGCCAAAATCAAGCTGAATTTTATTCTTTTTACCTCCCGAGAAGAGAGATTATTTCTCTTGTGCCTTTCAAAAATATATGGTTTTGCATGTGATATCAACACAAGAATACCCACAACATCTGTATAAATTATGAAGCAAAACAACAGAGAGCATCCATGAGTCTGCCATCCAGATTAACAACTAGAATTGCACAGTGACATTTCCTCCCTCTGTATCCTCGTCCTTGTCACAGCCACCTCTTTTAAACTCTCTCTCCCCTAATATTATGCCTCTATCCTCATTTTATTTCTACACATTCTCCCCTTTCTCTGCCTTCCAAAATTAGCTTTATTGAAAATGTAATATATTATTTGATTTTACTAAATTTTTATCTTTTACTTCTTGGAGTGTTCGGTATCTTACTATTAGGATTAAGAAAATGAGGAGGCTACCTTTAACATATTTTGGAGTATAGATTTTGAAAACATACCAACTTGAGATTGCATTTATTATTTCAATTGGTAAACTGAGAGTCAATGTTGGAGATAGATTGATAGTAACTAGCTACTGTGTGACACTCATTTTTAAATCTGATTACTATTCTGATGTTTGGATAGGCTGACATTTGCTTAGCCATTACCTTAATATTGATATATTGTCTATTTTCCATTACTATAAAATGTTATGCTGAAATGTTTGTGTAAAACTTTTATTTCAGATGTTTATTCATTTCCTTAAAATAGGGAAGTAGGAATGAAAATAGTGGCTCAAAGATGAATATTTTTAAAGCTCTTGACCCATATATTTTGCCATACTGTACTACAGGATATCAGGACAGGTTTCACTAACATGATATTTTCTATCCCTTGAGAGATTTCAGTATAATGAATTTTTCTAACCTTTGATATTTAAATATGTTAACGAGCTCTTCAAATTTTCTTCTATTTTTATGTCTAAATGAAATATTTTTATTTTCCTTTCGTAGTTCTTGTTTTTATATATAATCTATTAGTTGTGAATATATTGTTAATTCTACAATTTCTCATTTATTATTTTAATTGTTAAATTTTTTCATATTTATTGAAATTTTTTTCGACTATCAAATTTTCTTTTTGAGGGTTATCAAATTTATAGATCATTCCATTGGCAATTTACTTGCTTTCTGTAAATCTTGGAAAGATCATTCATGGTTGGAGATGAAATAAATAGTTCAACTTTTTATTTTTTACTTTTTAAAAGTTTTTCTTTTAAATCACTATTGCTTTAATATATAACAGTGATAGTAATAATAATAATGTAGTTGTCAACACTATTAAGGGTTCTTAGTCTGTGTTAAACAATTTTCTAAGTACTTTACATATTTGCCTGTGTAATCCTCTCCATAACCATATAGCAATGGGTGCTATCAATATCTCTAGTTTAGAGTTAGAAAAACGGAAGCCCAGGGAGACTAAGTAACTTACACAGAGAGAACTAAATAATTGGAAGCAAAGCAGTCATCTTTTAATCTCTGTGTTATAATACCCCTCTAACTGATTCTGAATGTTATTCCATCTTATATTTAGGCCAATAAGTGGCTTAAAGTAGAGATCTAAATAAATATTGTTTTTCAGAAGAATGAGATTTCCCCAAACTGATTTGGTACTTCAGTCAAATAAGATCTTACTCATTCTAGATTCTTCATAAAATAGTTTATTCTATCTACACCTTTGCCTTTCTTTATTCCTATATTACATTGATTTGATTTTGTACCTTAATAATATATTTTAACATGTCTCATATTCTTCATCTTCAAAATTGATTTAGATGTTTTCATCTATTTATTCTACCAGACAAAATAAGTAAATATTTTATTTCTCAAGAACATACTTGATCGGACTTTGATTAACATTGTACTATATATATATAAATAAATTTAAAAGCAAATTGTCATTTAAATATTTTCTCCATTTTAACTCTTCATCTTAGTAAATTTTGACTTCTATCAATGCGTTTCTTCATACTGCCCAGATAAATAACCTGTTAAAATATTCTTTTTTTAATATTTTATTTTATTTTTATTTTTTTCCCCTCTTTTAATTCCTCCTCACACATTTCCACCCTTGACCTATTTCCTCTTAAGAACTAGATCTCCGAAAGCAGAGCGTCTCCTCCCACACGTTCGCAGCGTGCACCTGGGGCCTGGTGCCCCCGGCGTACTCAGGACGCCTGGCGCACCCGGGGTATGGTCCATGGCTCCACCTGGGGCGTGAACCCAGGACGTTCAGCATGTAAAGCACACTTGCTAACCACAACACTATGGAGCCACCCCTAAAATATTCTAATATCTTCAGCAGTTTTGTTATAATTATGAATGAAATTTTGTAGCAATTATTTTTCCTCTAGTATTAATACATGATTCTATTGATCTTTAAAGCATTCTTTATGACATTAATAATTCTCTATTATTTCTAATCTGTAAATAATGACTTTTTGGTCACCTTTTCATAGCTTTACAATTTGTTATTTTATTTCTTGCCTTGTTATATTGGCTGCTATTTCTAGAAAATTTTAAATAACATTGCTAATAGCATATTTCTAAACATTTAAAGCATTTTAAATGAAAATATAAAATTAGAGGCATGCATCTTATTTTTTTACATAATTGTTCAACCTGTGCCTTCTATTTCTAGGAGAAACAGATTAATACACCAAGGCACGGTCATTGACTTTTCTGTTACCAAACTTTTCCGGCAAAGATATATTCTTTAGGAAAAATTGCCATGGAATTAATCTACTCCATTTCAGTAAAAAGAGTTATTCCTAGATTTATCTCATTCTAGTTGCTGTTTCACTGTATGACTAAGTGGCACAGTAACAGAGGGGTTGGGAAGAGAAAGATTTGTGCCAGGAATGAACTCAAATACAGTTTTCCATATTTCTCTTCTATTTTTTCAAACAGCATACAATTTTTTTTACCAACAATGCTTAATTATATGCCGTGTCTAAAATTCATAACAATCAAGTCTTATATATTTTGTTAAAAATAATACATTTTATAACAACTCCTAACAAAAATTATTTCTTAGTAAAGAAATAATTAAATTGAAAATGAAATCTACATAAAGGTATGATCTTCGAAGGCATAGTCAACAGCCCCTCAACTATAAGACATTTTAGATCATCCATATTGCCGTGGCTATCATAAAATTCTAAAATGTTCAAATAATCTAATATAAATATCTATGACGACTGAGATTGAGTCTTTCTGTGACAGCACACTTTATGGCTCTGTTACTGCTTTCTTAGCCACAAAAGAAAAAAACAATTATATTTTGGGTTTATTTCTTTGTTAAACAATTGTAGGCAGTCCCCACAAGATACATTATCTGAAAGCTAGTACATGAGGAAAATGAAACAGTATTAAGACTAATTCCAAAACAGTACTGATTTTTTACACATCTATGTTTAGAGCCTTGTTTTACCACTAGCTAGCTATGTGACATTGGGCAAATTATTTAATTTCTCCTTAAACCATGTCAAGTTATTATGAAATAATATTTTTTATTTTTGGTTCCATAAATGTCAGTTGCCGTGATGGTGATGGTGATGATGATGATGATGATGATGATGATGATGATGATGATGTTCATTTGAAAGTTCTCTTAAATCTGATTCCTCTTAAAGGGATTATATTTCATAATCTTTATATTTTTATGTAAATGTTATACAGTTCTTTTCTGTAAATACTTAGCACCAGTACAACAATTATTTAATCCAAATGAAATAAACCACTAAAGAGTATGTAGTATTATAAAAAAATACAGGATCATAAGTCAGGAGATAAAAGTGTGAGATGTGAATTTATCATATCCCAACTATTTAAGCCTTAGTTTGTACATCTGTCAAAAGGAAACACTTGTCTTTCCTATCTTACATGATTTATTATTAAGAGCAATTGGGGTAATGTACATGAAATTTATTATAATTCTGTGAAATATGATTGAATACATATTATTTAAAAATACATGTGGAGATTGAAATCCATTTCATGATATTGTGGAAGCAACCTTAAAATGATCCGATTCTCAAATGCCAACATAGGTGAAATGAGCAATAAAATTTATATTACATACTGTTAATTTTCTTAAACCCGGCGAAGCTAATGAACTTTAAACAAAATAGTTCTGATAATTTTATCATTCAGTTTTCTCAACTTTTATGTATTAAAATTGGACATCAGAAAAAAAAAAATTACCAGGTGTTAATCCATTTGAAGCTTACAGATCTCCATTGAGTGAATTAGCAAGTTCTGCTGAAATGAAATGATTCAGTATATACATCATTGTGTTTACTTTTCAATCAAAGTTTATTATTCATTTTTTGTATAAGGCATTTTCCAACTCATTATGTAACCGAATCAAGCTTTTATCACTAAAACGGAGTAGAGAATGGTGAACCCCTTTAACTAAGTTGATAAAGATCTCTGTGCTGCTAAAAAGCCTTCCACTATTTTAAAAGTAAACTTCCTAACTCTCTGTTAAAGAGAAATACTCTGATTTTACTACTACATTTATACTACATTATCCTCAGAGAGTTTATTTAGGGTGAGAGAGCATTCCCCTGAAAACTACTTCTTTCTCAGGTTTATTCCATTCCTGTTAATGAAATGTGTGATGACTTGTGTCAGGGAATTGAGGATACTCAATAAGTAAAGAATGTGAAACCTGGGTAGATGAATTATGCCTGTTCTTCAGTTCTTTTCAAAGAGGAAAATTGAAAGATCCCATAGCATCACACTTATTATGATATTAAAACTATGAGAATTTCATCAGATAAAAGAAATGTTAAATGAAATCCTCTGTCTAAACACTTATGTCAAGAAAGGCAATTTTAGTTATGCAGTGGTGTAGCATTTTGTTTTTTTCTGCAATAAAGCCATCAGATCAATAAAAAATTATGTAGCAGATTATTATTACACTGTGCTCACCATAGCTCTAATCGTAAATAATACCGCAGTTATCCTGGTTATATTAATTATAATTAGAATGCAGATAATGCAGACGGTCTTTTATTACTAGAGCCAAATCAATTTTCCAGTGTTATTCAATGCAAGGTCACATAAAGTTGTGGGAGCTTTTAGACTTCTTATGAAATGGCCTGCCTGCCTGTGTGAGAGAGGGTTTGGCTCAGCTGTGCAAGACACATTGACTGGGAAGATCATTGAAATAATTACAGCCATGAACCCTTGCCTATGATGGCAGAATTTCATTTTATAAAGTAAGCATAGCTGTAATCCAGCCTCCTTTATGGTAGAAAGCATCATAAATCTTTCAGAGGAGCCCAAGTCTTGTGTTTAGTGGTAAAGAGGAAATCAAAATGGATTCATTTGCATTGTTCATTTCTTCTCATTGCTTTTCTGTTCCATAGCTTGGTATGATATTTTTAAAGGCATTCCATAAGTAATCATCTTGTAATGATAGAGGGAAACCGCAGAACCACAAACTGATAGAAATACATTAGGTGTTCAGTGTTGGTGAATAGGATATAGGTTGATAGGAGATAGGTCTGATTTTATACACTTCATATGAAAACTTTTATGAAACTCGAGTTTAGTTGTTCAAAAAGAGGACATGAAATAAGAAAAAAGTAAGATAACGTGACAGAGGTTAAGTTTAGAAGAAATCATTTTATAGTTGCTTCTACCAGGGTCGACGGAAAATAAGAAATCTAGGTCCCAATGCCTACAGAGCCAGAGACTGTCATTCAGAATGAACTAATGTATCTGGACACCAGAAAGGGACTGAATGCTAATTCTGGAACCTCAGGTTGAGCATACCTAGTGATTATGGATTAGAAGCTTACCGATACTTTCCACCTGACAAAACTTCCTCAGATGGTGGCATCGAGGTCCAACCTGTCACATACTCAAGTGGGCTCAGGCAGGTTGCTCGTGGAGTGCACTGGACTGGAAATAAAGTAATAGAACTAGTAGGGAATGTGGAAAATTCATGACCAGCAGAAAGGCATTGGTGTTCGAAAACTGTTTAAGCACAGCTTTAATATATCTTTGGGACCAGTGTGGTCCACGGGCCATTATTGCCTGACCTCTGTCTAGAAAGACATATTTGTTTTATTGATAATTAGGAAACTTATGCAGCCAGGCTATTAGGAAACTTTCTGCTGAGAATTTGCTTAAGTCATTAATATTAACAGATATGATATTAGCAAAGGAGAGAAATGGGGAGGTATTCCAAAGAGGAGAGTCAAGGAGCCGTAACCAAAAAGGGAGCCAGGCTGAGAGCAAGGACTCGAATCCTGAGGGACGAACAGTAGAGATCCAGCTTCGATCCCCTGGAGATCTCCTTCGAGGACCTGCACTAAAGCACCAAGCTCAGCAAGCTGGTTCCTTAAAGGCTGGAACGTCAGATTGAGCAATGATTTCTGATGGTCTGTAAGGAAGGTCAACCCTTTGAGATCTTGAATTCTATCAGTAGAGGTGAGGTGTAAATAAATAAATAGTCAAGTTTCAAAGGTGGATACTGGCAAAAGGATGAAGCTCTAAATGTCAGGTCTTTAGAAATAAATAGTAATAGAAAACCCATGGCTTCCATTTATTAAGCTTATGTACTGCACACTCTTAGGCACTTTACATGTGCTTTTCTTTCTTTTTTTTTTTTTTTTTTCTATGTGTCACAATCTTTGAGGAACTAGGTATTAGTACTATTGGAGTTTATAGATGTGAAAAAGGAGACTTTCCAAGTCACGCCATTAGCAAAAGGTAGAACCAGAATTCAAAAGTTGGTCTTTCTCTGGTTTGAGGTTCCAGCTCTTAACCATTAAACGATACTGCCTCCAGGCTAGCAAAACACATAGAGGTTTAAGTTATAGGGCAGAAGCCATTGTATTTTTTGAGACCTCTCACCTAGGTCCTCTTTTCTCAGAAGCTGAGACCAGGTAAAGGGAAGGTCTCTGCTGCTTTTTAATGAGTAGCAGCCACAGATGGTCTTCTGGTTGAACAAGCATCCTAACCATTTTGACCACAACAGGTGGGATCACAGTTCTACTCAGTAACACATTTACATATTTTAAAGCCACTAAGCTTTAAGAAATGCTTTTGGTCTACCTAGAGACTTAAACAATTTTTTTAAATTGAATTGTGGGGGATAATCCAAGATGGAAAGTAAAGCTCTTTGCCTTACTGTAAACAGCTTCAAATGCAATGTTGAAATTTGTATCATTTTCAAAAATGTCAACAAAACTTTTCATTCTTCTCCTAAAACTTCAGTTTTATTTTAACACATGGAAAAGAAATTTTGGTTCTGAATGTTTCTGACCTGAAGCATCAAATTACAGTATTGGACTATTTTGACATAAGCATTTTTATTTTTGACGTAAGCATTCTTTTCATTTGTGAAGAAGAGTAAGTTGGAAAATAGACTTGAGGTATATTCTGATATTTAAGAAGAAATATATTCAAAGATACAAGAGCAACGTTTGAAAATATCAAAATGGCTAAATAGATAAGAATCAATGAAAGATAAAATTGAGAGAATAATTCTTATAAGTTAAAAATCAAGAGAAATTTGATAATTCATTATCAAGAAATAAATGTCTTAGTTCATGATTACTTTCTAAAAAATAGGAGTTGAAACATAGACTACTTAGGGTTAACTGACTTTTGTGAATGAAATTTTAAACTAGTCAAAGTGTCTAAAACACACCTGAAAATGTTTGTAACAAATTTGAGTTTAACTGATATAGATTTATTACAAGATCTGAAAACTTATTAAAAAGGTATAAAAGGAACCATAATGTATTGTACTTTGAATACAGAAAAACTATTAAAGGCATACCATTTTTCTAGTCAAGATATTTTAGATATTTCTTATTGAATCTCTGTTAGTTTTCCTCTACCTGCCAAAAGAAAAACACAGCTTTCATCAAGTGTGCTGCTATAAGATTTAAAGTTCAATTCTCTTCTGATACAATATCTTTAAATCTTTTAATATGAAAATGTATTTTATCTTCTATGAAATCATGTTTGTGTCTTTAAGACTAAGGTTAATGATGGCTAAATCTATGTGGCACCTGCTATGGACTAGGTCCTGTGTGCTGTCGATTTATTTAATCCTAATGTCACCTACATACGAGACAGATACAGTTATCTATAATGAGAAAATAGAGGCACAAAGAGGTTATGTAAAAGTTTAATGTCACACAGCAAGTGAGTGGTAAAATGAGACTCTGAACCCAGGCATGACAGTTCTAGAGTCCACAATTTGAAATCTGACACTATTCTGCTAAATCTTCACAATAAGATATTGTTAAAATCAAACAATTTTACCTACCCAATAAATGTCTCTGGTTTGTTCCCCTTTCTCAAAACACTATGAATTCCATGATCTATGTCATAGAAATTTATTTTTATTATTTAATTTTTATTTTTAAATAGCTTTTTATCTCAGAGGTACTTGAGTATGAGCAGACTCGTGAATTGCTATGGTAACTTCCAGTGCTTTGAATAATAGGATTTGAGAATTATTTTGAGTGTAAAACATAGGGGAAAAAAATAAAGTCTAAATGTGACCTTGTCAACTGAATTAACTTCTAGGAGATTCCACTTTAAAATGATATGTCTAGCATTATCATTTTCCTGCTGAAAACTGGGAAGCTTTCCAAGTTTTAACTTACAAAGTTATTGTACTTCTAAATGAGAAAAAATGCCTTGAGATACTTTACTTTCTTCAATTCTGTAATAGATGGCTCTGTAATATTCTCTGCAAATAGCCAATGTTGTAATTTGGAGCTGCCCATAGAAGTTATCATAAACTGGGCGTTTTAGAGGACTTCAGTTTAATTATTTACTGTGTAGTTTATGTGTTTTATCCTGCCTGGACTACTTCCCACTGGCTTTTTTTCAGCTAAGTTCTCTATACCGTTTTTCTTCTCACATACCGACCTTTCCTGTCATTATCATGTAGGAGGCACTGAAGTTTGGCACAGAATTCTGCATTGAAAGGAAGAAGCAATATTTCTCCAGTAGACATTAGGCTTCTCTTTCGTGCATTTTGGTAGTCCTTCCTTCGCTTTCCCATATTTTATTGCAGAGCCTACATGACCATAAGATCTCTCTCATCAGCTGCTAGTTGTGTGTAATAGCACTTCTAGCAAAATCACTAAAACATAGTACCCTTTTTTCTACCTCATCAATTGCCTGGGTCAGTAAGAGGGAATTAGTTTTAAAAGTATAATCCGATTGAGTACGTTATGGTGTCCAGCCTTGTGCATTTCCATCCTGCACTTACTTCATTGTCTCTGTTTTAGAAATGGCCCTCATGCCTCCTGGTCTCAACATAGAGCAAAAAGGACCATCTGGATACCATATACGAGAAATCAGATATCTCTAGGTTAAATCATACCCATAAGGACAATTTCTTGTCAGATAAGCTCCTGTGTAATTTGTCTAATAACTAACAAAATTACAATATGGTAATTTTAACTGGAAAATGTTCGTTTTTATCCTCAGGTTTCCTTTTTTATCCCCATTGGTAACCACCCTGTGAGTTCTACTCCAATGCACTGGTGCTCATAGCAACGCTTAGCTTGTGACAGTTAAGCTGGGATGGCTATGAAGTGTCTGGACAGCAGCGTGAGTTGTGCTGTTGGCTCAAGCATCATAATGCAGTGGGGCAGAAGCACATATTTATGTAATGGAATCATTTGATTTCTCTCTGAATTCTAGACACAGCACAAAATAGTCAAAGCAGTGAAATGATGTATAAAGAATAATTGGTGAGTTTTGAGTCACATCATTAGAACTGTGAAGCTCATTTATTTATTTATTAATTTTTCAATGACAATAGACATTCAATATTATATTAGTCTCAGGTGCACAGCATAGTAATTAGACATTTATATAACTTACAAAGTAATCACCACCAATAAGCCTAATACTCATCTGACACCATATATAGTTATTAGGATATTATTGACTATATTGTATTTTACATCCATGTGACCATTTTATAACTACTAGTTTGTACTTCTTAATCCCTTCACCTTTTTCACCCACCCTCACCCCTTCTCCCATCTGGCAGCCATCATTCTGACAAACTCTTTCTTCGATCTCTAGCATTCTTATCTGTAAAATGGGATGTCTTTCCTCATTCGATTATCAAATAGGAGCATGTACACCAGAAGAGACTTATCAATAGTTAATCAGTCGTATGAGCTAGCTGCACATGTGGCATGTTTCACCCGCAGTGAACTTTAGAAATCAGAAAATGTTACATTAAAGAACATTAAGATTTCTAGATTCTCTCTAGACACAGGATGATTGGGCAGCACCGGTCCCCTATTCTTACATGGCAACAAAAGGCCGTGCAGTAGCCCCTTCTCCTTTACATAACTGTCTTTGCTGCAGTTCAGTTCAGTCCCCATCTGGACTCCTTTGCACATTGCCCGTCTAATCCCCGTAAGCATTTGAGTTTGTCACCTGTAATGTTTATAAAAGCACATTTAGATTTAGTTGCAAATTTTTTGACAAACACATTCTGTTTGAACTCGGAAGACTAGCTTTCAAATACTGGTTCTTAAACTTGAGTAAATTATGGAAATTTACCAGGTGAGAGTGGTTTCCCTGTGCATTAAAATGTCCATAATAATAGCTATAAAATGGAACCTTACTACAGATATTCTATCTAATGCTCACCAACTCTACCAAAGTAAGAACTTACCTGCTGGGGTCAGCAAACTAGTTTGTGGTTCTTTACTGCTGAAGCCACTCAGGAATTCTTTATTTAGGAGTAACTTTATTATTCCCACTTTTGGTTATGAAATACATAGAAACATGTCTTAGGTGAGAAAAATAATTCTCCAACTCTACCAAAGTAAGAACTTACCTGCTGAGGTCAGCAAACTAGTTTGTGGTTCTTTACTGCTGAAGCCACTCAGGAATTCTTTATTTAGGAGTAACTTTATTATTCCCACTTTTGATTATGAAAGACATAGAAAAATGTCTTAGGTGAGAAAAAAAAATTCTGACATTAAACTACCATTTTGAACCCCCTTAATAGTTTCTATTCTATGTTTTTAAAAAATAAAAATAATATAAATTTGAGTAAAAAGTATTATTAACTGAAAGCACTGTCCAACAGACCTTTCTGCAGTAATGGAAATGTTCTGTTCTGCACTGTCCAGTATAATAGCCACAGCCACATGTGGCCATTGAACATTTGACATGTAGCTAATGAGATTAAGGAACTGCACTTTAAATTTTAATTAATTTAAATAGAATTAGCCTCATGTGTTTAGTGCCTATCATATTAGCACAGATTTCTATAAAATTAATTAAACAAATAAGTAAAATAGAAAACAATTCAGATGATAACCAGTACCATGTCAGAAAAATAAAGCCAGGAAGGAAACCATGATGTCCTTGTGAAACTTTTAAAACCTTTTAGTGTCCTGATTTAGCAAGGGTTTGCAGGCTGCTTAACTCTGTTCCATTTTCAATCATAAAATATTTTTTGCTCGAAAAAAGTAGAAGCATTTTCTTTTCTTTCTTTCTTTCTTTTTTTTTTTATCGCAAGTGATATTTTTGTGACAAACATACAAGGAAAAAATTTGATTTTTTTCCAACAATGCCTTGGTATCTACGCCTATTTTAGTTTAGTCAGCCTTGTGGCAATTTTTCTATCATGTCTTAGAACCAACTGGAAGGCAGATTGCGACTTTTGCATTTTACTTTCGGAAAGTTGGTATACAATCTAACTCAAGTAAGATATATTTAAAAAAAAAAATACCTTTATCATCACAAGATTGCCAAGCAGTTGATATATTTCTGGAACTGCATCTGTTGAAAAGTAAAGGAATGTTTTATTTGGGGACATTAAGACTCAATATTTCATAAAACAGACAAAAGCAAATTCAGACTCTGTGAACTCATCATACTTGAAATAAAACAGAGAATTCTAATATTTTCAAAGAAAGTAGACCATTCAGACAGCTTCTTGTGACTATATAATTTTACAAGTATTAATGTAAGAGAATCCAAGTTTGATTGGGAACTACACTGAAAGTCAAATTGGGCTAACTGGGAAAATAGACTATCATAGGGATCATAATATTGATATATTCTTTAAACTTTATTGATTTTCTATAGTAATGTACAAAGGAGCGCAAAGCACTTTACGTATTTTATTTCGTTTGTCCTCACAACATTCCTGTAAGGTAGGGGCAACTGTAATGAAAGATTAGATGTGTCAGTTTTCCATTGTTATGGAAACGTATTAAATTAGAATCTGTTCAGCCTGCCAACCAAGACAATTAAGCCGTCCTTTTACTTATCAAAGTACCAATTACTCGATTTTTTGTTGTTGTTGTTACATAGTAATTTCCTCTCCATTTTCTCTCAGACTAATACTGCATTTTCCATAATTTTCGTGTTTAACTCCAATAGTACTTCTTGAGAACAGTGTTTTGGAATGTTTTCTTTTGTGATGTTTCCTAAAGACTCTTCTGTGGTCGCTAGTTCAAGTCCATGAGCAGGGCATTAGGGTATGACAAATAAGGGCTCAGTTTTTCCAAGTCAATAACATATGTCTGAATCATATCAGGTAATGTAATTCTAAACATTTTTTTGGTTTACCTCATTTTTTTTTCACTTGCCTAAGTCCCCAAAATTGTTCTATAGAGTATAAGTATGTAGCATTCTATAGTACACGTGCTCTTCAGAAAAGGAACTACTCCCTCTCCATTACTTTATAACATTTTAACATTCATATTTAGCATATAATGCTGATGTAATTTTTAAAAATCATGTAGTGGTAATCATAAAAAGATAACAGTTTTAAAGTTTTTCTTCAGTAGATTCATCACACTATGCATCTTTTTGTTTTCACTACTTCTTTTCAATTTTACATTTGTTATTTACAATCTCTACCAGTAACTAAAATAATATATAATATAATATTTTTTTGTTCCATTTGTGTAGCAGAGGCTGCTAACTGCTCACCAAAATTTAGGGTCCCCTTTTCTTCCCATGCACACAGCTGGACCAAATTTCCCAATCCCCCTTGTTGTTACATGCAGACATGTGCCATGAGACAGTGGGTACTAACTCCAGGCCATGAACTCCTTCATGTTATTTTTCCTTCTGACTGGCTGAAATAGACATGATGACCAGGAAGACTTTGAAAGCCATGTATTGAAGACATCAGTCTTCATCAGCTTTGGTCCTTGAATGGCCTTATGGAGGAAAGTAGTGGCTGCCTCCCTGTACCCCTCCCCATTGCAGTACAGTGAACAAGGAGTCTGTCATGCTTTAGCCATTACACTTATTGGAATCTACTTGTTATAGCAGTTAGCCTATAATAATGATTACACCACTTAAAATGAGTTTTACTACAAAAATATAAATATTCAAGAGGAGCTTGACAGGTAGATGTCAAGCTACTGGCAAATATTTATTCAAATAAATCTCACTGGCCAAAAACTACTAGAAGAGAATAGGAAAGCCAGGAAGCCAAGGGATTACCTACTGGGTTAAAATTGCCTAGAAACATGTGTGCCAGATGTAAACTTTATGAATCAAACCCAGAAACATTACATATTTATAAATTTTCCTAGTCCTTGTTTCTTCACAGTATGTTAGTTGATATCAAACCTTACCTACATATCTTACCTAAAACTTAGATTTTTGTGGACCCTTATTTGGAATATAGACATGAAAAAAAGGGATGAAATATAAAAATGGATATCAAAATCTGAAGCAGTGCAACAGGATCATCAGAAGAAAATTGGATACTGAACTGGAGTTCCAGAACGGGAAGGAAATTAGAACATGCTTACAAGTACCGTGTTGAAGTAGATATATGTGAAATTTAGCTGCATAAGGGATGTAGCGTGGGAGGATCAATCAAGGATTAGGAACATAAAAAGAAAGCATTATGGAAATGGAGAAGGGAAGGAAATAAAATAAGAACACATAGTGTATTGAATATACGTTTTTAAGCTCGAAGGGCTAGAAAGGGCAAAAAAGAAAATAAAGCTGAGTGAATTAATGCTGGCTAAAAGGGGGAAGTGGAATCAAAGGGGCTCTTACAATTATATCAGGTGAAAAAGAAACACTAGAAGGAAAGTGAGTCCATAAATAACCTGAAAGTGGATAAAATCAATAATGTTTAAATGGTTGAACTACTCAACTTTAAAATGTTTTAACTAAAATAATGAAAGTTATAGAAAATTATTAAGTTATGAAGAACCTATAAATATGGCTAATGATAAAATTTAATAAAAATATTTAAATGATTAAATATAGTTGATCAAGAGTTCTGATATCATGAGGATCAAAAGGAATTTTACTAATGAATTTACCAGCCCCTTTTGACTTATTTATCGAAATCATAGATAATGAAGAAACTAACAAAAAAATGAAAGGCAAAAGTAAACATGCAATCTTAAAAATATAGTTTTATTAATCAGAAAAATTACAGCTGATTTTAGTCAAGTAAATAATAATAATATAAATTAAGGAAAGTACTTTGGATGAAAGATGAAATATCTAATGAGAGAAAATAATATAAAGTTTTAATTAAGACATTTACATTTTCTATAACTGTTTATTTGATCTATACGCTATTCAGAATCTCTTTTGCTAACAAATTTAATAGCATAGAAAATCATTTGGAGCTTATCAGAACATAGATGTTATATATTCTCATATACATATTTTTTCAAGTTATATATTTTTTAGTTGACATCATTTTCTACGTTCAGATAATAAACCTTGATCTCCACGAATACACGACACTATTTTGATTTTCTATCAGGTACTTACCAAATATGAACTACTCTTAGAAATATTTTATTAAGCTAAGAACTTTAAAATATAAGGTTTTTTTAAAGCATATCTATAACCAATAAACTATTCATCACTGTTTAAATGGATTGCCTACATGGTGGCTCTACCTATCGTCCTATCGTCCTCCCTTTACAGTGATCTTTTTCCGTTCTGCATAAGCATCAGACTTTGTTCTGCCTGGGGCTTTTGCATATGCTGTTCACCCCTGTGTCCTTCTCTCCTCACCTTCCACCTCCATTCTCTCCTTAACTTAAGCATCCTCACTCTTCCTTCATATCTCAGGCAAAGCGTCACTTCCTCGTGGAAGCCTTTTCTGAGGACCTCGTTCAGGTCAAATAACCCTATACCTCGTAATATGTATTACAGCCAAACACACATCACACTTTTTAAGAAAATAAAACATAGATACTATCATTGTTGCAGCTGCAAGAGACTGAAACTTTAATACATCTTTATCTCGAAGTTAGAATATTTTTGTTTCATGTTTTCTTTATAGGCATATTATTCACAGTACACTTCATTAGTTATAATAAACACTAAATTTACATAAGCATTGCTGTTGACAACCAGACAAACTAAATATAATTCAGTTTTTTCTTCATCGATGAAATAACTGGGTTATTAAGATTTGATTATTAAGATGCTCATAACAAAAGAGTTCTTTGAAAAACAATCACAGCTCTGTCATTATTGCTGCCTAAACAAGTTGAAAGATAACGAATCAGAGGCATGATTAAATTGCTGTTGACAGCGATGGTAGTTGTGCTGATGCTGAAGAATGAAGATGATGATTGTGATAAATACTCTACCATGGAATTTTCTACATAGCATTTTTTTAAAAAAAAAATAGTGATTAGATGAAAACTGAATATCCTAGTCTAGTATTTTGCTTTTTAATTTCAACATTTTAGGATGTATGTATAGATGACATTGAAAGACATTTTCTTCTTTAACCTGGAGATGTGCATGAAGGATTAGATGGAATAGCAGGCTGCCAATGATCTAGAGAATGCAGGTTGAAAGAAGAAAAAGTGAAACACATGATTCATCCCATCAGCTTTTTGATCTTCCTGATTTACCCTTTTAGCACCATCTTTAGGTCAATCTGAGATTAGCAGGCAAGAGCACTTCCAAGCATTTAGCCATCTTTGTATCATGCATACCACAGAATAGCCAAAGGAACTTGAACAGCTTTAAACTAGTGTGTAAGAATGGCACATGATGTAGACTCCGATTAGGAGACCAGAGAGAGGCTCTCATCTTCACTTTGGCATTTCCCAGCTATCTTATCCTAAATAAGACAGTTACCTCTCTAAGTTTCCTCATCTGTAAAACATAATAAGGCTAATGATAACAATAACTCACAGTTTGCATTTATGATTGATGTCTGTGCTCCACTAGAGCACCATGCCAAAATGATATACCTTCTTTAATCCTCAAATAACCCACTGCTATTATTATCCTCACTGAGCAGTTGAGGAAACAGAGGTTTAGCACGCAGAGGTCACCAGGGCTCAAACCTTCAGACTCAGAAGGTCATCATAGGGCAGGAGCCACGGACATGATTGCTGGAAGTTCCTGTTCAGTGGGACTCCTTTCAAGGGAGTCAGTCCATTTAGCCACCAGGAGACATCTCCCCATGTGACAGGTGCAAGGAGGTGAGACTTATCTTGGGCACATGTGGGAGTAGCCCTGCATCCAAAGCCTCATGAACTACAGCAACCAAAATCTCTTGTGATAATGCATACACAGTTTCCAGGGCTATATCAGTGACAAGAGTCACTCTGGGAAGCCCAGAGTTTCCTCTTCTCATCAAGTATGCAATAGTTTATATTTCTTCCAGCTCAGTTTCAACTTACCATTTGGTGGTCATTTTTTACCATGAGCAGTATTACTAGTAATATAGTTCACATTCTGCCTTTTTCCAGTTTACCAGGAACCTATCTAGAGAATTAAGCTCAAGTTAATTTCACATGCAAAAGGGAAAAAGAGTTTTATTAATGTTTTGCCTACAAGTAATCTTTCCAAAGTCACAAAGCTGATGGGCAGAAATACTGATGTGACTCTAAAGCCCCTGATGGAAAAAATTTTTGTTACCCTCTTCTTGCTCATTGCCCCACAGCTACATTAGCCTTCTTCGGGGGTTTTTCTTGTTTTTTGTTTGTTTGTTTGTTTTCTTCTTTTTCTTTACTTTTCAATTACAGTTAACATTTAGTATTATTTTATATATTTTTTGTTCCTCAAATCCTGAAGTTTTTTCCTACTTTCTTGATCTCTTTATTCCCTCCCATGAATGCCCTTTCCCCCGCTACTCACATGGCTGCTTCTGGATCTCCATTCAGGGCTGACTCAAATGCCCTCACCACTAAAGGATTTTGGAACATGTTCGCCTTTTAGATCATCCCCTCCTTTCCCACGATTACTTTACTACCTTGTAATTTTCTATCGCTTCACAATGTCTCATTTCCTTTCTATCACTTCACTCTCTAAAAATATTATGTTCATTTATCTTCTACTTGTTTATTGTCTACTTCTGCTCACAGTGATGTAAACCCCAGGTGGCTAGTCATTCGAGTTACATGTTCCTGCTGTTTCACGAGTAGCTAGACTAGTTCCGCGTGCATGATGGACATACGGTGATTAATTGATTGAAAAATTATGCTCCAGTAGTCCATTTATCTCATACAACTCTCGTAAATTCAAAGAAGCATATCCAAATAAGTTTTTATATGTAAAAGACTGTGGAGTCAAATTGTAATTTGGCCTAAGTAAGAAACTAAACTAATTTTAGGCAAAACATCTTGGCAAAAGTATAATTTTCATTCATTTAGAGACATTTTATTACACATTTTTGATGTATAAGTCATGTTGTTTTAGAGTCTGTAGTGGACTCCCAAGAAATAAAATCATGAATCTGGTATGCCCTCATCAAATGTATTTCATTTAAGTCTTTACAGGTTCTCTGCACCTGGCTTATAAACTGATTAAGGCCTCGAAAAGTGTTTGATTAATTTTTATAAAGTTAATGTCTACAACTGTGAGCTCAGAAATCAGATGCATCTATCTCAGTGAAAAGGAATTACAAGAACTTCTTTTTTTTTCACTTTTATCTCTATATTTTAAAAATATTTTTATATTTATACTTATGTTACGATGACTATATAGAGTATTCAGGTTATAGAATAAAATATGTTATAAATATATATATCTATATGTTGGGCTGCATACTCAAAAATTTCCTTATGGGCTGTGCAATTGCAGTAAACAAAAATTGAAAGACCCTTGGAATGGAAGATTCAGATGCATAACGGGCCCTCAGTTTTTTACTATTATTTTATAAGTGAATTATATGATCAGATTCCTGCAAATGGGATGTGTACAAGTATGTAATTGAATTCAGTATATGTTAAATGTTTTATGAAGGATGCAAAATACCTTCCATCAGAATACAGAGGAAGAAAAGAAAACTTCTTTCTGTGGAAAGGCAAAGTGTTGGAATTGGCATGGTGAGATTGGCCTTTGAAATATGGATTTGATTTACTATAGTTCAGATAGGAAGGTTGCTCATTCTGGGAACTGTTGCAAGCAAACACAGAAAAGCAGGACCAAGCCTCTTGTGTTCAAGAAATAGTAAATTGCCCAGTATGGAGGGGTTTATGAGTAAGAGAGTAAAGAGCAGTAGGAAGAGTTCCGGGAAAAGTGTGATGGGCTTTGAATACCAGAATAAAGGTAGAGACACTTTGCATCAGGCAATGATATTTTCAAAATGATGTTTTAGAAAAAAGGTGCTAGCCGTGTGCAGTACTGGCTGGAAATTAGAAAGACGGGAGACAGAGGTGCCAGCTGGACAACTATTACGAATATTCCCAGCATGACATGAGAAGGGCCTGAGCTATGGGAGGCGCGATGCCTTTCTCTTGTGTTGGAACAAAAACACAAGAGTGGGAATATTAGAGGTAGAAGATTTATTTTACGGACTTTATTTTTCCATCACAAAAGTGTTATATAAGCATCCAATTTGGAGCAAAATAAATGGGTAGCAGAGAGAGAAGACTGATCCCATCCTCCACTGAGAACCGGGGCTTCTTGGATGAGCACTTAAGTCAACGGAGAAACAGTAAAGGCTCATGGTTAATGGCTTTGCTCTCATACAAAATGACCTTGTGTATAAGATCAAGTGTTATGTCCATTGGTGCAGGTTATCGACCAGCTCTTGGCAACTTCGTAGTTGCACATACTAATGGGTATTCAGCACATACTAATGGGTATTTATGACTCAATGCTTATAATAAAATACATTTTTCTGCAAGTGATGCTGCAAAGTTTTTATTTTCTATGGTCCCATTCAAGAGTGTTAGGACCCCTGGCAATTGGCCCAATTTAAATTAAGTTTAAAAGAGGACAGAGGAAGAAAGATGAAGTTGTAACGACACTCTTGGTCTGAGGCACAGCCATTTTTTGTTTCTTTGCTCCACTACACTAAATGTCCAACGTTTAGTAAATTATGCTTAGGAAAGTATAGCCAAAAATACTGAGACCCTAAAGGTACATGTACACATATAACAAATTTTTAGGTCAAGAATAAACTGTATAAGAATAGTCATAAATCTCATTTTATTATTTGTTTTTATTTTATTCGAATTCAAATTATTGACTGTATGTTCTCTATACAAATGGTTATAACATTTACTTGTTGCCATTAAATATAACCACAATTTATTTTTTAAATACCTATAGGTTAATTATCCACATTTTTTAAAGTCTCAATAGTCCCTTTTAGTGAAACAAATAGAATTTTCTGTTTTCTTCCATTTTAAGAAATACACAAGGAAGAGAATAACAAGCATGATATATACAATTTTTTAAAGTCACCACTTAGTTGTAAATGTGGCTAAATTTTCTTGCATCATTCCACCATTAAAAACATTGGGCAACATATTTTACTTCTCAGAGACTCACATCTCCCATCTGTAATGTGAAAACTATGATAGTAACTCTTTTATGAGTGTTGTGTGAAAATTAAATGAAATATTTCATGTAAAGTCCTTATTACAGTGCCTGGCAGTTGATGAGCATTTAATCAATGTTTATTATTACCCATAATATTTCTGAGCATACGATTAAAATTACTCAATGCCTTTAGGTCTGCTTTTCATTACAGTTAAATGAATTAAATAAATTAATTTTACTAAGTGATATGATTTAATTTCCATGAAGAAGTTGGAATTAACTCCAAAGAGATTATCTAATATAAAATTATAATTTTATAAAATTATGGTTTCATTTAAATATTTTTCTATTTCTTTAAGAATAAATTTCAAAGATATACATTTATCAATGATATTCTGTCACATTAATAGTAATGACTAATACTAAGGATTGATTTTGAATCAGAGAAGGTTCAATGATTAAATGAGATATAATACATATGAATTTCTAAGATTACTCCCTAAGGTAGATACTGTTTTTATCCTCACTTAAATAGTGAAGATCCATCTTGAGTAGAATCAAAATTTGAATCCAGATCTTTCTGTCTTCATAGGATCAGCATGGAATCAGTAACTACATTGCCATATTTTTTAAATTTAATGTAACCAGGTCGTTAAAACAAATAATATGATGATGTTAAGAAATGAGGATTTCTATTAATCCTTCTATGTTATATTTCTCTATAATGTATTAGGTCAAATTAATATTTCTTCTAAGAAAATATGTAGTCATGGGTGATGACCTTGGAGAAAAAAAGGAAAGTGTATTTACAGGAGTCTCCCCCACAGATAAGGCTGAGTCTATATTACACCAAAATATTTGAGTCAGACAAGATTTGCATTTTGGTTTACTGTCCTTGAAATTGAATTTTAAACTTAACTCATCTTTCTTTTTGTTTAACTGGTGGAAATCAATTAATTAACTACTCAGATCAGAAAAATGATAGTAGCCTAGTTCCGAAGTTTATATTTAGATCTGAGTTACATCTGGATGATTATGAGGGTTGGATTTTTTTTTTTCACATTCCAAAGTTTTGTTAAGCATTGATATAAACCACAGTTGATGAAATCTGAATGATTTACATATGGTGACAATGGACCATCAATCAAAACCAAAGAACAGAAAAGTACTTAAGATATTATTTCTGCTGGCTTGTTCTTAAAGTATTCAAATGGTATTGACAGAAAATAGGTCAATCTACTAGAAATATATAGCATTTATTTATTCCTTTAAGTCATCTCTGTACTAGAGTTAGATAATTTCTCATTTCTCATTCTCTTTTCCAAGTATAGGTGATTCCACTGTGGCAGTGAGAAAATGAAGTGCTTGTGTAAAATAAGTGGAAATTGAAACAAAGAAATAACCTTAAAATGTGATTTTCTTTCTCTCTGGAGAATTCTTGGTTTATTTTTCATCTTTAATTCAGAAGCCTAGATTATATTTTCCCCACTTTATTTCTGTTATTCCGTGACTCTCATTAGATCAATTAGATTTCATCTCTACTGGTTCAATACTAGCATGCCATCCCTGCTGTGAACATAGTAATAGCCAAACATGGATTTACCCTGTTTAAGAACATGTGCTGAACACAGTGAGTAGACCTGGGTCTGCCCTTTGGTCTTTGCCATGCACCTTTCTGGTGTCCTCAGAAGACACACTATAGCATGGGCTGCCTTAGGTCATGCCTTGGGCATGAAGAGGAGAGATTGCCTGCCTAATCCATCAAATCTTTAAGAGTGTTTAATTTATCTTTACATAATCATGGACACTCTTCTTTCTTAATCCCTTACCTCTGACTCCTGCATAATAAGGTGCAACTCTCATTCAACATGGATATTCCCAAGAAAATGTAAGGATTTTCATTCTCTATTAGCCTGAAAATAAGAATCCTGACCAGGAGAGAACTTTATTTCTGAACACTCACCTGTAGGTTCACTTTCTTCCATTTTATTTGCCACTAACATTATCAAAAATCAGAGAGCCAGTTATTTACGAGCTAGTGTTGATTGGCCAAGCGTATGCATAAAGAACAAACGGTGTTCACTTAGCTGCTTCCTTTTGTTGGAGTCTCCTTTTTTATTAGAAAATACAAATATGAAATATTTTTATTCTACTCTAACTTGAAAACATTTCTTGAAAAGATCATTTAAAATTATATTCTTTTAAATTTCATTTTGTCGTATTGATAAGCTATAAATAACATCATCGTTTCAAGTAATTTCTGTGTGTAGTTTTGAAGTCTAGTCTGAAACATGGCAAAAATCAATCTGACCAGTATGTGCTTTGTGAGTGCTAATTAGACTCTGATACTTTTATTTCTAGCCAAGCTTCCCAAGTGATTCAGGTTTTAAATATCATCAAGGCCTTTTTCAGAGTTTAGCTTCATGAGGGATTTATTTGAATTTGTATTATTGGTTTACAGGAATTTGCCTTTGTGAATTTACACATACTATTAATTTTTTACAGGTTTATAGTTCTATTTAATGATATAGCTCACCTGAATCTGTTTGGAGACTGATAATCTATAGGTACAAAACAGATAAACACATGAGGATATAGATGACATGTGAGAATCTGATAGTTATTCAGTTACCAAAATCTGATGATTCAAAATTATAATAAAGAAATTAAACCAAACATATATTCAGATTTTCAAGTTAGCAAATAACTTTTGGATCTTAAATTCTCTTCTTCCTTTTCAGTGAACACATGGTTATCTGCTAATCGGAAAAATGTACTGTATAATCTGAGTCAGTCTGTGAGATAGAACCTACTTCCTATAATTTTAAAGATGCAATCTCACAACGATACTTTATAGTCCCACTTATGTCTCACCTACCTCCCAAATTTGAAATACACAGACCATAATAAAGGGTAGGGTGAGCCCTTAATCTTAATTATGCATTTTGCAGTATTATAAATGCTGAGAGATTACTTCCAATGTTTGGTATAATCTTACAGGGTGCAGATGTGGTTCCCTTTGGTACATGCCATCTTTACTGAACTAACAATTTCCATAATGCTGTCACATTCTGCATGGGAAGCAGATTTACAGATAGGTAATCCATGTAAGGTATTTTAAAGACAGCTTATTAAAGGATTGAGGCTTGCTGTTAAATTACATATGCTTTCAATTGCTATGAGGAGCAAACAGCATCAAGAAGTGTAGTAATTTAGCTCTGCCAGAGAAAGGCCTATTTAAAGTTTAATAATATATCCTTTAAACTTTTACTTCAAGCTCTTTTTAGGTTTATATTTATTATAAGTCTATATTTCATGCTACAGAATGTAATTTCCCAAGTAATCTTAAAGTATACTTGTTAAGAATTAAATATATTTTTCTTAAAATCTATATCCTGAGTTTACAATTTTAAAAATTGTGGGGTTTTTTTCCTTTTTTCTTTGATCATGGCATTACTTCAAAGTAGGGGCCCAGACTTTGTATTTTTTAACATTGCTTAATGTGAATGACTAAAGTAATTTCAGGCCAAATAATTGTATTTCTACCTCCATTTCAGGCCAAATTTCAGGCCAAATAATTGTAGTTCTACCTCCATTTCCCTCATATGCTGAGAACCATATATAAGAACTGGCTCGAAGAATGTCTTATCTTAGGATCTGATAGTCTTGAGGTTCTGTTTTATTTTAATACAAGAGGAATAAGGTTAAGTTGTCCTTAAATTTATTTTCAAGTGTCTAAATCACATACTTTGCTCTAGTGTGATATGTTCTGAAAACACACCTATTTTCTCCTGGATTTCTCTAGTGTCTTTCTCAATGCCTAACTTAGCTCTATGCAAACCGTCGATACTCAGTCTAAGTTACTGACTTGGCTCGAATTGAAATCAGTTCTAATTCCATTTGAGTTCTAGTTCTCCTTTAAGCAGTGTACTCTTTCCAAGTTTTCACTTAGCAATTTGTTCTTGATTCTTAAATTTCTTGAATGCCACCACAGGGGCTCCCAAATCAAAGAGACACTAGGAAAGGTAACATGGGACATCATCCATGGTGGATAAATTTGGGAGAATCATTAGGGGTTTCAAAATGCATATCAACACTTTGAAATCTCCATGATACCATACATCAAAGAAATCTCCTTTCACTTTCTTAAATTCATGAGTCATTTATTATTAAAAAATAATATTAGAAATTTCATTGTTATTTCCTAGACAACAGACAAACCAATGCTTTAATCAATATAAAGTGGAATATTCTCAAATTGGAAAATTTTGATTTAGTGTTTGATAGTTTTTAGATATGCTAAAGACATAGATCATAAATTATACAAAAACTAAAACAAAAAGTTGTTTGAGGAATTAAGTTATAAAAGTAAAAATTAGATAGTTCCCTGACCATCAATATTACATAGTTCAAAGAATAAACATCATATGACTGTCTTTGCCACTAGGTTACCAAGCTTTGATTTTAATGTTGTTTAGATTACATGTACACTAATATTATTTTTATCTAAAATATCTTCTATCTGCAATATTTCTACTTTATTCTATTTCCCACACAATTAAAATCAGTTTCATTTTTTACTCTCCTCATTGGATTCTTTTGAGGACCTGGAGAAGGTGGGGGAGATGCTATTTTAATACATTAACCTGAGCCAATGGATTTTAGGACTATATGAGTAAAACTGAACACATAAATTATGTAAAAGAGAAGTGCAGTTTAATTTACCTAATGTCAAACATAAGCAATATTAAATCTATTTGGACTTAATTGCAAATTTCAGTCTTTCTTTAAGGTGTAATTATCTGAACATCTCGCCGTTAAAATTAAGTGTGAGTGAATTTTGACATATTCACTTTCTTTTGTAATAAATGAAAGGTAATATTTTTATTTTGAAATATTTATAGTGTGAATTACCAAAATGGTATTTTCTCCTATTCTAATAAATCTGTTTTTTCATAAGTGCTAGAGGTTAATGGCTAGATTTTAAATTGCTTTCCATTTTGATAATAAGTGGATTTCCAAGAGAGATGATTTTATTAAAGAGATTTTAGTCACTCATAAAGAGAATAGTTCATATTTGCAGAAACTCAAATATAAAATATGAAGTTTAATCAGTATTTTTCTAAACACATAGTTATGAATAATATTTTCAAAGGACTTTCTTAATAATGTAATTTTTTTGCCTCTATTCTAAAATATATCTTTTTTCCTTTCTACAAAGATTCGGTGTTTTTTTCACATGTTCATAAAACACCTCTCAAAAGTGAATAATGGCAGTGATTCCACCGAAAATTAACTTTGAATTAATGCACTGTAACTGTGATCAAATATTGATCAGTTTTCTTTATTTTGTGCATGGTTGCAAAGTGAGAAATATAATGCCAACCCTCAAATAATTAATTCGGTTACACTGAAAAAAATTAAACTAGTTACACAGAGGCATAAAATAAAAATATCTAATGCACAACAGTCCTGGATATTATTTATTGTTGTCCTATACTAATTTCGTTATTATTTATGATAAATATTTTTAAAGAGCTATAATTTCAGGTATTTTTGGAGGATCTACTAAATTCACAATTGTTATCGAAAAATGAAATGTAAATACTAGATCTTCGATAGCAAAGTAATTAAAATGTATGGTTTTGCCTACTGTGTATAATAAGGGCTTATATTTGATCAACCATAAACGTTATTTAATCATTTTAACCTTGGAATACTATCCTACAAAACACTACTTTAATGGAAGTTAGCTGAGACGCATTAGGGTATCAAAACATGAGGTCGGCAAAGCAAGAGGACCTAGAAAATTCAAGCCCAGCTTATTCTGACATAATACTATAGTAGGTTGCGTGGCAACCAGTGACTGTGGATTTTGAAGTTACTTTATCCGTATTCAATGAAGACTTAGCCTGAATTGATTTTAGTAATTTTCAGAATTAATCAGGTATTCAAGAATTATTTTAATAGACATTTTCCAGGTTTCTGCAGTTTAGAAATACACATGCACAAGTCGAGTTCACAAAGTAGCACTGGTTACTGCTTTCTTGATTAATGATAGTTATTAGATACCTGCTGATATATTTGTTACATCCTGTAACTTGCCTTAAAGCTGATTATTATCTAGAATTTCTATGCGACTTACTTTTAAGTTATTTCCTATTCATTCCATCACTGTCAGTTCTGACACAATAACATTTAAATTTTTAAAAAATTTATATTTAATTTTTGCTATAGCCTGCCATTATGTTGTATTGTCGAGTTCCTCTCTAGTTTTATGACATAGTAATTTTTTTGTTATTGTTTTTGTTGTTAAGAGTTAAACAAGAATGAAGTTTATTATATCAACCACATTTGAGATTGGATAGAGAAATAGAAAGTATTTCTCATTTTCACATTTTGTTTGTCCTGGTTTTGTCTCGGAATAGAAGAAAACAACAGAACAGTTGGCTATAACTAATGTTTGAAGTATACTTTCAGACATTTGACAAGTAAAAGTCATATTTTGTTAGGATTTTCTACTTGGCAAAAGATAGAATTTTCTGAAATGCATTTATGAAGTCGGTTCTGTTGATATTTCTTTGACCCAGTAATTATGTGGAGCTTTACAAAAAATTTGATCTTATATGAAATTTCCTACCTTCTAGTTAATTTCAATTTCTATCTGCTGTTAATGGGTGAATTAAACTAGAGTTATTGTAAAAGTATAATATAAACCTATCTTTGAATAGCTTAGGCTAAAAGTAAACTTAAATCTCTGTGTAAAATAATCCTGTATAATAAAGCTAAAATGAAAAAAAAAAATCTTTGAATCACTTTCACATAAATCTGCTGAACAAAAGGTGGCAATATGTACCATGCCATCTTCAAAAGTCTCATCAAATGTTATCAGATGTTACATCTAAACAGGAGAGAAATGGTGGTTAAAATGTGCATCTTTTAATGCTACAGAATACATGTCTGTAAGTTCATTCTTCAGGGATGTGTGAATATTGTCTGAAAAATATAGTTTTCAGTGACGATTGTAAAGTTACTACTATGAAGAACTGTGTCAACCAAGAATTGCAGTCATTTTCTTTTTAAATGAAGTTTTTTTTTTTCTTTTAAGCCAGAGATATTTTTGTTTAAGCATAAACAGAAATCACCAGACATTCCAGGTTTGATTTATTTGCACTATAGCAGTCTTTCTTTCTACATCTTTTCTAGACTGTTTGATTTAACTCTTGATCACTCATTTTATAATCAGCAGTCTGGGATAAAATGTAACATAATTAAAACATCTTGGATTGTGTGACATTTCACAAATAAATTCCAAACAGAACTGGTTATCAAATCACAGCTGTAGTATGAATAAATCTGTCATACAATGTTGTTCATTATTTGACAGGAAGTGTCTGCTCAGCTTCTTAAAGGGCTGCTTCTATGTGTTTGTTTGCACGTGCTTTTCTTGTTTTGTTTTGTTTTGTTATGAAGAACAAGCGAGTTTCTGTGTATGCATTAATTTTAAGAGATGGATTTCAACAAATAATAGCTAAGGCCTTAGCTGCAAATGTAACTGCAGCATGTGTTAGGTCTGCCCACAAGAATCATTCTCACCTGTATTATAGGGAATTTTAATCTTGGGCATCAAATATAAGTGAAAAGCACTTTGAAAATCACAAATTACTATGCTACACTATGAAATGAAGGGATTCTGACTGTTATCGGTAGTGTTCTTTGGTAGATTTTCTATTTCTGTTTTTTCCAAAGCATGTATGTTTCTGTGCAATTTTTTTGGTTGCAGCTTTCTCTCTCAGATGTTAAAAACAGAGCTTTTCCCTGAAGGATGTTCTTTAAAGGCAAATGAGGTACCTTAGTGCCCAAACTACCTCCTTGTCTTACACTAGACATCAGGTGTGTCAGTATGTATATGAATTCAGGAGTTGATTGCTCACCCCAGAGGGTACACGTGTGTACAAGGCAGTTGGGAATTCACATCAGTCCTCCCACCTATTTGTCCTGATGCTCAAAGAATCCAGGTCATGATTTGAGAACAGCATTGTGTTTTGGCCTCGTGCCTTGTGCTCTCTTCTGACAACCAGGTCACCAGCGGGAGAGTAGAAAGTGAAGAGGCACTTCCCCGCTTTCTGTTTCCCTCTGCCATTGTTGAGCCAGAAGGCACAAATGTTAGGACAGAAGGTTCGGACAAGCACGATTCATAGGAAACATAATCTAGTATTATCTAAAATAATTATTCCAGCTCTTTAACACTTTTCCAAAGGGAAAGCAAATAAACAACAACCAAATGAATACTGAAAGAATGGGTATTACTTGGATTTTTTTTTTTTTTTTTGCCCCAAACAGCTCCCATTCTGTCGAGATTGTACTAGAGTAAATATTTGCATAATGGTAGGAATTAATGAAAATGGATCATATATTTAGGAAAATCTATTCATTTCAGATCAGAAGAAACAGTTTTATTCATAAATAGTAATGCATGTATTCCTCGTGCTTTCCAGGTTTTTCGATAGGCACTAGAGGATGAGCCAATTCAACACTGAGGGCAAAACACGTCAAGTTTGATTAGCAGCCAAACCAAATAGAAAAGAATGAGTAAATTTGAATAGTTACGTTTAAATTTTATTGGATGATGATTTTCTGTTAATGTATAGAAGGGAGTAAAACAGTAAAATTGGACAGATAAATATGAAAATACTATGGAGAATATATCCGTAGAATGGAAACAAAGGGCAGAGGGGAACTGGCTAGTTTCGGATTTGGCAGTGATGAAATAAAGAGCATTTGCTAGATGGAGAAAGAAGGGAAGGCCGGTCTAGGTACAAAGGCACAGGGTTACATAAGGTCCTGGCTTGTCCAAGATGTGGGCAGAAACAGCGTGGGATATAGCATGAGGCTCGATAGGGTGATATGGATTAACACGTTAGAGGAGTACACTGTACTCAAATGAAAATGGGCCTTCATTGCAAATCGCAGGCTGAAAATCTGTGAACGTATTCCTCGGCAGTCCTGACCTAGTTTACTTTAATACACACGTCAGTAAAACCTTGTTTTTTAAGCATTTCATTATAAATATATATATATATATCTTTGCACAGAAACACTATCATAATTTTCCAAGGCAAGACATTATGGCTCAAGTCATATTTTAAGAGTCAGTTTTTTTTTAAAGCATACACATAGTTGGACAACCCAGGTCCGAACTTAATGAAAATTCTAACATTGTTAAAGTGATTTTACATTGATTCTACACCACTAAAAAAATTGGCAGAAATAAAACTATGCATATTTACTCCCCTATTACACATATATTTGGACTACATTAAATACACAAAGATTATAACACTCTTTTCTAAATCCTGAAAATGTCAGGAAATTGGATGCAGCTTAAGGGCTGATGGATGTATGAAATGTCATGTCCTCTAGAGTTCTAGCCTGATTGATTTGATATCTTACATTTGAAATCCATGATTTCATCCATGCTCTAAGAATGCAGAATTAATTAAGCTATCATGTTAATTAGGTAATTACCACCAACACCCCCTTTGAACTTCCACCCCCACCAAGGTGAACAGATCCCAGTTTCCTTAGGAAAGAATATTATCAGAATGTGCTGGCAATTTAAGCTAGCCAAGTTTAGCTTGCTAGAAAGAAAGTAGGCAACTGGTATGTTGAATTTAATTATGGAAGGCTGCAAGATTCCAATGACATATTTACCTCATTTACCTAGATGATATTCTAATATTTATTAGGTCATTTGAGAAACATCTGCAATACTTAGATAAGATGTGCTGTCTCATCAGGGAAAGTGGACTACAATTCAACTCCACAAGGCACTGTACCCCGTATATGAATCCCAGTTCATTTTATGATGAGGTTTCCCTCTTGACTATTTAGCTTAGTGGTTAGCACGTGATACCAGGGAGGCTCAAGTTACAAGTTGGATTCTCCTATGAGCCAGTTAGTCTCATCACAGTGATTTGTGGCTGTAGCACTTTACCTCGGGCAGCCTGGTCAAATGGAGGACAAGATGACAGGATCAAATGATCATGGATGAGAAAATGTTTCTAAACTCTAAGCCAGTATATAATTAAGGGATTAGACTTTAATCATGATATTAATATTAGAAAGCTAGTCAAAACATGTTGCCATATTAAATCAGTATAATTGCCTGTTTGTGTTTTCTGAACTGATAGTCTGTATAAAATTAATAAGTTATATGAAGATATTTGATACAGTATAATATGTATAAGGGACATCATAAATTGTTAATAGAAAATGAAAGCATTATGTCTATTCAACATGCAAATAAGATTAACTTTAGGATTATTTTATGTTTACAAAATAAATTAGAAACTACAATAAGGCTCTAATATATAATGCGTGACAGCCACATTTTCTACTATAGTATCTTATTTCTGTTGGAGTTTGCAAGAACAAATAAATAGTATCTCTTTTCCCTTTGCATTTGAAAGGTAGATATGGCATATAGCAGATGAAAATCAAAGTGGCAGCTTTAGTAAACTAAATTGATTGAAAATCATGGTATAGGCGTGTTAACCAAGTGGGCTATCTCATAATGCATCCAAGACTAAAATGATTTATCCTCAGAACGAACCACAGGCACCAACTATAGACAACTTTTGGTCACCTGATAACAAAGTGGACCGTGAGTTCTGCTCTTTGAGGGCTAACTAGCTCCCAAGAGAGGGAAGAGAGAAAAGGACAGAATCCAGTTCCTTGACCAAAATTCACCAATCAGAAACTTAACACTTTTCCCACTCAGGGGAAATGAATGATAAGGCAGAAAGATTGCAGGATTATTTTACTAATAGATACCCCTTCCATCAAAAATGTGGAATAAGTGACCTCAAATCTAGCAATGAATTACTTTGCATGCAATTTCACCTTTGTGTGCACTGTATAGTTTATATATCACTTTAACATACTACTTCATTTAACCCTCACAGCAGTACTGTGTGTGTGTGTGTGTGTGTGTTTATCTCTATTTTATTCATTGGAGAGCTGAATCTTAAATAATTTAATTAAATATTAAATAAGTGATGGAGAAGTGCTCAGATAATAAAAGAGCCAAAAACAAAATATTGGAGTCCAGTAATTAACTCTTATTTTGCTCTTAAAAATTCTGAAATAATTCAAATGTAAACATACATAGAATTTGTGAAAATTTTGAATCCCTGAACATTGTGAATTTTTCAGCTTCGAGATTATTAATAGTGCTTTATGAACATAGATATAAATATTCTTAACTAAATATCAGTAAACCAAATTCAGCAATACATTAAAAACATCACACACTATGATCAAGTGGAATTTATTCCTAGGATACAAGGTTGGTTCAATCTGCACAAATCAATTCATGTGATACACCACATAAACAAAATGAAATATAAAAATCATATGATCATATGGTAGATGCAGATTAAAAAACATTTGACACAATTCAGCATCCATTTATGATAAAAACTCTCAGCAAAGTGGGAATAGAAGAAACATACCTCAACATAATATGCCAGACTCACAGCTAATATCATACTTAATGGTGAAAACTTAAAAGCTTTTTCCTTAAGATCAGGAACAAGGCAAGGATGTCCACTTTACCACTTTCATTCAACATGGTATTGAAGAATCTAGCCATAGCAATCAGGCAAGAAAAGTAAATGAAAGACATCCAACTTGGAAAGGAAGAAGTAAAACTGTCATTTGCAGATGGCATGATACTATGTAGAGGAACTCTAAAGATTTCACCAAAAACTATTAGAACTAATAAATTAATTCAGGAAAATAACAGTATATAAAATTAATATTCAGAAATCGGTTACATTTTTATGCACAAGTAATGAACTATCACAAATAGGAATTAAGAAAACAATCCTATTTAAAACTGCATCAAAAAAAAAAAAACCTAGGAATAAATTAAACCAAGGATGTTAAAGACCTGTACTCAGAAAATTATGTCATCAAAGAAGTTACAAATAAATGGAAGCATATACCGTGCTCGTGGACAAGAAGAATTAACATCATTAAGGTGTCCATACTCTCTAAAGCAATGTATAGATTCAGTGCAGTCTCTTATCAAAATATCGATGGCATTTTTCACAGAACTAGAACAAATAATCCAAAAATTTATATGGAACCATAAAAGATCCCTAATAGCTAAGGTAATCTTGAGAAAGAAGGACAAAGTTGGAGGTATCACACTGCCTGATATCAAACTGTACTAAAAGGCTATAGTAATCAAAACAGCATGGTAGTGGCACAAAAACAGACACATAGATCAATAGAACAGAATAGAGAACCCAGAAATAAATCCATACCTGTATGGCCATTTAATCTGTGACAAAGGAGGCAAGAATATACAATGGAGTAAAGACAGTCTATTCAATAAATGTTGGAAAAACTGGACAGATACATGCAAAAATTGAAACTAGATTCCTTTCTCATACCATAGAGAAGAATAAACTCAAAATGGATTAATGACTTAAATGTAAGACAAAAAACCATAAAACTCCTTGAAGAAAACATAAGCAGTAAATTCTCTGGTGTTACTTTCAGCAATATTTTTTGATACACCTCTTCAGGCAAGAGAAACAAAAGAAAAAATTAAATGATATTACATGAAACAAAGTTTTTGCGAAGGAAAACAGTGAAGGAAATCAACAAAATGAAAAAGACAACCTACCAATTAGGGCTTAATATCCAAAATTTAAAAAGAACACATCCAACTTGACACCCCTCCAAAAAAATCCAATTGAAAAATGGGCTGAGGATCTGAATAGACATTTCACCAAAAAGGACATACAGATGGCTGATAGACATATGAAAAGATGCCCAATGTCACTAATTAGCAAAGAAATGCAAATTAAAACCACAATGAGATATCACTTCACACCTGTCAGAATGGCTATTATCAATAAAGCGACTTACAAGCGTTGGTGATGTGGAGAAAAAGGGAACCCTTGTGCATGGTTAGTAGGATTGTAAATTGATGCAGTCACTATGGAAAACAGTATAGATGTTCCTCAAAAAATTTAATAGTTAAAAATATGACCAAGCAATTCCAATTCTGGGTATTTATCTGAATAAATCCAAAACACTAATTTGAAAAGATATATGCATCCCAGTGTTCACTGCAGTGCTCTCTACAATAGTCAAGATATGGAAGCAGTCTAAGTGCCCATCAATAGACAACTGGGTAAAGAAGAGGTGGTACATATATACAATGGAATATTACTTGGCCTTAAAAAATGAAATCTTACTATTTGTAAGATGGTAAAACAACATGGATGGACCTAAATGGTATTATGCTATGTGAAATAAATTAGACAGAGAAAGACAAATACCATATGATTTCACTTCTATGTGGAATCTAAAGAAAAAATGAGGGAACAAACAAAACAGACACAGACTTATCGATGCAGAGAACATTTTGATGGTTGTCAGATGGGAGGGGAGTTAGAGGACTGAGTGAAAAAGGGGAAGGGATTAAGAAGTACAAATTGGTAGTTACAAAATAGTCATGGGAATGTAAAGTGCATTATAGGGAATATAGTCAATAATACTGTAATAACTATGTATCGTTCCAGGTGGGTGCTAGACTTATCCAGGGGATCACTTTGTAAATTATATAAATGTCTAACCACTATGCTGTATTCCTAGATCTAACATAAAATAATACCAAATGTCAACTTAAGTGAAAAATAAAAATTAATTAAAACAAATATCATAGTCAACGCACAAAAGTATATGACAGTGTGTAAAAATAAAACTTGCATAAAATCACATGAGATATAAAATTTATTTAAGTCAACTTGATTAAAATGCCCAAAGGAATACTTTAAAACAATATGAACATTTCTTACTATTTTTTTTTCTGTGGAACTATAATGTATCTTTTCAAAGGTTCTTTATTTGCATTTTATACTCCTGGTATTGCATATAGCAGAAATAAATCACTTATTTCTCTTGGCTCAATCATCCATATCATAAATGTTTCTTATGAAAAATACTACCCGGGAGTATGTATTAAAATTATTTATCATTTTTTCTTACATAATGTTTTTATTTCACATATCAAAGAAGGCTCTTAGGTAAAGGTGGCCAAATAATGTAACATACAAAATGCAACGATTATAGAGTAAAAGGGCTTTTGATTAAGAATTCGTCTGAGACAACAAGCATAAACTGGAGCATACTAGGAAAAACATCTAATTATTTAGAAGCAATTTAATCTACCCTATTTAGCATGGCATTTGTCCAGGAACACATAACCTGCACTTACAAGCTCCAACTCTACTTTGTGGGGTCTTTGTCTATTGATCAGGGTAGGTTACACCAGTGCTATTCAATTTATATCCTTGGAAAGTTGCTAGTTGAACTATTTGTTACTCATCTATAACAAAATAAGAATTTTTGTTTCAACTTGTAAGTGTGCTTTGTCACTAAGCATACTGTGTATCCAGATGACATTGTTTTATAGCAAGACTTTCTCAATGAAGAAAACAATGAGTTATATTATGATTAATATTCTGGCACAAATACCTTATCCCCTGCAAATTATCACTTTGCCATTAGAATCATATGTATTTCACTAGAATGGGGAGAAGCAAAGGTGCTTTACATCATGGAGATCAGGGAATGAGTCTCCTTCTATCTTGAAATACTGCTTTACTCAAAGAATAAGGCCTTGAAGAAAGTTTTAGGAATTAGCATGAAGAAGATAATAGTCAATTCTTCAGGTCACAGATCATTGGCCAGAACTGGTCCTATGGCTCCATCCTAACTGCAGGAGAGGTTAGGAAATACAGTCTTCAAGTGTGTTAATTAGTCTAAACAACATTAGGACACATCCAACAGTCTTGACCAAACCTTACTAAACACAATTACTATCTGCTAGACCTAAAAACTGGACTAGCACTGGGCTTATTTGAGTTTTTAAGAGTAAAGCCTGTGCCTTCACCTCCACATACCTACAATAATTAGAAAATTATCGTAGAATATCATTTATTATGAAAATAGCAAAAATTATGTAATTATTCTGACCTAATCACATTAGTTATTTTGTGTAATAAAGATATCTAATTGTATATATCATTTTACCATTTAAAAACAACTTCCTTGCTCTTGTTTTTAATTTCCTTTAACGTCATGATGATTCTGTGAGATATGTGCTTTTATATCTATTTCATAGCTATAGAAACTCTGGTCAAGGAAAAAAATTAGTAAGGATGTTCTTTTGGAAAACAATAATTAAAACTTGCTATGTTCTAAGCATATGCCATGGGTTGAATCAAAGTGAAAAAGTAAAATCTAGGTATTCTTACTTTTAGTACTCTTGTCATAGAGCAAAACTTCTACATTATAGTAGAGGTTTTTAGCTAGAATTGTTCTTTGCTGCACGGCAACAAAACTTGGAGTTCAAAGCGTGAGGGTGGTGGCTGACCAAATAGCTGCTCCATTCTTGGTGGTAGGGAAAGGGAAGAACATGAACAGAAGTGGCCTCTCAGGTGTGCCTTTGGTTACTGTACATTTAGAAAATGTTAGAGAGCTGCAAAGGGGATTCCTAGAACACTGTTCATGAGGAGACGTGACTCACAGTGTTTTGCCCTTGATTCAGTCATTGAATGCAGCATTTTCACTCATCAAATATAACCTCATGAAACTTTTAAAAATTAGTTAATTTTTGCCCATTTTTATGATATTCTGTATTATCTGCCCTTAGATATATATTAATGAAGTTGGTCAGATTCTTGATGTTTAATTCTTTTTTCTAGAAGTCACCTCATTAAGTTAAAAGCATGGAGCTAATAGAACCAATCAAGAGATTCATACACCAGATGTCTTAACTTCATGGTTCCCAGATTCATTGCTCAACCCAACCAGGCTTTTAAAAAATGTCTGCCACTACTTATACTTAAAAATTGAAGGAAAATAATGTATGGTCCAAGACTAACCAGAAATAAAAGTCAACTGAGAGTGCATACTCAACTAAGAGTAGGTCAGTGATAAATCTTTGTATACAAAGGACAGCAGAGTATACTGAATTTAATAGATGGTACCATAATCATTATTTATTTAAGAGAGAGTTTTAGGAACTTTTTGTAGCATGATACCTGAAAGAGATACGAAAGTTTAAGCTCTTTGAAACTTTCAGAGTGAAATGTGAAACTCTCTTCTAAGGTTTTGCATTTCGTTATGAAACTCAAAACTCAGCCCCATTTTGGAGGACTTTGCAAACCTTGACTGCATCCAGGCATTTCACAAGCTTTAAATCTATGCTAACCTTTTCATCTGTTACAGGAACACGGAACCTTACTTTTTCAGTCTGTTTGCTTCTTGAGAGGTCACATACTTTATTCAGCTTTAACAGAATTACATGTTGTTACCATAAGCCTCAAAAGGTTCTTTAAACTTTACATCAGTCTGATTGTTTTTCTCAGGAAGAAGAATTCCTGATCCAACCAAGATAGAAAACAGTTCCTGACACTTGTGGAGAGCTGGCATAGACTGAGTTATGCTGTACTTACAAGCCACTCCAAAATTTCAGTAATCTGAAAAAATAGGTTTTGATTTTTCTTTATACAACATGTCTAATGTGGTCATTGAGAAGTTTCCGTTCTTCGTGTTCACTCAGGGCACCTGGATGGTGGCGCTCACCATGAGCTTCTTTGATCACCATAGCAGTAAATTAGCCACTGGCTCTCAATGTGTATATCACTTCTGTCATATTTCATTGGCCAAAGCAAGTTTATGTGGACATACCTAACTGAAAGTAGGTAGGAAGGGCAGTTGTTCCATATGAAGGCAATTCTTTTATAGTCATGGACAGACAGAATTGCACTAACTGTGAACATCCCTATAGTCTGTCTTCAAATTGAGAGTAATATCAACAACAAAAAAATTATCTTAATAATCAGTTTTAGTATTTCAAAACTCCTTAGAAAAGACTTTTTTATTTTCAATATAGGAAACCTGCTACAACTGACACCTGCTCAGATTTAAGATGTCTAGAAATAGATAAGTGTGTGTGTGTGTGTGTGTGTGTGTGTGTAGTTGTGATTAGAACACATTCTCAAGCCAAAACTTAGGTCTTACACTTACTAGATGGGTGACCTGAGGCACTGTGCCTCAGTTTCCTCATCTCTAACATGGTTCTATTAATAGTATCTAGTTCATAAGGCCATTGTAAGAGTTCAATGAGAAAATACATGCAAGGGGCTAAGCCAGAGGCCTCTCTTCTTTTGACATCCTTTCAATCCATCTACTTAAAATCTCGATGTCATTTTTATCTCTTCTATCTTGATCTTTATCCCCTATATCTACTTGGTCGTCAGGGCTTTTAATTTATTCCTTTAAAGTAGGCATCAGCAAAACATGGCACTGTGAGCTAAGAATAGTTATTTTTAAAGGTTATGAAAACAACAACAAGGATATTTGGGACACAAAGCCTAAAATATTCACTGTATGCTCTTTTACACACAAAGTTTGCCAACCCCAGCTCTAAAGTATCCCATAGAGCCGTTGCTTCCTCTCACAACTAACGACCACATTTATTCCATTGCTGTCTGAAGTCTGCAGCTCGTCCTCTGGCCCCAGGACACTCCCCAGTACATACTCAACCCCATTGCCAAATCTCACGTTTCTGCCTGGAGGACAAGTGGCATGTTTTCTACTTCATTATTTTTCCTAAATTAATCTAGCTATAATAAATATTTACTGAATTCTTTTTTGATATGATAGATAGATTCTTAGTTAATAGAGAAAGCTCTTGGAGCAGGATTGTTAATTTTGGTACCATGTGAAGAGTTCTCTTTTAAGATTAGAAAGTGCCTGGGGAGGAACCAGCAGGGAGGTGTAAGTTGTTGGAACAACAACAACAACAAATAAAGGTAAGGAATGAGTGATGGAGCAAGAGAAGAGAATAAGGAACATGGTGTGCTAATAGAGGAATTGATTCATTCATTCTACAGATATTTAATAGAGTCACATTGTTACAAGAAATGGGACATGATGGTGAACAAAACAACAACAACAAAAGGCTAAGCCATCATATAGTTTGCAGTCGGAAAGACAGACTAGAAACAAATAAACGAGTAGACTCTTCCTTGTAGATTGGAGGCAAGCCCGTATCACATGAACCTTGTGAAGTCAATTGTATTATCCCAAGATTATCTGTGAGGAATCCAATTCAGAAGTGTGCTGGAATCAACTGATACTAGCTCATAAGAACCAGCCATTAAATGTGGGGAAATTTTGTGTGCCAGTTTTCAAACACAGCCATTATTAAAAATTAAATTATATAAACTTGTAATTGAACAAATTATATTTTCAAAAGGTAATAAATACTCAAAACCTATCACTTCCTCATTATTTTATGATCCTTTTTTGTTATTATCTATGCTGTTGAGGTTATTTACATCTTTTATATTTCTGTGGTCGAAATACTATAAAATGCTGCTTGCTCAATAACACATATCCAGTGAGTCCAACTTATATAACTGACTGAGCCCAATTCTCATATTCTTAACATTTCTCAAATTGTGGTTCATAGACAATCTCTATCAGAATCCCCAGAAGGGAATAAGCACCTCCTGATTCAGAATTCTGGGGCTGAGGCCAAAGAACCTGGAATTTTTATATTCACACTAGGTGATTTATATGCACTCTCTAATATGAGAACTATTTGTTCTTCATCATATTTTCTCTGAAATGCAGAGGTACTGTATTCCTAAACAATAAGATTCCACAATCTGAAGTAAGCTGTCATTTTCGAGGACAGAGTGCAGAAAGAAGAGATACTGATAAAAAAATGAATTTTTCTCTTCTTTATTTGACCTTCTAAGTTATTATAGGAAAGAAAGGTTCATGAACATACTTGCTTTATATATATTTATATTTATGTCTATATATATGTATATGTATCTATATATATAGGTATATTATAAGATAGATAGATATGCACATATGTGCTTTATATGTGTGTGTGTGTGTGTGTGTGTGTGTGTGTCTGTGTGTCTGTGTGTCTGTGTGATCTGTGTGTCTGTGTGTCTGTGTGATCCACACTGTATATAATAATTCTTGGTTAGGTATATTAAAATAGGAATAGTAACTCCATTGAGCCACTCTAATACTATCTTTTCCATGGTTTGCAGGAAATCTTCCAAACCTTGTCGAGAGATCATGTGCTCTTATTATCAAGGATTTCTCAGGGGGAATATATTCTGTAAGATCCTCCTGATTTAGTCAAATCCAGATACCAAAAGAAAACAGCCAGCCACCTCATGTGCTTTTCACAAGTTTAAAAGAATCAGAGTGATTTCCCAAGGTTTGCAACCTTATTCCTTCCTATAGTATATCAACGTCCAAAGCATTTTAAAGAATACAGCACAACAGGGTAGTCACTTAAGGCAGAAAATTCGTCTCCACCAATGCTGAGCCTCCTGTTACAATGGATTAATCATCAAAGTCGATTATTCTGTCAAATTCTTCAAGGATGAAATCACACATCTTACCACTGGTGTGTAGAGCAGGCATTACCTTCATCTTACTGGCACAGATACAAACGGTGAGTAACTTTCATACACTGCACAGAAGGAAGTGCTGATACATTTAAAAGGGAGCTGCTTCTCCAGCAGCACCTGCCTAGAAGTTGCTGAAAAATTATACTCCATGCATGTCTTTCAATACTCCCTACTGGTAGGTCAGCAGTTATTACAAAACTATCTCGATTAGAATCTGCTTGGAGCTTCTGGGATCATATTAACCAAAATAGAACCACTGAGTCCGAGAAAAGGCAAGAGATGAATCAAAATAGCTAACATCTTTCTTTTTTTGTCTGTTTATATCATACCCAACCTTCAAAGCAATATCAAAATCTTAACTCTTTGCAAGATTTTCTCTCCCACCAGAGTTCTTTCATTGCCCTATCTTCTATCACTGTAATATTATCATTGTTTCTAGTATTTATAATATTTACCTCATACTATTTGCATTTCCTTTACATGAATTTTCTGATTGATCATTTAGCCTTTAAGAGTAGAAACTATTGATTTCTCTGGAGGAGTATATTCTGTAAGGTCCTCTTGATTTTTTTCCATGGCCTCTATAGTATTGAGCACATAGTAGATACTTAATAAATTCTAGTTAGTCGATTGCTATATTAAATGGAAAGATAGTGTTCTCAGGTATTGGTAATGTGTTTTTCTATTTAAAAAACACCATACGCTTGAAAGTTATTGATTTAATTATGAAGTATGTTCTTTTACTATCCTTATAATTTAGAATATAAACAGAATTAAAATTATTAATATTTGAGATCAGAGAGAAACAAAATGCATTAATATTCACATTGTATGCTGTAGCTCCCTATTGCATCCTTACATTCATTATCCTTCCACAATCCATGAAGAGTATCCCCAAATTTCAGTTGAGGGAGCAAGCTCAGAAATGGTAAATAGCTTATCCATCATCACATGGTTAAGGAAGTAAATTGGGCTTGGACTTGATTCCATGTCATTTGATTCCTAGTTTCATATTCTTTCTACCACAATGCCAACTACCTAGAGACTGAGTTCTTATTGCTTACATTAAGATACTGTATGACCTTGAGTGAGTCATCCACCTTCACCAAAAAACCCTTACATCATCTATAAAATAAATGGGGTCCCAAAATTTAGTCATCTAAAATGTGGAGTCATGTTATTATGCTGTCATTGGTCAAAGCCATCCTGACCAGTTAAACTATCTGAGACTTCTGAGTTCTGACTTCTAAATGTAAAGGTTCCTGACTGCAATTTGGTGCCACCTGGTGGTAGTTGTTCACTCTGGTCATATATTTAATGGGGATGATTCTGGCTCATTGGAACATCTAGAATATGGGCAATAATTCTAGGAAATTCTGGGTTAGCTGATGCCAGTTTCTTTTGCCTGGTGCAAAAAAAAAGATTAGTCCTAGAGAATAAGCCTCACCCCTCACTAGAAAATGAGAACTTAGTGCATTTCTAATTTTAAACTGTGGCTGATAGAGAATTGAAGTCATTCACCAATCAGATTATATCTGAATTTATGTAATCATCAAGCACATTATTGCAAGATATTATTGCAGTTTGAAGCCTTGTACTAAAAATCAAGTGAGATAAAATTCTTTGAAAGGGGCTTTTGCAAAGTTTAAGGCACTAATAGAATGCAAGGGATTATCATAAATTGGTAATTCCTTTAGAGAAAATTATCCAGTGTTAATAATAAATATGACATAATATGCATTTTTTTCATTTTAAGTCCATCTATTCTGCTGTTCTGCTTTGTCTTTGTCCTGATTCTGTCTTCAGAAGAATTTTGAAAAACAAAGTAGACTGATCTCTGTTTCAAAAACTCTTCAAAGAGTCATACCTCCCAACCCTCATTGCTTATTATTAAATACAACCCCAGTGCCTTACTCTGCTATTTGTGTAGCCCCCTTTTTACATATACTTTTTAATTTAGCCTCCACAGCAATTCCATTTTACAGATGAGACCAAGATATATAGAGATGATTTATGAAAGATCATCCATTTATTAAATGTCAGGTTGAATTCTCTAACTCAAAGTCCAACTAGCTCCAAATACATTACTTTTTCATAGTGCATTTTTTCTCAGACATTCATGGTTCTGTATAATCTTGCCCCAAACTACTTTTCCAAGTTCATTTTCAACACCTTTTAGTTTATCCTTCTACATATGTATGCCTTTTTTAAATTTGAAATATTCTGCCAGCTGTCATCTGTAAAACTTACATTCTCACAAAAACCCAAGGGATGGTAATGTCTGAATCAGCATCACCATCATCCTAATCACCAATTAAATTGTGCTAATAGTGATTGAGAGGCCTCACAGTATAAAAGTACTATGTTAATTATGTGATGGTTAGAATCACCATGCCTTTTTATTCTTCTTGTGAATGATGCAAAAACAAACAAACAAAAACATACCTGCACACTTACCACAGACATTTCAGTGCAAAGTAGAACAAAAGCATAACTAAATAAATCAAGCTTTGATAGGAAGCTGTATCATATAATGCTTAATATCCCGGACTCTAGCTTGATTTCTTTCTTGGCTATTTATTAACTTCTCACCTTGACCATATTATCTAATTTCTCTGAACCTCAGTTTTGTCTTATACGAAATGGGGATGATTACAAAAGCAGAACTTTCATCAAAAAATGTTGGGGAAGATAATTTTTGATTATACATATAGAGTGCTTACCACAGTGTCTAGTAAGGAGTAAATCCCATTGTATGTTAGTTGTTGTTATTATTATTATTAACTTTAGCAATGTCATTACTATTGTTAGTCTTATCTCCCTTCACAAGGCCTTATTGCCTAGATAAGATCAAAGCCACCAAGAGCGAACAATGTAATTAGTAGAATGATAAGTGTCTCATACCAGCAGTCCTGTGTGATTAATATTTTATGATGGATTTCATTTTCAAATTAAATTTAACAGCCTTGATAGCTATGCAAAGACCAGTACTGGAATAGTGAGCTACCTCACTGGATAACTTTGGATTAGAAATAATGAGTGTCAGGTTTAAGTGATTTTGTTTGATTTCACAGGGAGCCACATCCCTCCTTAAATGGCAGAGAAAATTCCCCAATTTACAGGCCACATTTGCCTTTGGTGGAATGTACACTGATCTTAAATATATGATAAGGTGCTTCAGCAATCTGGCCGTAGTCAGTGATTCTAAGTTGAACTATTGAACAACAAGAGCTAAAAAAAAAAAAAAAAGGTGGAAAGTCAATTTATTATCCAAATCACTGGGTCTGTACTTGGGAGCCATCTTGTGTGGTTCTTGCCACCTCCCCTGCTCCATCGGTGTCATTTCTGAGGATTCATTTTTCCATGTTTTAAATTTTTCCAAAACTTACATCTCAAGTTTTCCAAAGTTTTCCAAGACTTACATCTCAAATTTTCCTTAGAACTGTTGAAATGTGATGAATTTCCTCATCTAAAAAATTTAATCATAAGTTTCAAGAGTTTTTAGTAATTACTAATTACCATTCTTCACTAGTACTTTATGATTAACTTACTATTAATTTTCTACTATTAATTAATAATAACCTCAAGTGTATATTATATTGTTCAAGTGCCTCCAGTATGTTATTGTTAAAACCTTGGAGCCACAGATTAAGCTCACTCATTTCATGAAAAATGTCTGCTATATAATCTAATTGGCAAAGAACATCTCTGTGTTGCCAGTCACCCAGATCATTCTTAATATCTGTCAGGAAGAAATCTGACTTCATCTTTCAGACCCTAAAAAAGATGTGTAGATAAGTCACAGAACCTTACCAAGAGTTGTGTCACCTTGCTTAATTTTTATTTAAGAAATCAAATCATTTTGACATGTTCCCTCAGCTAATAAGCCACTGTTCACTTCAACATTTGGGGTATACTTTTATGGGACCCCCTGCCTTTCACAGAGGCACTGCATCCTAGAACCTTCCCTTTGGCTTAGGGTTTTAACACCCCTGTGGATAGCTATGGATAAATATATTTAAGAAAAAAAGCTAATATACATAGTAAAAAATTAATGAGATTAGATATTTCAGATATTTTGTGCAATATATATTTTGTACTATATACTATCTTTTATGCTATAAAATTTTATTGAGATTATGTTATTAAAATTTATATATAAATTATAAGTTGATATGACAATGTTTTGGATATATTAGGTTAAATAAAATGTTATTAAAAATAATTTTACCTTTTTTTATTACTTTAATGTGAGTACTATAAAATTTAAAATTACATATAAGGCTAACAGTAGGTTTCTATAGATGTTACTAGACTTTTGCAATGCAAAAGCCTAATATTTTCCCTGTACTCTCTGAAGTTTCTCTTTTTTTTTGCTTTTTTTCCCCACTCGATGTTTGTAAAAATTTTCTAATTCCCATCCATGAAAATATTTTCTAGATTAGGTATAGGTCCTCGTTTTGTAGGAACATGGTAAATTCTTCAGATCTTTATTTGTTTCAGTTTCTTCCTTGGAAACAACTATATCCTTGGAACACCTTTCTCTGCCTTTGTAATGCGTCATCTAAAAATCTGTCTGCCTTGTTTTTCTGAGAGAAGTTTTCAAGTTCATATCTGCATAACTGATTTGATTTCTTGCAGTGTCAATTCTGTCGTCTAGCTCCAAAGAAATCTTATTTTGCTTACAGTTATTTTCCTTAAAATTATTTCTTTCAGGCTTATCCAGTCACCTTTGCATATCAACTGTTATCTTCATATGGCTTTTTCCCTCTGTCTCATACTTCTATATCTTCCTGTCTTTTATTAATGATAATATATCATTTTCTGAAAAAAATTTGATGCATATTGCAAATTATTTTAAAAAGTATGCTCTTCCTCTAAGTCAGAATGATGCACCCTTCCCCTATTTTTTAGTAAATTTTCCTAGACTATTTAAATTTATTCATTCTTGAATGAGAAAAGAGAACTGAAAATACCAGAACTATTTCCCAAGAGACCAAGACAATTGCTTTCCATGAACTGAGCTATTTTTCAGTGAAAGGGGAGTGCTGGTCACAACTGTACCAGTCCTGCAGGCATAAATTTGGATGTGTGGTCATCCTCCATTAAACTCCTGCTCTGTCACTTAAACAATTGTCTAATTTCCTTTTCAGATCTACTGCAGGAAAGTAGGTAGAAGACACAGCTGAGAGCCCAATTCCTGTGGTTTACTATGATTTTGTGTATTGTTTATGCTGCACTTTATGCTGTTAAGGGGTCTTCTGCTTGTCCACCCATGAAGTTTCCCTAAGTTGTTACCTCCAAGAATGCAGTGCCCTAAGCAAGTCTCTTCTATTCCCTCCATGTATTATCTCCAGATATCTTTCCTTACAGTTTTAATTATTTTGGGGGAAGAGGATAGTTGGGTCTATGAATAGACATAGAGACATAGGTTCTTATAAGTGGAGGTGGGAAATAGTATTGTGCTCATATAAAAAGTGGATGCATAGTATCCCAAGATACAAATTTATAGAAGCAGTTTACAGGAAAGAGACGAATAAAGTGGCTTATATTTCAGTGTATACATTTTCTCAATTTGCTGCTTATCTGGTCATCAGTTGCGTTGTTCAGTATGATTTCAGTGGCCTTTCAGCTGAGTAAATTCCGTTAATTTCTGGCAATAGGCTGATTCTGGCTTTAGGATGATTCAAGGATGGCGTGATTTTTTTTTTCCATCTTTCTGTTCTTTCTTGGATATTTTAATAAAAATTGGAGAGGCTACATCATGATTACCAGCCAGATATTATCTTAATTTTTTTGTTGTTGTTAGCTTCTATGTAGTACTTAGTATACTATAAGTTAATATCTCGCTTCTTATCTGGAGAGGAGAAGGCTGTGGGGAGCCTGAAGTTAATCCGGATTCATAATGATAAACAAAGAAATTGGTTTTTGTATTGTGTAAAGAAGTAAATCAGCAAAAATCAGTTAATCCCAGGAGTCTTCTGGGCTTCTCAGTGTGGCAAAGGAGCACTCTCTTGGGACCTTCACAGAGAGGACCCGTCAGTTACTAACCAGCAGATGCTTTGTTTGTTTGTTTAAGGGTCTACTTTGTGTAAGTACTGGTCAAGGTGACGAGGATCAGATACATTAAAATGTGATCCCTAGTTATGAATTAGTTTATAGTCAGTCTCTCTGGAGAGAGAGAATGCGCCTAAGATTAATAGTAACATCGCTTCCTAAATGTCCAATAAATGGTTTAGGTGATAAGTGCATCAGGACATGAGGGAAAAGCTGCTCACAAAACATCACGATGGAAATAATATGTGAGTTAAGTTCTGGTGGTAACAAGAGTCCTCGGATAAGCTTAGGAAGGGCATTAGAGGCGAACTATGAGTAAATGCTAGGGGTCGGGGTACGTGTGGACTATTCAGAGGACAGGATGCAGAAGAGTTTGGAAAGAAGATGGGAGTTATATAAAGGAATGGTGATAGACACATTTGTTCACATAATAAATGGCATTAAGTTGAGCCAGATTGCAGGGCCTGTAAATGCCAGGCTAATGTGAAGATAATAAATCTCCAGAAATGTTGAATGATCCTTAATTATAGCATTTAGGGTTTAAATTTTTCATTCCAAAGTTTTCTCTGTTGTCTGAGATTTTGGTTGAGTTTTCACTCTTCCTAAAACGAGCATAAAATGAACCAATGTAATATGGGATCTCCTAGGATGTTGTTTGATTATTGCTTTATGATGCTCCTGAAATGAAAGCATTTTTTTAATAAAGTTATACATACTTGCTTAATTTTTATTTAAGAAATCAAATCATTTTGACATGTTCCCTCAGCTAAAGATTTTGAAAATTTTATCAATTATCAATAAATCAGTGCCACTATTTAATAAATGAATAAATGGATAACCATCATATCTAGTTCTTTGCTTAGGATACAAATTGATTATAGCACTTACCTCATTGTACTGTGGCTTTTAGTTGAAAAGAGGATTTTAGTTTAACTGAGCCAGAAACCAATAATGCCCACTCAAAAAAAAATACGTTCTTTAATATGCATACCTACTATGTGCTGTGGAAACACAAAGGAAGGAGCGACTGAGGGATTGTCTAGAAATTTGTAGACAAGTATCATAGAAAAGTGGACATTGCTGGATCATGAAGGATGAATAGAAGTTCAACAGCAGACAAGGAAGGAGGCTACACTAGATAGAAGAAATAATAAGATAAAAATCGAGAAATCAGGAAAGATCATGATGTGTTTAAGAAAAATCAAGCAGCTTTGTGTGGCTAAAGTGTCAGATTCATGGGGAGATGTCATGAGAGACGAGACTGGAAAGACAGTTTGTGGCCAGAGTATGAAGAGTTCAAAACCACTTCCTGAACAAGTATGTACATCAGTTTTTTAATGGTTTTCGTAATAAATTACAATAGTATTCGTATTAGAGAAAACGTAGTAATTTTATAGAAAATATAAGTTATAGGTATTGGATTGAGTCTGTAATGGAATTTATAGAACCTAGAGACTTTTGATTTCCGATGGTTTCAAGATCCTAGATATTAATGTTGTATCACTCAGAATAGACTGAATTAAGCTGCAATAGCAACTGACCCCAAAACTTCAGTGGCTTAAAACAACCGATGCTACACATTCATTGAAAGTTAGCTCTAGCACTTCCCCATGATATGTTTATTTCATGATCTAAGCTGATAAAACTGTCTAGAACATCGTCTGTCTTGTGGCAGAGGGAAAAGAGATCATGTTAAAGCACAAACTTGTTTTTAAAGCTTCCAGAAAGAAGCGACCCACATCACTTAGGCACATCTTTCACTGGCCAAAGCAGGTTGGCTGGGAAGTACACCCCTCTACAGAGAGACAGGAGATGTGTGGTCAACCGCAATGTTCAACCTCCATCACTAAACCACACGCAAAAACTATCCCAAAGCTTGAGCTTCTTGAATAATTCATTCATATTTTGTATTTGAATGGAATTTTCGAATTAAGGTCCCTAATTGGTCGATTTGAAAGAGATATATTTCTATTAAATAGAAATGTCTCTTTAAAATTCATTTAAAGTCATAAAAGCAAACCCTCTTTTCCTCCCACCCTTTGCCAGTGTTCATAGAATGACTGTGTGCCAG